>NC_050451.1:61303381-61623381 GCF_903995425.1 Onychomys torridus | reverse complement strand
AATGTTTTACATTGGTATAGATTTTAGTCTATTGATACAAACTTAAAGTTAATTTTGTTATACTGTGTGTATATTTCTACTCGTGTTTAAGGTATTACGTTTGTATAGCTCATTTTAAATTGAAATGGATAATTAAAAATAGATTAATAACTGGTCATCTATGATAATCATACTCATAGCCATGTTAGTTAAGTCTTCTAGGTACAAAGAGATATTTCAGATAGACAGGTAATCTTTAAACACTTCAAAGGTCTACAGAATATGGCATTTAAAATATTTTTAAAATTTAGACTTTCTGGACAGTGAGACATGTCTGCTCCTGGCAGCACCGTTTTACTTCAGAGAGGAGGATGGGCATTGAAGACACTTCATATGGAGTTTATCTTCACCTTAACAAAAATAGCCATTTGGACAAGAAACTGTTCTTGCCTGGACTGCTTGATCAACTGGACATGCAGGACCCATAGAAAGGTGACCACTAAACTTTGCTTGACAAAATGGTCCTTCAGGTTCCTGCTTCACAGAGGAAACTGCCAGACATTCTACAAGACACTGAGAGAAGTGACCAAGAGACTCTAGCCCTGTGGGCTGAAGACAAATGCCCCAACTTTACAAAGGAACATTAGGTGACTGTCCAGGCTGCCAGCTGTCTCTGTCTACCCTGCAAGACTCCTGAAAAATGCTTACATCCTTCTCCCATTTCTCAGGTAATATTATATCCTTCTGAGGTCTTTGATGTCGTTGAAGGCTAGATAGTTATAATTTCCTCAGTTATGATAAAAGATAAGTTAGATATAAAACCTTAGACTCACAAATATAAGATAGGATATCTTCTTTAATATTGTAACTATAATTCTTGCTTGATAATTGTTTTGTTATATGTAATTGTACTATGTAAAAGTTAAAACCTTCCTTTAAAAAAAAAAAAGAAAAGGGGAAGTGCTGTGGATATCGCTCTGTGTAAATAAAGTTCTGATTGGCCAGTGGCCAGGCAGGAAGTATAGGCGGGACAAGAGAGAAGAGAATGCTGGGAAGTAGAAGGTTGGAGACACCGCCAGCCGCCGCCATGAAAAGCAACATGTAAAGACACTGGTAAACCACAAGCCATGTGGCAAAGTATAGACTAACAGAAATGGGTTAATTTAAGATAGAAGAAGTAGATAACAAGAAGCCTGCCTCGGCCATACAGATTCTAAACAATGTAAGTTTCTGTGTGCTTTCTTGGTTGGGTCTGAGCGACTGTGGGACTGGCAGTTAAGAGAGGTTTGTCCTGACTATGGGCCAGGCAGGAAAACTCTAACTACAGATGTCTGTGCACCATTTATGTGTATTGCCTGCAAAGGCCAGAGAGGGCACTGGATCCTCTGTGAGTGCTGGGAATCAAATTCATGTCCTCAGTGCTCGTAACCACTGAGCCATCTCAGTCCCTAGAATTTGTTTTCTAAAAAGATTTTGTGCTGCTTGGAGAGAAAGTCTGTGTATCTGGTTTTATCCCTACCCCCATTAAAAAAAAAGAAATACTTGTAAGTTTTTTATTGTTTTCATAAAGAGAATTAAAAAAAGAAATGAGCTAACTCTTGGAGCGACTTATTCCACTTTGCACATAGTTTCCCGTTCATTTTTATCTTTCTTAGCACTGCAGAATGAACCTAGGGCTTTCTCTGCGTTAGGCAAGTCACTGAGCTGTGTCTCCAGCCTCACTCTAGCACATTCTGTAATTATATTTCTGATCCCATGATAAAGTCATCATTTGATGACTGTAAACAAGACAAACCTGTATTTTACCTACTTGAGGAAAAAAAAGCCTCTTGACTACGAAAGAAAAATTATCTCTCATACCAGAGAAATGACTCAGAAATTATCTTTGGAATGGAAAATTACTTTCACAAACTTCCGTGGATGTAAAAGCCTTTGTGTGATGTTTAACTTGAACTCACATTGGAGCAGCATCTTGGAAATTATCTCTCTTTCATCATAAACCCTGAGGAGGACTCAGCACAACCTTGCAGAATCTACTGCAATACAAGCCAGTGAGGAGCTTCCTGCCTTCGGATGAATGATGCTCAAAGCAGAGAAGAAAAGAAAGTCTGGCCAACAGAAGTGAGGCGAAAACTCAAGCTGCTGAGAGGGACATTCAGTGTGTCCCCTGGGGAAGAGGACATGACAGAAAGACCAGCTGTTTGTGGAACTGGGTGGAGAGGCCATCTAGATTTTCAGTGTTCTCGAGTTGGGACTCAAGGGGGTCTCAGATGGTTGGATTCTGGGAGAGGTTTTAATCGGGCCCCATTTCCCTGAAGCCGACTCTCCCTTCCTCTCTGTCGTGCTCCCCCCCCCCCCCCCCCCCCCCCCCCCCCCCCGGTTATTGGCAAACCATATCAAGAGCTTGTCTGTGAGTCTGCAACAGACTCCCTGGGTACCAGGCCTGCAGGAAGGAAGGGGTGAGTCCAGGCCAGGTGCTTTTTAAGTTATGCCCACCCCACCTGCAGTCCTCTATCCTCAACCACATAGTTGATTCTGGGACACCCTACTTGGAATCTGTAAATAGATTCCCCAGGTGCCCAGAATCCAGGAGAATGGCAGGTGTCAATCTCATTTCCCCCATGGAAGTTACAGATCAGGCTCCTGCCACATCAGAGGGTGCTGGTGGCATCACGTCTCCCACCTGCATGGTAGGCACACTTTACATATGCTCCTCCCCATCCTCAGAGTTAGAGGTTCCTGCTCCAGAATTCCCTCCCTTGTCTCTGCTGCCCAGGAGTCAGACATGGCCTGACTTCAAGCCAGTGGCCCGTTTCCTCTGAGACTTATAAGGGCCCTCGCTCTGTTGCATGGCCTTTTTCAACTCTCATCAGAGTCCCTGCTATACTACTGTTGTCTGTCTGTCTGTCCATGGAACTAACAAATCATCTAATAGATCTCTGAGGATAGTCTGCTTCAGTGTTCCCATTGAGCCCTAAGCCCAAGACCCTTCAAAGACCCCAAAGAAGGAGGTCTGGCAGCTTGAGACACATGCCCATCAGGCTTTTTGGCTTTTTCTCTTGATAGTAGGGCCCCCTACCCATGGACTACTTGGCAAGTTCAAGGCTGGACTAGAACACTTTTTCCTAAAGTTTCAACTTTCCTATCTTTGTTTAAATTGGCCAATCCTAAATAAAGGGAAGAAGACCCCCTTCCCAACCCATCAAAGACCCTTGAAACATCTAGTCCTTGAGGAGAGACCAGACATAGGCTTCCTGGGGGTCTTTTTCTTTGTGGGCCTTGCTCTGAGTGTTTCCACATCTTTTTTTTTTTTTTTTTTTTTTTTTGAGATAGGGTCTTCCTATGTAACCCTGGTTGGACTAGAACTTACCTTGTAGACCAGGCAACAGGCAGCTCACAGAGATCTGCCTCTGCTGGGATTAAAACCCTATACCATGCTTGGCACCCTCACATTTAATAAAAGTCTCTCTCTTCACCAGTTGATACTGGTGAAGCATCTGAGATTTTCCCTGCTTCTGCTACCTATTAGAGAGGCATTTTCTGCCGCTTTACTTCTTTAACTGGCAGAGAAAATGAATGGGATAAAACCCCTAGGTTCTCTAGGGCCTAGAAGGTAACGTTATGCCCTGAACTAATTCCTGGGACACACACAGTGGAAGGGGAGAACCAGCTCCTGCAATCCTCTGACCCCTGCCTCCACACAAATGTAATTTAAAATTAAAAAACCGATACCACACCAGTCAAATCTCACCAAATGCAAATACTAATTTAGTCGTTCATCTTTTTAAATAAAAGTATAATAAAACTAGAAATAAATAGTAAGCAAAGCTACAGAAATTGCACAAATACTTGGAGACCCATCAATAGACTCTTGTATGACCAGTGGTTATTGAAGACCTTGAGGAGAAAGTTTGAAAGTTTCTACATTTAGAAGAAAATGAAGGCACAATCTAGGAAAGCACTTGGGACATAGCTAAGTGTCCTAAGAGGAAATTTCATAGACATGAGAGTTAACATTAAAAAAAAAAAAAAATCAGGAAGATCTCAGATAACCTACTTCAAAGTCCCCAAACACCAGAACAAATCTAATTCCAAAGGCAGAAACAGCAAGAGGCAATAAAGATCAGGGCAGAAGACAAAGAAATACAGACTGAGAGAACAATACGTAGAATCAATGTGAACAGATACTTCTTTGAAAACATACAATCAACAAATCTCTAGCCAAACTAAAAGGATAGAGAAGACCCAAATTAATACATTCAGAGATTAAGCGGGTGGTGGTGGTGTTTACTCCAGATTCCAGTGAGAAACACAAAATCTTTCGGAAGTACCTTGAAAACTTATATTCACCTGAACTGGAAAATCTAGAAGAAATGGCTATATTCCTAGCCATAGATGAGCTACCAAAAGAAAATCAAGATATAAACAACTTTAGCAAATCCACGACAATCAAGAAGACTGAAGAAGTAATAAAAAACCTCATGTAAACAGAATTCCAGGACCAGATGGATTCTCTCCCAAATCCTTAAAAAGGGCTAACACTAATGTTCCTTAAACTGTTCCATAAAATAGAAAGAGAAGGGGCTGGAGAGCTGGCTCAGCAGTTAACAGCACTTGCAGCTTGCTCTTCCAGAGGACCCAAATTCAGGTTCCAGCACCATGTCTGGTGGTTCACAATGCGTGTAAGTCCATCTTCAAGGGGTCTGATGCTCTCTTCTGACCTCCATGGGTACCCATACTAGCATTTTCTTACCCCCCCCCCCCCCGCAAATAAATACATGTAGCGGGTAGCCATTCCAGCTTTGATCTGAAAGCTCCAACCCCCATTGAGGCTTTGGTAACTGTCACGCCTACAAGGTGGGGCTGAGAGAGGACCCTAAAGACCTAAAATCTGGATACACCGGCTCTCTTGGTTCCTGGACCCTGGACGCTGGAGGTAGACGGAGCAGAGTTCTCCACAGAACACCGCCAGACTGTGCCACACCTTTCCCAGATCCTGTAACCTATCCCTTCACTTGTAAGTTACCCCACACAATAAACCTCCCTTTTAACTACGTGGAGTGGCCTTAATAATTTCACCAATAAATACAAGTAAATACAAATGTAAAAACAGAAAGAGAAGTAACACTGCTGAACTCTTCTGAAACCAGTATCACTCCAATACTTAAACTAGACAAAGACACAACAAAAAAGGAACTATTATTGGCCAATTTCCCTGATGAACACAGATGGAAAATTCTCAATAAAATTCTTGCAAATTGAGCCCAGTGGTGGTGGCGCACGCCTTTAATCCCAGCACTCGGGAGGCAGAGCCAGGCGGATCTCTGTGGGTTCAAGGCCAGTGTGGGCTACCAAGTGAGTTCCAGGAAAGGTGCAAAGCTACACAGTGAAACCTGTCTCGAAAAAAAAAAAAAAAATCTTGCAAATCAAGTTCAAGAACACTTTAAGAAGATCATTCTAAGATCACACTATGACTAAGCTGGTTTTATTCCAGGGATGCAAATTTGGCTCAACATATGTAAAGCAGTAAGTAAGTGTACATAAACAGAGTTAAGGTCCACCAGTCTCCATCAATGTAGAAAACACTATAAAAAAGTTAGTTGAACAACTGTTCACGATGAAAGCCTTGAAGATACTAGGTTTAGAAGGGATATACTTCAACACAATAAATGCTTTATTATGGCAAACCCATAGCCACCATTGTACTGAATGGGGGAACACTGAGAAAGTTTCTTCTAAAATCTGAATGAGATAAGTGTAAAGTCTATGCTGTCCATTCTCATTAAATATAATTCTTAAAGCCCTAGCTAGAGCAATAAGCCAAGAGAGTAAACAGAAGGTACACAAATAGAAAAGGAAGAATTGAAATTACCCATCTGCAGATGGGTCCTATACATAAAAGACTAAACATTCCAGCAGAAACCTCTTAGGACTGATGAACAATTTCATCAGGGAATCAGGATCCATCTGCAGATGGGTAATGTCCGTCATTGCCCTTTCTGAAGTAATGCCTGCCCTCACTGCTCAGATCATCCACTGGTTCAGTCTCTCTCACCAAAGGCTGTGTTGGTCTGTCTTGAAGCTTCATGTAAATGGTTTCACAGAGATAATAAATACTCCTTTTGGGTTGTTTTCTTGGTTTAGCACGTTATTTAGATTTATTCATGTTTGGTGAGTTTCAAGAGCTCATTCCATTTAAAGCAGTGTTCTTTGTATTATATTAAATGTCAGAATTTCTTTATCCATTCTCTTTTGTGGGGAGTATTAAACTGAGTTCTATTTGTTACTGTAACATTCTTCTTTAAAACCAATCAAACACAAATATTCAAATGTTCTTCTGTGAATGCAACTGCTCTCCCAGCCCCTGTAACTGGGAGGAAAATTATAAAGGTCATGCAATTTGTTGGCATTTTCTCCTTTCAAATGGCACAGCTAACTAAGAAGAAGTAAGAAAGACCATCTTTAATAAACTGTTTTAACTGTAGAGAATTTCTAAAAAGCAAACTGACAACATGATAAACCATGCCTTTGATAAGTCCCAAAGGACCACAGATCCATCCTTTTTATAGGGAGAAACCATCCACTGGTGTCTTCTAGCCTCTGTCCAGTACTCCACCTCCAGACCCACCAGGGCTGCAAGCCACTGCACTGGGAAGACCTTATTTCCACCTCTCAACTGCAGGTTCTTGGGGAGCGCAGTCCTGCTGGCAGAGGGCATGCAGTAGCTGTGGAAGGAATGATTGCATCCTCCCCAGAATACAACACAATCTCTCGTTTGTTTTTAGCTTGGCATCAAAGATAGGCATCCATCACCTGGACCCTGCAGATGGTGCATGGATTGCACCCCAAGTCCCATGTCTACAGGGCCACCAGCTCCATTTCTTGAGAGAACATTTTGTGTACCCTCAGGGAGCCTGTGTTCCCGTGCCTAGACTTTGCAGGGCTCTTCTGTTCCACCTCAGATGTGGAAGTGGCTTCATCCATTCTTGTATTGAAATTTGATTTTTAAAAGGACTTTCAATTATTATAAATGAAGTTGTTCTGAAAGCTCATAGAAATCTTTTTGACTGTTTTCTTTGGGATCATACTATTGAATTGTGCTTAATGTTATTAAAAATTAGCCGGGCAGTAGTGGTACATGCCTTTAATCCCAGCACTAGGGAGGCAGAGGTGGGTAGATCTCTGTGAGTTCGAGGCCAGCCTGGTCTACAGAGCTAGTTCCAGAACAGCCGAAGCTACCCAGAGAAACCCTGTCATGAAAAAAAAAAAAATCAGATCATTTTCTAGAGTGATTATACCATTTTACTAGATACATTTTTTTTTTTTTTACACTCACAATTTTATGAGTCCGGGTAGAGTTTAATAGACCCCCTTTCAAGGCTCCAATCAGGGCACTAAGTTCTCACATGGCAGCTCAGCTGGGGCAAGGACCCACTTCCAAACTTAGGTAGTTGGCAGAATACATATCCTGAGGTCATATGACCCAGGACTTCAATTTCATGCTGGATGTCAGGAAAGTTTGACCCGTGATCCTAGAAGCTGCTTGTAATTCAAAAAATAATTTGTGATGGGCTTGTGAGATGTCTCTGTAGGTAATGATCCTACTGCACACTCTGGAGGACCTGACTTTGACCCCCTAGAACCAAGATGGAAAGACAGACCCAATTTCTGAAAGTTGTCCTCTGACCACCACACATGGCCTTGGTACACACACACACACACACACACACACACACACACACACACACACGCACGCACGCACACACGCACACAAACACATACACGCACACAAATAATAAAAAAAATAATTTAAAAAGGAAATTCAGTGTTGTAAAAGTAACTGTTTTGTTCCCAAGCCTCAGGGGGTATACCTCCTATAAGAATTTACCAAAGATGCTCCACAGCACTTATCCACAGATACACCTCTGATGTCATCAGAGCGTCTGGGTTGTGTAGATCCAGTGTCTGTGCAGCTTACACAGCAGCTTGAATCTGATCAAGAGAAGTCTCTGACTTTGGTATCCATTTGCAGCTGGAAGTCACAAGGTAAGTCGGGGGAGTCTCACTTTCCAAGACAGTGTATGCTACCCTCCAAAGATGCTCACTGAGTAATCTTATCTTTCTTGGTGTGAGGATGTGAGAGGCACAACTTGTCCTCTACATTGAAAATGATGTTCCCAGAACACGAAGGGCATCGACTCCTACTTTCATTGAGGAGATGAGCCTTTGAAGACCTCAGGCTTTTATCTTGTGTTCTTTGGCATTATGCCAAAGTGACTTTTTGTTTTGCTTTTCCAGACAGGGTCTCTCTGTAACTTTGGAGCCTGTCCTGGAATAGCTCTGTAGACCAGGCTGGCCTGGAACTCACAGAGATCCACCTGCCTCTGCCTCCCAAGTGCTGAGATTTCAGGCGTGCACCACCACCGCCCGGCCAAAGTGAACTTTGCAGATAGGTGTTGTTTAGACTTGGATACTAGTCCAAAGAAAGATAAACTAATACATTAAATAATAAGTTATGAATTTTGTGTTTAGAAAGTCTATAGCACGTTATCAGAGGACTCACTGAATAAGATACAGTTCAGATGGTGGGGAGTCAATATTTTCAGACTTTTCCATCCAAGTGTCTCTTAGGTTTGTTCTTCTTCCTCTTTCAATGAACAGACATGGACCTAGGAAACCCTGCAAACCTGTGTGCATTTAGTTTCCTTTCAATTTCTCTGTTCTTCCCATCAGATCCTGTGCCTGCTTTATGGCTTTAGGCGACAGGAAATCAGAGTCTGATTAAAAATTGCCAGTATGGGTAAATGCTTTCACAGTATGTTCTATGGTGCCAAGTTGTTGCTCTAAGATACTACTTTGAAAAGTGTACAACTCCATCAGCAGAATTCAGCCACTCCACAACTCTTCTGCTTGTTCCTGTACTATTCCAACATCATAGCCACCACCTACCCATCTTCTGCTTACACTGCATCCCAATTGGCTGCAGTGGGAAGCCTTAGTAATTCCACTATTACGGTGAGTTCTGCTTACTGTGTAATGTGCCATGGACCTTTATTGTCATAGGATTACTGAGTAACCCAGCTCCAGTATCCCATCTTTGGTCTCAAAACAAATCATTGGGCAATCTTGTCACCAGGAAAGCATCACTGAGCATCCTAAGAGTCAGTGGGACACTTCTTGTGCTAAGTATCTTAGCTTGCATTCTCTAAAAACTAGAGTTTGATGGATGGAGAGATGGCTCGGCATCTGGTTGCTCTTCCAGAAGACCCAGGTTCAATTCCCAGTACCGACAGGACAGGCCCCAAATGTCTTTAACTCCAGTTCCATAGGATCTAATGCCTTCTATGGGCACCAGACATGCAAGTGGTGCATAAACATACATGCAGGAAAAACACCTATATACATAAAATATAAGTTTTTCATTTCACTGTCACATTAGACCTTGGGCAGTATCTAGAGATGGCAATATAATGAGTCCAAGGTGCCTGTGTCCTTAAGGGCTTTGATAAACAGAACCTTCAATTAGTCCTAGTATTCATTTCTCTAGATATTTACTTGAAGTAAGAGTGACCTTTTGTTTTTAATACATTGATATTTTATGTTCTATTATCATCAGCTAATATAATTGTGGTTAATTTCTACACTACCAAAATACATTATCCATGTGTCTTTAGATCATACTCCATAGTATATTACTTCTTTCTTTCCATTCACCTTGCTTGAAATGGACCAAAGCAGCAAGCTCCTGAATTACAACCCAAGCCAATGAACAAGGCCACTGACCCACAAGAAGAACCTCTCTAATTGCAAGGATTTCTCTTTAAAAGGAAAAAGTCATGCTATAGCTTGAATGTGTCCCCCAAATTTCATTATTTTGGAGATGTTACCCTTGTTGTGACAATGTTGAACAATGGGACCTTGAAGAGTGATTCGAATAGCTCTGAGTCATTGGAAGAGAGGACTACACCAGTTTGAACTGGCAACCATCCTGTGAACTGAAATAATGGAATTAAAAGAAACATGTAGATTATTAAATTACTAAGACAATAAGATAAAATAACACAAGAGGATGAATCTAAAACAATAGTGATGTTTCTCTAAGCCAGAACAAAAGCTCTCAGTATGACCCATCCATAAACCCTACTTCTAGTAGCCCGGGTGAGGGCTCACCTCTCATTGCACACGATGAGGAAAAACCACATGTAAATGACATGACTGTCTCCCATTCTTCACGGTAGGGGCTGGTGGTGTGGGGAGAACTAGGGACGGCTTTGTGCACTCAAGAATGATTGCTGATAAAAACTGCTAAGGCTGCTGGGCGGTGGTGGCGCACGTCTTTAATCCCAGCACTCGGGAGGCAGAGACAGGCAGATCTCTGGGAGTTCGAGGCCAGCCTGGGCTTACAAGTGAGTTCCAGGAAAAGGTGCAAATGTCTCGAAAAACAACAAACAAAAACACAAACAAACAAACAAAAATTGCTAAGGAGAGGGAGGTATCTCCAGTCTTCAGTCAGTGCCCGCACGTCTCAGGGGCTGCGTTTAAGTGTAACTCATGATTTGGGTATAGAAAATGTCAGTCAAGCCCACACAGCTGTTGTCTTGGTGTTTCATAATGTTAGGACAAATGTCAAAGTGTCACCTCGGCATTGTGGCATGGGGGGGAGCGGGGATAAAGTTTCCAACATATGAACTTTGAGTTACATTTAAATGACAGCAACTGGTTTTCTTCCTAGGACAGAACCTGTGTAACTCGGATGAGGAGCCGTTTCTTTCTGTGGTGTGGTAACTTCGTTGGCTTGAACTGCAGTAGTCTGGCAGCTTCCTGCTCTGGTCTCACTTCCTGACCCTTGCCACTGGCAGAGATGAGCAGGGCATGCAGTGAGGTGTTACAATGTGAAGCCAACCCAAATATTACAAGAAAGGCTGTCTTCTTTTCTTAGAGCCTGCCTGTCATCTTTATCCCTCCGTGCCCTTGAGGAATAAAGCCTATGTGACTACTACATTTGTTTAGACGTCTAATTTCTTCCCTCATAAGCTTTGAAAAATATTTACCCTCTTTATTAGAAAGCTTAGAGTCCCGCCAAAATCACTTCCCCAAATGTTATGAGCTGAGCTATATTTCCTCCAAATTCTTAATGCTGGCATCCCAAATTCCTTTATAACTCAGAATGTGATTGTGTTTGGGGATAAAGCCTTTAATGAAGTTAAAATGAGGCTGTTAGGGTGATTCCATTTACATACTTTAAAATTCTGTACCATGTGCCAAGGCCAGGCCAGGCATGGGGATCCACTTATCCATTCAGTGTAGCTGTGGACCTATCACCATCAATTGGTTGGCTTTGCGCACATCTTGGGTTATAAAGTTACGTGGCACCTCAGGCTACAAAGCCCATAGCATGATTTGAGTGCTCTGATGTCACATCTTGAAATCCTTGGTAATATTTAAATAGGGGTTCTACCTTTTCATTTTTTCTGGAGCTCTGGAAATGATACAATGGGTCCTGCTGATGGAAACTGCACTTTTGAGGGAGAATCAATCATAGTCTGAAGTAGAGGCATGGCTATGGAGAGCATTGGCAGTGGTGCTGAGCAGGGTGCCATGGTGGAGCATCCTCTGCCATCACAGAACGCCCTGTCCTACTCTGCCCTGCCCCAGCCCATCACTAACCTTCAGTGACTGACATGAACCCGACAGCTCTCTGTTCCTGAAACCTGGAACAATCTAAGAAGCACACATACAAGGGAAGTGATTCATGGGCTTGAATCCACCACGAGAGAACTTCAGTCCTTCAGAGGCCGGTTGTTTCCCACACTCCCTGCAAAGGAACTGTTCATTCTTCTAGATCTCCCAATTGTTCTGAACTGACGTTTTTAGAAAGTGAAATAAAAACTAATTGTTAAAGCTGGGCATAATTCCAGTACCTGGGAGGCTGAGGCAGGAGGACTGCCAGGAATCTGAAACCAGACTGGGCTACACAGTGAATTCCAGGACCACTCTGGCTAGGATGTGAGATCTTGTCTCAGAAAACCACAAAGAACTGCCAGGAAAATAAAATGAAAACAGATAATAGAGAGACACTAAATATAAACTTAGATTTTTGTCAGATTAACCAGAAATAAAATTACATTTCAATAAATATAACTGGGGCAAACATAAAATGGGAAGAAAAGAATTACAAAAATAATAATATATCCATACAGGTAAGTACAGATATATGAGAAGTGAGCTGTGCTCTTTGCTTGTTAAATGAGATACTTTAGCTACATTTAGGTTGCCTGGATTGATGGCATGCTACTTGAAAGAGAAAATGCATAGCTAAATTGTTTCTATAGTTCATTTTAGTAATACTATCAATACTACAGAGACCTTTCAAAGGTATGAAGGGAATCAAAGAAGATTTCAGCTAAGAACTTAATTTTTTTCCTTATGTATAAGGGTGTTTTGCCTGCATGTATATTTGCATACCATGTGCATACCTGGTGCCTGTAGAGGCCAGGCAAGCTCCCTGGATCCCTAGAACTGGAGTTATAGATATTTGTGAGCCACCATGTGGGTGCTGGGATTTGAAACTGGGTCCTCTGCAAGAGCAGTAGCACTCAATACTCTCTCCGGTCCCTGGGCAATAAACTTTTATCCACAATGGAGGAAGCAATGCTTTATTTTTAAAATTTGTCCTTAATCTTTTATTGGCATCCTGGCTCACAGAATTAAATCTACATTTCAGCTGTTTTTCAGGGAAAGAAATGGATTCTGGCTGGGCCTGGTAGTACTCAACTTAAGTCCCAAACACTTAGAAGGCTGAGGCAGTTGGATCTTTGAGTTCAGAGTCCAGCCAATCTGGATTCATGAATTTTTATGTGTGGAGTTTATTTTAGTAGAAAGTTCAAAATGGTTATTAAATTCATAACCAATATTTTATATGTTAGATGTATAATTGTTACTCAAGTTTGATGGCTTTATTGCCATTGCCAAGAGCTATGATTAGGAATAAGTGAGAGACTGGTTTTATTTTATTTTGCAGTGCTGGGGATTGAATTTAATCCTCACATACACTAGACAAGTGTTCTGAGTTACATCCCCAGCCTGGCCTGCTATGGAACAATCCTTATCTGTACTATGAGTATGTATAATTCTCATTGGTTAATAAAAAGCTGACAGGCCAGTAGCTGGGTAGGAAATAAGGTGGGAAAGCCAAACTGAGAAGGATGGGAAGGAGGGCAGAGTCAGGAGACACCAGCCAGCTGCCAAGCAAATAGGAGGTGTAGAAAATGAGGTAACAGGACATGAGTCATGTGGCAAAGCATAAATAGAAATATAGGTTAATATAAATGTAAGAGTTAGCTAGTAACAAGCCTGAGCTATTGGCTGATCATTTATAATTCATATTCAGCCTCTGAATCGGTTATTTGGGACCAGGCAGTTGGGACAGGAAACATCCAATTACACGGCCCTGTCCTTTTTTCCTTTTTTTCTTATTTTGAAACTGGGTCTCACCATGTTGTCCAGGCTGATTGTAAACTCACTCTGAAGCCCAGCAGGCCTTGAACTTGGAATCCTTCTGTCTCAGTCTCCTACTAAATAAATGAGAGACTACAGTTCTAAGTCGAGTCAGTAAACACCCTTAGGGCTTTACTTCCTTGGAATAATTTCTTTGACTATTGTGTAATCTATTACTACTGTTACTAACTCATTACAGATGTGTGTCTTTTACTGACAAAGCAAGACAGGCTTTCTTTTTCTTTTTAACTCTAAGATCCAAAATAAATGACAAAAATTTTACTTCCTCAAGCTAGCAGTGAATTTCAGAAGCCAGGCTCAATTAAGAAATGAAAAGGACTTTAAAAATAACAGCAAATATTTACCTTTTCACAGGTTTCTACCTGTTCTGAGGAGCAAGCAACAGTTTCGTCCATTGTTTATACAGTCCTCTGGCATGTGACAAAAACACAGCCGTCTCACCCAACGACACCCCACACACGTTGGAGAGAATTGCTCTATATTCTGTTTAACGAAGTGTCCAATAAGCACGCTCCTGGATGTTTCGTGTGTCAAACTACCACAAACACTAACACTTGACATTTTTTTCCGGGTTCTTTCCCCACCTCCGTCTCTCCCTTCTCTACCCCTTCACCTCCTCCACCCCCAACACCTCTCCCACTGAGCTCCCAACCCTGCCACATTTAGTTTTTTGAGACAGGGTTTCACACTCACAGTAAAGATACCCATCTTTTTGTAAATTAAAAAAAAAAAAATCTCGTTTGCAATTGTATTGACGAACTAGGTTCAAATAAAACAAGTCTTAACTACATGTGAAGAGACAATTCTCCAAACTTTCCTTGGCTGTCATGTGGCCAGTGCCTAACACTCTACTAGACAGTAAGGCTGTAATGATGTCTGAAATGTGTGTGTGTGTGTGTGTGTGTGTGTGTGTGTGTGTGTGTGTGTGTGTGTTTTCCTGGGCAGTGAAATCAGGGCTCCTCCTACTAGGTAAGCACTCGACCATTAATTTACATTCCAGCTTTCTTTTTACTTTTTATTATAAGACAGAGCCTTAATAAGTTGCCCAGGTTCCGCTCACTCTCTAGCCAAGGCTTAAACTTGTGATTTTCTTGCCTCAGCCTCAGAGCATTACAAGCCTGGAATTATAGGCCTGTACTGCTGCCAGGTCAGGCTCATATGTTGGGTCTGTATGTTGAAAGGGACTTATGGCAAAAATATTAGTTACAATGACTTCTGACACAAATAGCTGACTACCAGCATATCTGAGATCAGCACCAGCAGAGATGATTATTAGCTCTGTGTCTGAAGACGCGGTTTTTTTTTTTTTTTTTTTGCCATTCGCCTTACCCCAGAAGTAGCTTGCCACAAATCACCACAGTGGCATCAATTGGCAAGTGTCACATTATCCTGGTAATTAGGAGGTAGGACGGTGCCACTTCTGCATATCATTTTATCAGGCTCCCTGCTGTCTATCCTTCACCTCCCCCAAGCCTAGACAGCATGCAGCCTGAGCTCTTGCCTAAATCCGGGACAAGGTGAATGCAACTGCTGTCTTAATTCCATTCATTCTCCGGGGCTGCATCTGGGCCTGGGCTCTACCTCCTGACAAACATTTGGCCTCTATAAAAGGCAGGACTGACAGCTGAAGGAGGCCCATGCATGCTGAGCCTTCACACATCCTTGCTCAGCTGCTCCAAGGCAGCTTACACCAGAGCAACAACTGTATTTTACTCTCAGAACTTCAGTTAGGGAGTTGTGTGACGACCACCAACAAGGACTGCCAAAGAGAGAAAATCATGTTGATCGACCCGCGGAAAAGTACATTAAGCCGGGCTACAGTTGCTGAGCCAGCGTTTGGTGGTGGCAGGTCTAGTCTGCTCTTTTCTGATTGTCTGTGCGTTTGCCACTGCAGTGAGTGGCAAATACGACTTGGGCTCAAGTCCTCTGCCACCGCATCTGCGATGTGGCACAGGCAAGTGAACTCCCCGAATTCCCTTCTCCAACACGCAAAGTGGAAGGCTGCCGTTCCCAGTGTGACGGGCTGTGTCTGGAGGCCAGATCAAGCGCTTTAAAAACAGAGTAAACCGGCCTCCAGCGTCAGGTCCGCCGGGCCAACCGGTTTCCATAAAGCTACTTTCCCGGCTAAGGGCTATCCCGCTTGGAGCGTGCACACCGCAAGACTCACTGCACGCTGAACTCAGTGGTTCAGCGCCCATCTTCCCGTTCTTAACCCAGAAGGCCAGCAATGGCTCCACCCTGGCCCGCCCACCCCGCGGCCGAGCCCACCTCCCACTGGCCCGGCACGTTTGTTTTTGTTTTGCCGGCCGCGCGGGCCTGTCGAGGGGCGCGCCCTGTCCAGCGAGCGCCCAGAGGCCGCGGCTCCATTCAGCGGCCCGCCCCGCCTCGGCTGGCGCCGCCCACGGAGGGGGACGAGGCGGGCGGAGACAGGCCCGGGCAGGCGCGGCTTCCCCGCCGCTTCCCGCCCGCGCCCTCGCCTGCCACCACCACCGCCGCCGCCGCGGCCGCCGCCGCCGCCGCCGCCGCCCCGGTTCCCCCTTGACGCCCGCGGCCCGCGAGCCTCGCGGACGTGACGCCGCGGGCGGAAGTGACGTTTTCCCGCGGTTGGCCGGGGCGCTCGGTTGCCGGGCGCGTCCGGTTTTCCTCGGGGGACGTTCCCATTATTTTTGTAACGGGAGTCGGCTGAGGACGGGGCGTGCCCGGCGTGCGCGCGCGCCCGCCTCCCCGCGCGCCTCCCTCCCTCCCTCTCTCCCTCTCTCCCTCCCTCGGCCGCCCGCCCGCCCGCCCGCCCGCTCGCTCGCTCGCTCGCTCGCGCCGGCCCGCGCAGCGCGTCATGCCGCCCAAAGCCCCGCGCAGAGCCGCGGCCGCCGAGCCCCCGCCGCCTCCTCGGGAGGACGACCCCGAGCAGGACAGCGGCCCCGAAGAGCTGCCCCTAGCCAGGTGAGGAGCGCGGCCGCCGCGGGCCGGAGGGATGGAAGGGCGCCGCGGGGGCACGGGGACGCCGGGCGCATCTCGGCGGGGCCGGGCTGACGGTAGGAGCGGTGCCCGGGGTCCCCGGGAACGCTTCGGTCCAGCGGCGCCGCCGTGACAGGGTCCCCGGCTCACGGGCGACGGCAAGGGCATCCCCGAGGGGTCTGGGCTGCGGCTTGACAGGTGTCGGGCGGGTGGGGCTCCTGCACCCGAGCGAAGTGACAGGTGCAGGCTCTGCTCCAGCGACGCCCAGGCGCGGAGCCGGCGGGTCCTGGAGAGCCCCCATCAGATGCAAAAAAAATTAAAAAAAAAAAAAAAAAAAAGAAGAAGAAAAGAAAAGAAAAAAAGACCGGTGCTTGCTTTCTTACTTTCTTTTCTCTTCTTCTTTCTTTTCCTTCTCCGTGGCGATCGGGAGCACCCCGGGGTCGGTTGACTTTCTCTTTTGCAGTTCCGAGGTGCAACAGTTGGGAACCTTTTCCTCTGGCCGTGCGCTGCATTGGCAGCTCGGTCCTGGGAGAGGCCAAGAAAAGCCTTGTAGGCGAAGCGCAGGGTCGTGGGTGTCAATTGCTCCCTGGGTCCTCAGCTCCCGGGCTTTGTGGGGGGTTTCTTTCAAACAATGCTTTGAGGCCTCGGGGATTTAAAGCCATCTGTGGAGACTGGTGGAGCATAACTCTTAGAAGGACTGGTTTGCGGGCAAAAGTTTCACGAGACATTTAAATGCAAGGGCTTGCGAGTTTCTCAACTGCCCCCACCTCCCCTTTTTCAGGGTAAGACTCTTCCTGCGTACTGATTGGCGGCAACGAGCTTCATTATTTCTTGCTTTTTTGCCTTTGAGCCTACAAGGATCTTGGTGTTGCCCACCCCCACCCCCCTTTTTGGTCTTGGTTTTAGTACTGTGTTCTTTCAAAGAACTTTTCTCTCCATTTATTAAATGGCATCTAAACTTAAGCAAGTCCATGTGGATCCAATAGGAACGACAGAGAGATATTTATTGTATTTCAACATTTTATTTTTCTTGACTGTGCTACTGTGTGATTAAGTAACAGAAATTGAAACAATATGATTGTTGTTATTGTCAGCACTAGTTTTAATTTGAGCTCCATTGCAGAATGGGAATCGTTGTCCCTCACCATCCTCTCCCATTTCTAGCCCATCATTACGTCCTTGACTTTTTTTTTTTTTTTTTAATACTCTGGCTATTTAGCCCAGGCTCGCCTTGAGCTCTTATATTCTCCTGCCTCGGCCTCACCAGTGTTGGGATTGTAGGCATATAACACCTTGCCAGGCTACCAAGTTCCTTTATCCTCACTAACATCGAAGTTCTTTGTGTGCCTCATACTCTTAACAGACTAAAGACTGAACTTATTTTGAAAATGGCTTGTTTAAGTCTATTAAAATTTGTATATTTAGGTGAATTGTCTTGTGGGTCAAATAAAAATCATATTCCTTAGAAAGTAAATACGGAATAAAAGCTATGTTTGGAGAATGTTCAAGGGGGAAGATTTTTGCTTTCGTTTCTAATTAAATTCGGGTGTATCCAGTGTGTGAAAGTTTCTCTTTAGAAAGAGCAATAATATCTGTTCTAAAAGAGTCCATGCCGTCTACACAGCTTTGGAAGTATTCCTGATTATTCTCGAATAAGCATACACATTGCCTGGGGAAAGAAGGACCCGGTTTTGTTCCCTTTTATATATGTTTAACTTGGGGAATCACAGATTCTCCTGTAAGTTAAAACTGTACAAGACACAGTCTCTTCTTGGTTACTCATTGCCACAGAGGTTCTCATAAGCACTGACAGTTGATCTCTGAGTTACCTACAGTCACATGTGCTTCCCCTTGGGGGTTTGCTATCTCCTCTGAACTGTGCCATTAAATGAATTTTGTGTGATCGTTGCAGAATGCACTTAATCGAATATCGATAGTACGCAGGTTGTGCCGTCTTGTGCAGTCAATAGAGGTGGTCAACACTGTGTGAGAGGCTGTTAGCAGTCTAACAAAGCATACTGTTATGCAGATACCTTTATTGTTTAATAATAGAAACATGCTGTAAAATAATGATAAAGGTATAGTATAGAAAGCATACAAGCCAATAACACAATCATTTATTTTCAGGTGTTATGTCCTGTGTGTCATTGTATATGCTGTCATTTCCTACAAGTATCAATGTAGTAGACTTGTTTACAGCAGCATCCCCCTAAGTGCACAAGCGACAGGTGCATTGTGCTGCAATGTTATGCTGGTTAAGATGTCTTCTAAGTGATGTTTCTACCCATTATAATCTTACAGGACTACTGTTGTATACCACCTTATTGGCTGAAATGTCATGTAGCACATGATTGTTCTTAGCAAGGATAAGAGGACTGCCTCAGTCTGAAACTTGGAAAATTGCTTAGGGATGGATTCAGCCCAGTCCATCTGCACTTCCAATGGCAGTCTGCTTTTACAGTTGAGGTGTTATTTCTTTTACATTGTCTTTGGCCTAAGTAGTATAGGTGGAATGGAAGCTGAAACTAGGGGGCTGCTAGCCACTTTCATTATTAAGATATGCAGAAGTTAGTTATGCTTTGAAGAAGGAGTGGCCCAGCTAGGAAAGTGGTCAGGGGCGTGATGATGGAGTCAGCCTATAGGGTTCCTATCCCGATTAATTCTCACTTGCTATGCTTTCAGTGACTGCTTTAATTTTTCTGGTGTGGTAGACATGTAAAACATGAATGAGAATACTTACCAAGTATGGCTGATGTGGAAATTGGGTAAAACCATGCATTATGGTATTTTTTTGTAGGATCATAGTAAATCCTCAAGAGTTAAGTTGCTCTTCATCATGTTGTTATTACATGTCAAATACATATAGAAAGGAATTAGCCATTTATTAAAAGCTTATGGTTAAGAAATGTCAAAGAGGGGGCTGGAGAGATGGCTCAGAAGTTGAGATCGATGACTGCTCTTCTAGGGGACCTGAGTTCAATTCCCAGCACCCACGTGGTGGCTTACAACTGTAACTCCACTTCTGATGCATTGAGCGCCTTTCTCTGGCCCCTGAAGACACCAGGCACTGACATGGTGCACATACATACATGCAGGCAAAACACTCACACATGAAAGAAATAAAAAGAAAGGCCAAAGAGATAGGGCTGAAGTGCGTGATGCAATAATTTCTATCAAGTTCATCATCACCTAAGGAAATATATGACACGATTAGTAAGACCACAGTTTACCGTGCTCACCGGAACTGAATTGACTGCACTGCAGTTTTTTTCTTCTTGCTGTGACAGTTGTCCCATCTTCCCAAAATGTTTCCGCTATTGCACTTACTGTCTTTCACAGAGCTGTGGTACTGTTCTGGAGTGTATTTGGTTCACCCAGCTCGCAGCTGTTTTTCACTCTGTGCTATTCTTATTTTGGAAAGACCATGAAAAAGATAAGCATATGTTTAAATGGTGTGTAATGTTACTCAAAGATAAAATAAGACCCTAAAGCACTGAGAGATGTTCTCTTTCAAAACAGTGCTGGTATGTGCAAACTATAGAAACTAAATATTTGCTTAATTGGTTTGACTTATAAGTGTATTCTGTAATTGTTTTCAATTGGTAGGCTTGAGTTTGAAGACATTGAAGAACCTGAATTTACTGCATTATGTCAGAAGTTAAAGATACCCGATCATGTCAGAGAGAGAGCTTGGTTAACTTGGGAGAAAGTTTCATCTGTGGATGGAATCCTGGTAAGGATGTTTTTAAAGTTTGTTTGTTTATTTATTTATTCACAGAAAGTAGAAAAGTATAAAGTAAAAGTAATAATTCCATTAATGGCACTAAAATGCCTCTTGTAATATTTTCTTAGGTTTTTTGCTGTGGGAAATTTTAATCACACTCTGATACTCCCGAGACTGCCAGTGAAGTTCACTTTGAACTTTGAATCAGAGGGTGGAGCTGGCTACTAGCTGACCAAAATTAGCTGTAGAGGTTTTGGAGGACCGAGGACATAGAGAGACACAGGAAGTAGTAGAATGGGGCTTAGAAACATTCTTGGCCCTTTTGGATCGAGGAAGGAGAGGAAACAGGAGGTGCAAGATGGAAAAAAGGCAACGCCATGTGGCAGAATGTAGATAATATAAATGGGTTAATTTAAGTTATAAGAGCTAGTTGAGACAAGCCTAAGCTAAAGGCCAAGCTTTCATAATTAATAATAAATCTCCATGTCGTCATTTGTGGGCGGGTGGTCCTGACGAAAAAGTACTGCTACAGTTTTTAATTTCTCTTTTTAACTAAGAATTTGTGATGATGATGATTTTGGCGTGTGTGTCTGTATGTCCATGTATCTGTGTGAGTGTGCATTCTTCCTTCCGTTTTATGTGCGTTCTTGGGATTGAACTCAAGTTGCCAGGCTTGTAAGACAAGTGCTCTCAATCATTGAGCTGTCTCACTAGCTCTGTTTTTATTTTCATTTTAGATCGGCACACAAAGTAATGGGTTTCATTGTGACAGTTTCATACTTACACATCATTATTGTTTCCTCTATTCCCCCACCCCCCTTCTTTCCCATCCCTCTGTCTTCCTCTTGCTTTCCTGTCACAAGTGTGCCGTTACTCTTTTCCCCTTCATTTTATTTTAGGGTCTCTTCCTCTCCTCTCATCTCCCCCTTCCAACTTTCATGACTGCCCCACACACATACATATGCACACCCAGATTTAAATCTAGGATCTCCATAGGAGAGAACATACTTGTCTTTGAGTCTGATTTATTTTGATTAATATGATGATCTTCATTTACATTCATGCAGATAATCATGATTTTATTTTTCTTTGTAGTTGAATAAAATTGTATTGTAATTCTGGACTGAATTTTCTTTATCTGTGCATGGATTGATGGACATCTTACATTTGTTCCAGTGCTTAGCTGTTGTGAGTAGTTTGGTAGGAAACGTGGTTGTGCAAGCATCTCTTGTGTTTTGACTTTAGTCTTTTGGACATCTTCCCAGTAGTAGAGTGGTGGTTGTGAGGAGCCTCACACTGACTTGCAGGGTAGCTGCTCCATTCTACCTCACCACTGGCAGCGTCTAAGCTGCTTCCTTGCTAACGTTTGTTGTCTTGATGTTAGCCATGCTGACTTGGGCGAGGTGGAATCTCAAAGCAATTTTAAGTTTCATTTCCCTGATGGCTGAAGATGTTGCATGTGTTTTTCAAATATTTAGTGCTCACATGTATATCTTCTTCTGAGAACTGTGTGCTCAGTTAGTTCATTGGCGTATTTATTGAACGAATGATTTATTTTAATAATACTAAATTTTTGAGGTTCCTTATCAATTTTACATATTAATCCCATCGACTTTGTAGTTAGTAGATACTTCCCCCCGCCGCCGTCTGTATTTTTTGTCTTCACTGCTGACTGTTTCCTGTGTTGTGCAGAGAAGTCTTGTAGTTTCTTGTAATCCCATAGTCAACTCTTCCCATATTGGAATCCTCTTAGAACAAACTTGTCTGTGCCCGGGTTTTCAAGTGTTTGCCATGAATTCCTCTAGTAGTTTCAAGATTTCAGATTGTATATTAAGGCACTGATTCATTTTGTATCAATTTTTTCCTTCTTTTTTGAGACAAGGTCTCACTATATAGCTCAAGCTGGCCTGAAACTCACTGGGTAGACACCATGCTGGCTTCCAACTCAGAGATCTCCATGCCTCTGCTTCCCAAAGTGCTGTAATTAAAGGTGTGCCCCACCACACCCATCCCTATATTGGTTTTTCATTGCAATTTAGTGTGTGTCTGTACACACACATGGCACAGTGCATGTGTGGTGGTCAGAGGACAACTTTCAGGAGTCAGTTCTTTCCTTCTACCTCATGTGTTCTGGGATTAATGCAGGTCACCAGGCTTAACAAATACCTTTATTCATTAAGCTGTCTTACTGGCACAGCGTTGGGCAAAAGATATGGATTGAGTTACACATTCTTCTGCAGGTAGATGCCAATTACCCCAGCATCCTTCTCTCTCTCTCTCTCTCTCTCTCTCTCTCTCTCTCTCTCTCTCTTTCTCTCTTTCTCTCTCCCTTCGAGACAGGGTCTCTCTGTGTAGCTCTGTCCTGGAACTCACTCTGTAGACCTTGAACTCACAGAGATCCACCTGCCTCTGCCTCCCAAGTGCTGAGATTAAAGGCATACACCACCATCGCACGGCACCCAGCATCATTTGAAGAGGCTTTTTTTTTTTTCCAACGTCAACAAAGTAGGTAGCTATAACTGGATTTAATACCAAGTTTTCTATTGTGTCCTGTTGGTCTATGTATTTTCTATGCCAGCATCATATAGTTTTTGTTACTGTGGCTTTACAGCATAGCTTGAGATCAGTGATTCTGATAACCTGCTTAGGGTTGCTTTAGTTGTTCAGGATCTTTTGTTAGTCCATTTTCTGGTTTAATTTCTTTTTTTTAATTTAACATAATTTCTTTATTGAGTCCTTGGGAATTTCACTTCATGCACCCCAATTCTGCTCACCTTCCACATCTTTCCCTCATCCCTGCAGCACTCCCCAAAAGAAAAATTTAAAAATCAAAACAAAGCAAGCAAACAAACAAAACTAAAACCAAAACCAACACAAACAAAAAAAAGGAAAACAATCAATCAAGAACCAAAACAAAACCAACAAAACAAAACAAAACCTTCTTTGTGCGTCCATCTTTCCTGCCTCTCCAACACTTCTTTTGTCCTGGTGGCATGGGGAGCTAGAGTGTGTGTGTGTGTGTGTGTGTGTGTGTGTGTGTGTGTGTGTGTGTGTGAGAGAGAGAGAGACACAGTATATACCTTTCTGTCCAATGAGCTTTACTTGCAAATGTTCATTGCGGTGAGTCATTGGCCTGTTCAAGGCCTCTGGTTTCTGGTACACCATCATCACTGGATCCTCACCAAAACTCCTCTCAGATATCCTGCAGTCACCCCGAGTCATAGAGATCCTGTAGGTATCATTCCATAGGACCAGTCCCTTCAGGAGCTCCAGCAGGTCCTAGATGGGGTAGATGCTAGGGTGGGCCAACCCCAGGGCCAGCTGTGG
This sequence comes from Onychomys torridus, assembly GCF_903995425.1. Classification (NCBI taxonomy): domain Eukaryota; kingdom Metazoa; phylum Chordata; class Mammalia; order Rodentia; family Cricetidae; genus Onychomys; species Onychomys torridus. The sequence goes on along the minus strand of NC_050451.1, from coordinate 61,599,878 downwards.
GCCTGGGTGGTAATTGAGCTGGTCAGTCCAGGCCACTGGGGCTGACCCCCTCAGGCATGGGGTGGAGCCAGCTCCCACCCATTCTATCATGATCACACATCCCTCACCTGTGGTAAGGGATGGGGCTATCTCTCGGGGGAGGGCGGCTCTCCCACGGGGTTCGGGGCCTGTTCTCATGGCTGCAGTGTCCAGAGAAGGGCAGGACCAGCTGTCGCAGGGCCTGGGAAGGGTGGAGCCAGCTCAGCATGGCCCTCTGATTTCATCACGCATGGTTCCTATGGTCCCCTGAGGTGACATGGGCCACAGGCATCAACACAGACTCCCCTCCCCCCCAGGTGCAGCAGGACCATGGACCCAGACATGGCTCTCTCAGCAACAGCTTGGGCTGGGATGACATTCTGGCTCTGGGTGGAAACACAGACCACTCAAATCAAGATGGCTTTGGTTGTGGCATAGCTCCTGGACACCAAGGCCATAGGTTGTGGCCTTGATCCCAGGCTTCTGTGTAACCTTTGCTGGCAACACGGGCCTCGGACTTCAACACAGACCCCAGCTTCGGAAGGACCATGGACCCAGACCTGGCCCTCAGCAGCAGCCAGGTCTGGATGTCACTATTGCCCCAGGTGGCAGTGCAGGCTCCTCAGATGGGCAGGGCTCCAGCGGCGTCGTGGCTCTCAGATATTAACATGGCTCCAGATCTTGGGCATCCATGTGGCCTTCGATGGTGACGGACCTCTGCCATCAGCACAGACCCTGGCTGCAGTAGGGCCACAACTGGTTTCGTTTCTCTTGCTGTGATAAACACCCTGACAACACACATCTTCAGAGAGAAAGGTTCGGCTGAACGGCCATGAACAGGATCTTTTCTTACTGTTTCTTTTCTTGGCAAGTTAGTTATGGGTATGTGGAAAGGGATTTATCTTTTTGTGTTGACGTTATATTCTGTTGCTGTGTGTAAAGTATTTATAATATCTAAGAGTTTTACTAGTGGAGTCTTTAAAATGTAGGATCGTATCTTTGGCAAGTAGGGATACTTTGATTTTTCCCCTTTTTATTTGTATCCCCTTTATTCCTTTCTCTTGTTTTATTGCCCTAGCTAGGACTTCAGACACTATATTGAATAGGCGCAGTAAGAGTGGGTACCTTTGCCTCCTTCCTAATCCTAGAGAGGAAACGATTTCAGTTTTTCCCCATTCAGAACAATGTTTACCATAGGTTTGTTGTATATAGCTTTTTTTTGGGCTTTTTTTTGTTTTGTTTTGTTTTTTTTTTTTTTTTGGTTTTTCGAGACAGGGTTTCTCTGTGTAGCTTTGCGCATTTCCTGGATCTCGCTCTGTAGACCAGGCTGGCCTCGAACTCACAGAGATCCGCCCGCCTCAGCCTCCCGAGTGCTGGGATTAAAGGTGTGCGCCACCACCGCCCGGCCACCTTTTTTTTAAATCAAGATTTTTTTCTTCTATTCCTAGTTTCTCCAGAGCTAGCGCTCTCTCTCTCTCTCTCTCTCTCTCTCTCTCTCTCTCTCTCTCTCCCTCTCTCTCCCTCTCTCTCCCTCTCTCTCCGTGTGTGTGTGTGTGTGTGTGTGTGTGTGTGTGTGTGTTCATCTGTGTGTGCACAACCTCTAGTGTGTCCTTCAGATGCCTCTACCTTCTTCCTCCTTATTTTCTTTCTTCACACTTTTTTGTTTTGAGACAAGGTTTCTCCCAGGCCTGGAGTTCACTCAGTAAGTAGGTAGGCTGGATGGCTGTCTCTGCCTCTTCAGTACTGGGATTACAAATACATGCCACATGCTTAGCGCTCTCCTCTCCCTCTCCCTCTCCCCTCTCCCTCTCTCCCTCTCCCCTCTCCCCTCTCCCCCTCCTTCCCCTACTCTCTTTCTCTCCCCCCCTTCCTCTTCCCCTCTCCCACTCCCCCCCACTTGTGTGTGTGTGTGTGTGTGTGTGTGTGTGTGTGTTTATTCTTGGGATCTGACTTAGGTTCCCGTGCTTATAAAGCAGGCACTTTACAACTGAGCTATCCCTTTAGTGTTTCTTCAGAACTTTATCAGGAAGGGATGTTGAACTTTGTCAAAACCCTTTTCTGCTTTTATTAAGATAACCATGACTTGTGTCTTTATGTGGGTGGGTGGGGTTATATTAAATATCAGTTTTCAAATGTTGAGTCAACTTTGTATCCCCGGGATGAAACCAGCTTGGTCCTAGTGAGTAATTTTCTTTATGTGTCCTCTGGATTTGATTTGCAAGAATTTTATTGGGAATTTTCACAGGGAAATTAGTTTTCTTCTTTTTGTTGTTTTATCCTGTTGTCTTGCTATTAGATTAATTTGGGTTAGTAGGGTGAGTTTAGGAATGTCTGTTCCCTTTTGTTGTGAGGAACAGTCTGCGGTGTTGGTGTTAGGCCTTTCCTAAAAGTCTGGTGGGGACTGGTGGTGAACCGTCTGGCCGTGGCCTCTCCTGTGGAAAGACTTACACTGCTTTCCTCTTGTTTTCTAGGATCTGTTTAACTTAACATCTTTTTATTTAATTTTAGCTCATATAGATCTAGGAATTTATTCATGTCTTTCAGATTTCCCAGAGGTTTTGAGGAGAAATGTAGGTTGTTGAAGCTGTCTCCATTCTGGATTTCCTCAAAGTCTGTTTTAGTCTCTTTTTCATCTTTATTTTTAATATGTGTTTTCTCTCTTTTTCTTTTGATTAGTTTGTCTGGGAGTTTGTAAGTTTTATTTCTCTTCTTTCTTTTTTTCTGAGATAGGGTCTCAGAGCGCAGGCTGACTTTAAACTCATTATGTAGTACCCAGAGGTGACCATGAATTTCTTGAGTGAATTATAGTGTGTGTCCTCCAAGCCCAATTTCTCCAGTTCTGAGCCCAGGTTCAGGGCCTCAGGCATGCTCTATCATGAACATTTTCTTAGGTTATTAATTATACAAATATACAAACTTTATTTGGTAATAAAATTTCTAGTGGTAATATAATATCTTAACTGGATTTAAAAAAAATATTAATTGTTGGATATTTATGTTTCTTTCCTAACTGACTTGTTCATGTTATAAATATATGTATATCCTTCTTTATAGAAATAACTTCTGCATAAACTTCTTGATAATTGCTAAATAATTAAATTAATGGATCTTTGATAGTTTTCTTTGAATAAATTCTTTTTTTTTCTCTCGAGACAGGCTTTCGAAAAAGCTTTACGCCTTTCCTGGAACTCACTTGGTAGCCCAGGCTGGCCTCGAACTCACAGAGATCCGCCTGGCTCTACCTCCCAAGTGCTGGGATTAAAGGCGTGCGCCAGCACCACCCGGCCTGCATAAATTCTTACAAGTTAAATTATGGAGTCAAAAATCTATAGACTTTTAAAAGTACTCAATACAGCTGGGCGATGGTGGCACAGACCTTTAATCTCAGCACTTGGGAGGCAGAAGCAGGTGGATCTCTAACTTCAAGGCCAGCCTGATCTACATGACAAACTCCAGGCCAACCAGGGTTACACAGTAAAAACCTTGTTTCAGTTTTTTATATATATTTATGAGTGTGTGTGTGTGTGTGTGTGTGTGTGTGTGTATGTGTATGAACTGGAGTCAGTTCAGCAGTTAAGAGTGAGTACTGCTCTTATAGAGAATTCCCACCTATGTTGAGTGGCTCACAACTACCTGTAACTCCAGATCTAGGGAATTAAAGTCCATGGGCACCTGCATTCATGTACATACCCCTAAACAGACACACATAATTAAAAATAGGGCATGGAGAGATGGCTCAGCAGTTAAGAGCACGGGCTTCTATTCCAGAGGACCTGGGTTCAATTCTCAGTACCTACATGGTGGCTCACAGCCTTCTGTAACTCTTGTTCCAGGGGATCTGGTATCCTCCTCTGGCCTCTCTGGACACCAGAGATGCACATGCAAGCAAAACACCTATATACATAAAATAAAAATAAATAACTAATAAATCTTTAAAAAATAAAATCGATACAAATATAAATGGCCCTGGAAATTCCAGGGACAATATGTGAAAACAGAACTTAACTGATAGGGGATTATGTAGAAACTTTGAAGTTCAGTGTTAATAACATGAACCTCAACAATATAATTCGTTTATATATACCAATCAATAGTCAACAAACTTGACTATGAAAAGGCCTTTGTGGGGCTAGGGAGATGATTCAGTGGGTCAGAGTGCTTGCTGTACAAACATGAGGATCTGAATTTGAATTCCCAACATACGACTACAGAAATTTAGGTGTGGCCATTTGCACCTGTATCCCAGCTCTGTGCGTGTGCGTGTGTGTGCGCGCGCGTGTGCGTGTGTGCGCATGCGTGCGTGTGTGAGTGTGTGCGTGTGCGTGTGCGTGTGTGTGTGTGTGTGTGTGTGTGCATGCGTGCGTGTGTCTGAGTGGTGTATACAGGAGGATCACTGGAGTTTGCTGGCTGCCAGTGTAGCTCCCGGTTTAATGAGAGACCCTGTTTCCAGGGAGTAAGGTGAAGAAGGAGAAAGCAGGACACCTGGTTTTTTTTTCTGGCCTGTGTATGTGGTTACTTGACACATATGTGAGTACACCACACACATGAACACACATACACACACATTGAAAAAATTCAATAAAAAAGAAAGACAAGCTGGGTGGTGGTGGTGGCGTTGGCGGTGGTGCACGCCTTTAATCCCAGTACTCAGGAGGCAGAGATAGGTGGATCTCTGTGAGTTCGAGGCCAGCCTGGTCTACAAAGTGAGTTCCAGGACAGGCTCCAAAGCTACAGAGAGAAACCCTGTCTGTAAAAACCAAGAGAAAAAAAAAAGTAAAAGAAAGGCTAGTGAGATGGGTCATTTGGTAAAAATGTTTATCCCACAAGCTTGATGACCTGAGTTCCAGGGACCCATATAAACATGGAAGGAAAGACCTGACTTCTTAATGTTGTCTTCTGCTTCATACTAGCCAGATGTACTAGCATGTGTACATCCTCCACACATACATGGTGTTTATACATACATAAACACACACACCCTGATAATCTTATTTTTTTTATAAACTTAAAAAAAAAAAAACAAAAAAAAAACACTAGAAATACAACCCAGGTAATTGGGTTGTAAGACTGAGAGGCCAGGAGCCAGACGAGGGCCATGACAGGCTCCTTAGTAGTTCTACCAGAGGCCAGGTCTTAGTTCCTGGTCACTGGAACTGGCTGGAGCTGAGCAAGCTGGAAAGTCCTTAACCTCTAGAGCCACTTACCAATTATATACAACCTGTAAACTTCTTGTTTAAATCCACCAGTCAGCCCCACGCTAATCTCTTCTCCCTGGGAGTCCCCTAACCCTGCTTCAAAGGTGCCTTTGAGCATCTCTCGGGGTCACCATTTGCCACCTTGTCAGATGGTTAGACCCTAGCATGCTGGATATTTTAAATAAATGCCCTTGCTGATTGCGTATGTGACTGGTGGTCTTTCTTGGGACTTCTCGCGGATCCTATCAAGACAAGTTACTATTTCTTTAAAAAATAAAAATTAAAAATCTGGTTTGTCTATGTGGGTAATGTGGGTATAGGTGAGGGTGGCTGTGCATGTGCTATGGCATGCATTTGGAAAATCTTAGGACAATTTGCAGGAGTCTTTTTTCCCTTCTACCGCATGGGTGCATTCTAGAGACTGCATTCAGAATATTAGGCTTGGTGGCAAGTACTTTGATTATACTGAGTCACCTTGCTGGCCCACTTTTGCCTTTTAATTTGCCATATATTCATTGTATATAGTAATGGATTTCATAAAACTGATTTATTTCAAGTGTATCATGTACTTTGAGGCCGTTCAATCCTCTGTGCTCCCCTCCTCCCCTTCCCTGTCCCTTCACTAGCCATTTTACCCCCAGTCTGCTGTTTGATTTCACATTACACATATATAAATAAGTAGCTTTCTGGGTATATATAAAACCTAGGATCCACAAATGAAGGAAAATATAAGATGTTTATGTTTCTGAGTCTTGCTTCATTCACCCAGTCTGATGATTCAGTTGCACCTAGTTTCCAGCAAACATGATTTTGTTAAGTAAAACTCTGCTGTGTATGCATAACACTTTTTTGTTGTTGTTATTTGTTTTTTTTTGGTTTTGTTTTGTTTTTTTTTTGGTTTTGTTTTTATTTTTTGAGACAGGGTTTCACTGTGCTGTGTAGCTCTAGCTGTCCTGGATCTCACTCTGTAGACCAGGCTGGCCTTGTACTTACAGCGATCTGCCCACCTCTGCCTCCTGAGTGCTGGGATTAAAGGTGTGGGCCAACACCATTGACTGGCTTGTATACCATTTCTTTATCTGTTGACAGACACCTAGGCTAATAACATACTGTGGCCACTGTGACCAGTGCTTTCAGTTAACATGGATGTGCAAGCGTATCTGTAATTTAGTGACTTTGTGTCCTTTGGATGTATAATCATGTGTGGTATTGCTGGGTATATCATATGGTAAGCCAGGCTGGGCCAGTTCACATTTCCACCAGCCGTACGTTAAGGTTCCCTAGCAGTAGTAGACTAATGGAAACCATTTGAGGCTATAGAGTTAAAATGTACAAATAAATTTGACTGCTTTCTTGCCTTACCCCTTACCTCTTCCTGACTTTATTCTTACCTTTCCTTAGAAATAGCATAATTTAAAATCTCACTTCCTATTGGAGGTGGTGATAGGAACTAGAACATATGGGTTCATTTCTGGTTGTGTCGGGGAGGAAGACAACAGAGGACTTTCTGTTACGTTTAGGACTTGATACATTTCTGGAGGGTGTGGAAGAATATTCTTTTGTCCTGCTGTAATTCAGCAGACCCTTTCTTGACAGTTTTTTGAGTGTTTAATTGGGGAGTTGGCCTGAGAATAATGGAATGTGTTCTGAGAAGCAAATGCACAGACAGAGTGAACCTGTCTGCAGAGCAGCTGTTGTGGACCCAGTTGTCTCTTCTCTGAAACTAGAGGAGTGTGGTAACTTAGGGGAACCCTTTCTGGCATTTGAAAGTAGAAGGTGTCTATTGAGAGAGGATGGGTTAAGATTTCTAGTCAGAAAGAACTGTTTCGTGTCTGAAGTATACAGTGTAGTAACTCCCACTCTTGAACAAATTACCTAAAATCTCCGATCCTTGATTTTCTCATATGTAAAATGGGCTATCAGTAATTTCCAGATCTTGAAATAATTGTGCATATTGAATAAATTAACACATATTAAGTACATACAAGTTAATTTACTGATTCAAACTCTACACATGGCTTTTTTTTTTTTATTTTTAAACAAAATTTTGTTGTATTGTGAGATGCTGTTTTGTGGCCATGACACAGCCAGTGCAGTCATGGCCTCACAGGGGCAGCAGCTGTCAGCAGTGGGCCTATGCAGGACCGGGCTTGTCAACAGTCAGTCATAGATGGGTGAGAGGCCCATTGGGCCTACCCGTCCCTGCTGAAATATGAGCTACTGATGGATTCTGGGGGAGGGGCAGACATTGTCTTCAGTTGTGTACCCCATGAGCTCACCGTGCTCCAGTGAATAGTAGCAAACTCATGCTGCACTGACAGCCTTGTTAAACTCGGTGGGTCACAAAACAGAAAGGCATGAGTGTGAGAAAGGGACTGACAAGGAGGGAGAAGGAACTGGAGGTGGGGGGAAATGAGAAGGTGAGGGTGAGAGTCCTCAGAATGCACGACATATATGTACAAAACTGTTACGAGAACAAATTTAATAAACATTTATTAAATTCATTCATTTTATTTTGCTTTTGATCAGTATTTAAAATAGAAACCATCTTGGTGGCATAGTGGGTAAGTTGTTTGCTATACAAGTGTGAGAATCTGAGTTATTCTCCTTTGTACCTGCCTAAACTCCTGGCACAGCTGCGGTACTTGTCTATAATCCCAGAGCTGGGAGACAGAGACAGGTGAGTCCTGGGAACTTGAAAGCAGCCAGCCTAATCGAAACGGCCAGCTGTATAAGTTGGAGAGTGATAGAGGAAAATATCTGGTGTCCATCTTTGGTCTTCACACATACACATGTGGACGAGCACATCTGCATACACATAGCACATTCATGTGTATACCACACACAGATTTTAAAAGAGATAAATAAAGCATCGTTAGTTTGGGGTTTAGATGAATGTGTTCAAAAGTTCAGTATCTATGGCAGCTATAGACTTACACAATATGTTTCTTACATTTTGACTTGAAAATCAGAATTATTCCTTGATTCATGCTGCTGATGGATTTTGAATTCAGTGGGCATGAAAACAGTGTTACCTGGTACTCTCTGTCAGAGCCCTTAGGTGCCAAGCACATTTTCAGGAAACAGAAACACATACATACACACACACACACACACACACACACACACACACACTCACATTTTTTGGTTTTGTTTTTGTTTTCAAGACAGGGTTTCTCTGTGTAGCTTTGGAGTCTGTCCTGGAACTCGCTCTGTAGATCAGACTGGCCTCGAACTCAAAGATCACCTGCCTCTGCCTCCCGAGTGCTGGGATCAAAGGTGTGCAGCACCACCACCCTGCTGCAGAAATATTTTTAAAAAGATTTTCTGTTCTCAGCTGTAGGTCTTCAGATTTCAACAGCAAGCTTCAGATGTTTAAAAAACCATGTTGTGAGCACATGTGCTGTCATCCAGACTTTGTTCCATTTGTTAAATTGTTAGTCCAGCAATGGCTGTCTCTCAGAGGAAAGGCTAAGAATCTGGTAGTTGTTTAGTCCATGAAGCTGGCCTGGATGTTTCAGCTGGTCTTCAATCTAATTTGGGGTCTGGAAGTAGGTTCTAATATCATCAAAGGAATGCCTCAGCAACAGAAGAGATGAACGTGCCAGGGACAAAGAGGGCAATTGGGCAAAAACCAAAAGTTTCCTTCTTCCATGTCCTTTTAAGTGGGCTGCCACCAGAAGATGTGGCCCAGGTTTAGAGTGGGTCTTCCCACCTCAAATGATCCAATCCAGAAAATCCCTTGCAGGTGTGCCCAGCTGTTTGTGGTTTTGTTGTTGTTTGTTTTGTTTTATTTTCTTTTTCCAAGACAGGGTTTCTCTGTGTAGTCCTGACTGTCCTGGAACTTGCTCTGTAGATCAGGCTGGCCTTGAATGCAGAGATCCACCTGCCTCTGCCTCCTGAGTGCTGAGATTAAAGGCATGTGTCACCACGTACAACCTGTTTGTGTTTTAGTAGATTTAACATGTAGTCAGGTTGACAACCAGTATTGTCTATTATATCACTACTAAGCTTAGTAGTTTTAGTATGGGGGTTAAAATAAGATATATGCCTTATTCTTTTTAGTTGAGCACTTAGACATCACAGTCATTAATGAGACTAGTTTCAATTTCATGTCTCAGAATAGGGACTCATAAGGAGATGAAGAGAGAGATGAGGGAACAGTCTGTCAAATATTAGGACACATATATTTATTGTGCTCATTATTTTATAATGATATGGTTCATGGCTCCCCCCAAAAATTATGATGGTATATTAAGATCAGATTGTGTACCACTATAAGATGCAATAATAGTGAAAATGTACCAAATATTATGAGAATTATCAAAATGTGACACCTCCCCCGCAGGATGAAACTGGCTATGAAGACATACACATGTACCTAGCACTCAGGCTGAGGCAGGAGACTCATGTCCAAGGCTGGCTTGGGCTTCTCCTTAGTTACTTTTCTATTGCTGTGTTAAGACCCCATGACCAAGGCAACTTACTGAAGAAAGTTGATTAGCTTACAGTTTCAGAATGTTGAAGTCCATGACCATCATGGTGGAGAACATGGCAGCAGGCAGACAGACATGGTCCTGGAACAAGTAGCTGAGAACTCATACCTAAAGATACAAACAAAGAGAGACACTGGAAGTGGTTAGAGTCATTTTTAACCTCAAACCCCACCACCCCTAGTGACATACTTCTTCCCAACAAGGCTACATCTCCTGATCCTGCCCAAGCAGTTCCTCTGGGAATGAAGAATTCAGATATAGGAGGCCAGGGCCCCATTTTTATTCAGGCCATCACAGACTTCATAGTGAAACTGTGTCACAAATAAAAATTAAACCAACCAAACAAAAATAATAGGAAGCAAGCACATTCTCTTGGAACCATGGTGCCAGTAGACTCGCTGTATAGAGGGTTGCCACAGTCATAAAAGTCTTTCTAGGTATGCATACCTAGAGAGATTTGTTGTGGCTCATAGTTCTAGAGAGAGGAAGCCCAAAATACTCTTGTATCTTAGCATGATGAAAAAGCAGGAGAAGCAGGATCAGGCAGAAGAGAAAGCCTGAGGGTTTCCTTGACTTTTTAATAACCCATTGTGTTCACTCATGTAGACCCATGGGGTAAGAATGGATTCCCACGATAATGCATGTATCTCTTGAATGCCTTGACCACCTCTTAACATCCCACCTCCCAATACTGCCATGATGGCCGTCAGATTTCAAGAAGTTTCAGACAGGATAAACACTATTCAAACTAGCAACTCTCCTGTTCTCCAGCTGTTTAACCAGTTCTAGAAGATGGTCACTTTCTTGTTCCTTACTGCTTGTTCTGCTGCTTGCAGTTATTCCTTAGCAAGTTAATTTTGAGCATTTGTGTGACTCACATTTTAAGATTTCTGTCTTTTAGGGGTCAGTGTCCTTTGCCTAATCTCTAATGTCTTGAATTATTTAATTATTTCCCAACTTTTTAGTTGTTTCATGCCAAACAGTAGTTTTGGTCCATATTTTTTGTATTTTATCCTTGTTAAAATTCCCGTCAGAGTAGTATATTTGTTAGTTGGCGAGTTTACATTAATCCATATTTGTTACTTGTAAGTCCATGGTTTATACCAGGTTTCGTTCTTGATGCTCTGTTGTTTTGACAAGTGTCTAATGGTATGTGTCTGCTGTTATAGTGAATACAGAATACTTGCATTTGCTGCACAATACTCTTTGCCTGTTTATCCTGCTTTCCTTTAACTTCTAGTATCCACTGTTCTGTTTTTATTTTTCCCATTTTCTGGAATGTAATATAGTAGCTAAACAGTATACAGCCTTTCAGATGGGCTTCGCTCATATAATAATACACATTTAAGTTTCTTCCACATCTTTTCATGATTTGGTGGCTCATTTCTTTTTAGTGTTGAATAATAGTCTGTCATCTGTTTGTACCACAATTTATTTATCCATTTTACTTCTGAAGGGTATTTTGGTTTCTTTCATGTGTTAGCAATTATGAGTAAAGCTGCTGTAAACATGCATGTCCAGATTTTTTTGTGTATATGTTTATGTATGCGTGTGTGTGCCTCGATGTATGTACCCACATATGTTCATACACAAGCTAAAGGTCAACCTTGGGAATTGTTCCTTATAAGGGCTCTGTTCACCTTCTTTTGAGACAGGTCTCTCTGACCTGGAATTCACCTATTAGGCTAAGACTGGCTGGCCAGTAAACTCAGGAATCCATGTTTACACCTTCCCAGAACTGGGATTTCAAGCAAGCACCATCATGCCTGGCTTTTAATGTGGTTCTGGGGATCAGACTCAGGTTCTCACGCTTGCATGGCAAGTTATTTCACTCACTGAGCCCTCTCCCTAGCTCCCAGGTATTTTGTCTCAAGACAGGATCTTGGGAAATTGCCTAGGCTGGTTACACACTCACTGTGCAGCCCAAGCTGGCCTTACCTCCTAATTCTCCTGCCCCAGTCTTCTGAATGCTGGGGTTTTAAGTGTGTGCTACCATGTCAAGCTTGTGCCGATTTGTGTGTCTGTATGCACGCGCATGCACCACTTGCATGTAGATTAGCTCCTTGTAATAAAGACTGTGCTGGCTAGTTTTTATGTCATCATGACCCAAGCTAGAGTTATTTTGGAATATAGAATCTCAGTTGAGAAAATGTTCCCACCAGATTGGTCTATGGGCAAGTCTGTGGTACATTTCTTGATTGATAATTGATATGGGAGGACCCAGCTCACTGTGAACAGTGACATCACTTGGCTGCTGCTCCTGGGTGCTGTAGAGCAGGTAGATGAGGGGTAAGACAGTAAGCAGCACTCCTCCAAGGCCTGTAGAAGCTCTCACCTCCATGTTCCTGTCCTGTTTGAGTTCCTACACCGTTTGAGCTCCTGTCCTGACTTCCCTCTGTAAAGGAGTATGACTTGAGAGTAATGAGCTGAAATAAACCCTTTCTCCCTAGGCTGTTTAAGGTCATAGTGTTTTTTGTTTGTTTGTTTTGTTTTTGTTTTTGTTTTTGAGGTGAGGATCAAACCCAGGGCCTTGCACTTGCTAGGCAAGCGCTCTACCACTGAATCCCCAACCCCGGTCATAGTGTTTTATCACAACTGTAGAATCCCCAACTAAGACAAACCAAGGAGTAGAGTTGCTGGTCATGTGGTAATGGTATGTTTAGCTTTGTAAGAAACTGTTAAACTGATTTCCAAATGGCTTAATCGTCTTACATTCCCAAGTCAGTTAGTGAATTACCAGGCGTCATCGCCAGCATTTTGTGTTGTCAGTGTTTTGGATTTTCTTTTCCATTCTAATAAGTGTGAAATGGTATCTTACTTGAAAATTCTAATAGCATATCCTGGTAAGTTTTATTTACCATTTGTGTAGCTTCTTAAACCTGTTCAGATCTTTCTCGTATTTTAATAGTTCTTTGTTGTCTTATTGTTGAAATTTAGGCATTGTTTGCATTTTTTTGGATATTAGTTCTTTATTAGCTATGTCTTCTACAAATATTTACCCCCAGCTTGTGGCTTATGTTCTTATTCTCTTGACAGTGACTTTGCAGAACAGAAGTTTATAATTTTAGTGCAATTCAGCACATCAGTTTTTTTCTTTCATGGAGCATGCCTTTAGTTTTATATCTAAAATGTCTTATTTGAATCCAAACCAAAGGACAACTATATTTTCTACTGTTAGGCAAATGCCCCCCATGGGTTTTTTGTTTGTTTGTTTTGTGTGCATGTGTGTGTGTGTGTGTGTGTGTGTGTGTGTGTGTGTAATTGGAGATTGAACCCAAGGTTTGTGTATGATGCGCATATACTCTACCACTGTGTTACATCTCTAACCCAGTTGCTTTAGATTTTACTTCTCAAATTCCAACCCATTTTAAATTAATTTTGTGTAGTAATGAAAGGTTAAGTTTATAACCTTTTTTTTTTTCTTCTTGTATGAGGTTGTATACTTGCTAGCACTGTTTGCTTGGAAGGCATCTTTTTCCACTGTATTGTGTTTTGATTCTTTTTCAAAGACTGTTATATTAGATGGAAGTTGTATGTTTCTATTTCTGGCCCCTCTATTCTCTACTGTTCCTTTCTGTTTATAGTCAGTGTTCTATTGCTGTGAAGAGACACAAAGACCATGGAAACTCTTACAAAAAAAAAAAAAAAGGCATCGAATTGGGGCTCTGTTGTATTTTTAAAGCCCACCCCCCAGTGACACACTTTCTCTAACAAGGCCACACCTCCTAATCCTTGTCATTAGTGTCATTTTTTTTGATGACTAATCATTCAAATATAGAAGCCTGTGGGGACCATTCTTATTCAAACCACCTCATTCCACTCCCTGACCCCCATAGGCTTATGGCTATATCATAATGCAAAAATGCATTCAGTCCAACTTCAAAAGTTCCCATAGTCTATAACAGTATCAGCACTGTTTAAAAGTTCAAAGTCTCTTCTGAGACTCAAGGAAATCTTTGTAACCCCTATAAAATCAAAATAAAAAATCATTTCACCTACTTCCAATATACAATGGCACAGAATATATATTACCATTCCAAAAGGGAGGAAAGGGAGACTAGTGAGAAAATACTGGACCAAAGCAAGAATGAAAACCAGCAGGGCAGACCCCAAATTCTGCATCTCCACATGTCTAATGTCAAAGTGCTCTTCAGATCTCCCAATACATTCAGCTTTGTTTACTGCAACATACTCCTCTCTCTTGAACTGGTTCCACACTCTGCCACATTTTTCTTGGCAGGTATACCATGATTCTGGCATCTCCAACATCCTGGGGTTTTCAAGGTAATCTAGGCCTCACCTTCACAGCTTCAATCAGTGGCCTCTTTAGGCCCCCATACAGGGACACCCCTGACACACAGCTGAACTCAGTGACTTTCCTTAGCCACTGAGGGAGATTCTACCACCACTTTTTGTATTTTTGACCCTAAAGTCAGAACCATGTGGCTGAAGCTGCCTAGTTCTGCTGCTTCTGGGGCTAGCATATGGCTCCCTCATTCAATTATACCTGCATCTGCTTTCAGTTGTTGATGGTTTCCTTCACTGCTTAAGCTTTGCTTTAATTCCTTTTCACAAGTTAGAAGCTTAGTCTTGCCCTGAGGTCAACATTTTCTTTATTCCATTTAACATTGGGCTTTTCTTTAAACTTTTTAATCTCCTTCAGTCCTCAACTTGGCTCCAACATTATATTTCTTGGTGCTCCTTTTCATCTCAAGGTGTACATTTTCTATTTTTCCATGCTCAGTTTGATCCTTTTCATTATAAATCTGCATAAAAGTAACCACTAATAACCAAATGACAGAATCAATAATAGGCTGTCTTGAAATCGCAGCCAACATCATTGACCTAAAACTCTTTAAATTAGCCTCAGGCAGATTTTTTAGATAAGATCAAAGAGCAGCCACATTCTTCAAAATTACACAAGAACCATTTCTAGACCACTTACCAATATTATTCCTCTTTGAAACCTCTTAAACTGGGCCTTCACAGTCCTCAGCACCACTGTTTTCTATGCTCCTACTAGAATGGCCCATTAAGCTCTACTTAAAGTATCCAACCATTTTTTTTAGTCCAGAATCCTAAAATCTTTCATATTACTCCAACAAACAGCATGGTTAGGTCTGTCACAGCAACACCCCACTCCTGATACCAATTTCTGCCTTAGTCACTCTTCTGTTGCTGTGAAGAGACTATGACCATGGCAACTCTTACAAAGGAAGTATTTAATTGGAGCTGGCTTACAGTTTCAGAGGTTTAGTCCATTTTCATCATGGTGGGGAGCATGGCAGCACATAGGCAGACAGGGTGTTAGAGATCTACATCTGGATCTGTAGGCAACAGAGACACTGAGCTTGGCTTGGGTTTTTGAAATTTCAAAGCCACTCCCAGACTTCCTCCAACAAGGCCACACTTCCTAATCCTTTCCAGTAGTGCCACTCCCTGGTGACCAAGCATTCAAATATGGGAGCCTTTGGGGGTCATTCTTATTCAAACCACCACACTCTCCATTTTCCCCCTTTCATTGCCTACATCTTTACTGTTGAGCTTTATCATAATTCTTAGTTAGGTGTTGACTCTCAGTTTTATTGTCCTTCAATGTTTTATGGGCTAGTTTGGATTTTATGCCTTTCCTCTTGTGATGGTCAGCTTTCTGTCTCTGAGATAAAAATGAATGAGAAAATCATCTCAAAGGTAGAAATGTTTGTTTTGGTTTACGATTTCAGAGGCTTCAGTCTGTGATAGTTTGACCCCATCACTTCTGGCTGAGCCAAGACCAAACATGGTTCAGAGTTTTTAGTAGCGCACGCTGCACCTCTTCTGCTGGCTATGAAATAGAGAAAGTGTAAAAGAAAGGCCCAGGGGCAAGAAATAGACCCTTCAGTGGCATTCCTCCAGTGACATTCTTCCTCAACTAGATGCACCTCTGACAGTTTCCACCACTTCCTGATGGACCATTCAGTTAGGAGCCCATTGATGGGTTGCCATTCTTGATCCAGTGACTTTCTGAAAGCCCTGCCTCTGAACATTGCTGCCTTAAGGACCAAGTTGTGAACATATGAATCTTTTTTGGGGACATTTCAATCCAAACTACAATACCTCGTTAATTTTAGAATCATTTTATTGATCTCTAGATCAAGCTGAAAATACTGAAAAATCTTGACAATATTTAGTCTTCCTATCTGTGAACTTCTGTTATCTTTTTAATTATCTAGTTATTTTAATTTTTTTTTAGAATTTTATTACTTCCCTCATGTTGATTTGGTATATGCTTTATTAGCTGCTTTATTGTGTGTAACTTCACATTTTGGATGTTCGTGTATAAAGTGTGTGTGTGTGTGTGTGTGTGTGTGTGTGTGTGTGTGTATGTAGAGATGGTCTCATTATGTATCCTTGGCTGGTATGGAACTCATTCCAGGCTGGGTGTGAACTCACATAAATCAAGGATTAAAGTCATGTGCCATCACACAATGCTTAATTGTATTTTTTCAAAATTATTACTTTGGAGTCCATTTGTTGTTCCTTGTTGAGATATAGCAAGCCAGTTAGGTTTTGTGCACTGTGTTTCCTGTATTCTTATTATAACTTTAGTAGATCTCATAGTATATTTATTCTTTTGGGATTTCTGTATAAATGATCAAATAATTTTAGACAAAGACATTTTTGTTTCTTTTCAATCTGAACAACTTTTTTTTTTCCTTTTTGTTTTATTGGGCTATTCAGGGCTTC
This sequence comes from Onychomys torridus, assembly GCF_903995425.1. NCBI lineage: Eukaryota > Metazoa > Chordata > Mammalia > Rodentia > Cricetidae > Onychomys > Onychomys torridus. The sequence continues at coordinate 61,583,443 of NC_050451.1, read as the reverse complement.
CTGAATGATGTCATTGGGTGGTGAAGATAACATTGGTATTGTGTTTCTGCCCTCTCATCAATAAATATGATATTAGCTACAGATTTTCTGTGAACACATTTTTTTCCTTTTATTGAAAATAGATTTTTTTTTCTCACATAATTTATTCTGATTAGGGTTTCCCATCCCTCTACTCCTCCCAGATCCTCTCCACCTTTCCTCTTATCCAGACCCACCCCTTTCTGTCTCTCATTAGAAAACAAAACAAACAGGCTTCTAAGTGATAATAATAAAATAAAACAAAAAATAATACATCAGAATTGGGTAGATCATACAAACAGAAGGAAAAGAACCAAAAAGAAAGTACAAGAAACAAAGACCTATTAATTACACACTCAGGAATCCCATAAAAACACTGAACTGGAAGCCATTTTACACACACACACACACACACACACACACACACACAAAACCTATAGGGTAAAAGAAAAAAAATGAAATAAAAAGTAAGATTAAAAAAAAGAAAGAAGCAGCCCTGGCAGGACATTATGAGACAAGGAACCTCCAAGGATGATATTTGTTTTCTGTTGTCCATCTACTGCTGGGCATGCATCCTACCCGTAAGAAGAGTTTGTTTCCCCAGTGAGACTCTTGGAAGAAACTACGTTTTTACTTTCAAGTCATTATCAATTGGAGATTGTGTCTGGATTAGGATAGAGACATATGTCTACTTCTTTCAACTCTAGGACCCATCTTTTTTGGGGGAAATCGCCCAAGAAAAGGCACAAGAATCAGAGACCCCACTCGTTCATTCATACAGAAATTCCATAAAAATACTAAATTGGAAGCCATAATATGTACACAGAGGACATGGTGCAGACCTATGCAGACTCTGTGCATGCTGCCTAATTCTCTTGTGATTCTTATGAGCTTTGCCATGTTGATCTAGAGGGCCCTTTTTCGTAGTCCTCCATCCCATCTGGTTCTTACACTCTTTCTGCCTCCTCTGCTGTGGGGTTCCCAGAGATCTGAGGGGAGGGATTTAATGGGTATATTGAATTTAGGGCAGAAGTGTTCCAAGGTCTCTCACTCTGTATAATGTCTGGCTGTGGATCTCTGTATTTGTTCCCATCTGATGTAGAAGGAAATCTCTTTGATGATGGTTGAGCAAGACACCTATCTATGACTATAACTGAATGTCATTAGGAATCGTTTTATTGCCATGCTCTTTTAGTAGAACAGTGGTGTTTGATTTTACCCTAGGTCCCTGGGCTATCGAATCTCAGGTTCTTGTCATTCCAGAGCTGTTGGATATAGGTTCCATCTCATGGAGTGGGCCTTTAGTCTAAGCAGATACTGGTTGGTTACTCCCACAGACATTGTGTCACCATTGCCCTAGCATATCTTGCAGGCAGGACACCATTGTAGGGTTTGTGGCTGGGTTGGTGTTTTCGCATCTCCTTTGGTAGTGTGCAGAGTACCTGCTTTACCAAATATGCTAGAATGTAAGGATAAAGGCTTTATATAGGCACCAGCTTAACTTTGCTGTTTTCATTGAGTTGTGTAGGTGTTGTTCTCAGCAATGGGTCCTTGATATCAGTTTGCTAAGAGCAACCTATAGTTTTGGCAACAATCTGGGTTGTTTGGGGGTTCCCATGGGACCCCTTTAGCCATTAGCCTAATTAAATATAACTCAGTCTTGATACTGGAAGTTTCATTTGATGACAAGGAATGTCCAGTTGGGGGTCTGTCTTCCCTGTTATTTGGCAATTTCATTTTGTATTTCACCTTCTTATGTATATATTTTACGAAGCTTCTACTGTATTAGGTTTCCACACTACCCCTCAAATGGTCCTTAGTTTTAGCTGCCTCTCTCTATATTTCTTCCTTCATCCCCTCTCCATTTGATCTTCCTATTCATGTCCCACCACCGTAACTATTCTGTTTTCTTTTCCGTGTCTCCTCTACTCCCTTATTCTACACCTGATCTCTGATTCCATGGATTGTAGCTTGATTATTGTTGACTTAACAGCTGATATTCTGTGGATGTTCTTTATTAAATTGAGGAAGTACCTCTCAATTTGTAGTTTTCTGGACATTTTTAAAATCACTAATGAATATTAGAAGCTAAATTCTAGGTCAGTTATGTTCCCTGTATAAAAAAACGAGACCTGTGATGTCATTTCTTTGTGTGAATTATTTAGCTGGTGCTACTAATTTGCTGTTAGCATGTGGATGGAACCTGAAGAAACCAGGGTAGAATCAACAGACTTTTTGGGTGATTCTCTTGATGCTTGCTTCTCTGATCATGTTAAGGAAAATAAGAAAGAAAATCTGAAAGCTACTGTATCTTACATTAAGGCATAGACACGGCTACAACTTAAAACTCTGTGCATTCCATGCTGTTTTAGTGCTGGGTAGTGTCCTACACTCCGGAGGGTGCAGTAGGGAAGTAGAATTTCTCTGCCTTCAAGATACTTATGCATTTCTTTGAGATAGAGGAAAATGAACAGGCAAGTCAGTCACAGTCCAGGGAGGAGCTTAGATTAGCTGTACACTGAGTTCTGTATTCAGTCTTTAAGGAAGGAATCTTGGTTGTTCATCTTTTGGGCATAGGGCCAGGTTCATGATTTTCTGGGAGTAGAGTTAACTGCCTCCTCAAATGTATTATGTAACTAAAATGATTGACTAACCTGGTATTTACCCAGCATGTCTTATCAAACTGTGGTTGAGTCAGGCAGGTTAGCTCTTACCTTTCTTTGTGACTCTGCCACTCCTGCATCATCTGTACATGTCCAAGAATGTCCTTAATACTGACTGCTGCCTAGCTGGGCGGTGGTGGCTCACACCTTTAATCCCAGTACTTGGGAAGCAGGCAAGCACATCTCTGTGAGTTCAAAGCCAACCTGGTCTATAAAGTGAGTTCCAGGACAGGCTTCTAAGCTACACAGAGAAACCCTGTCTTGAAAAAACAAAACCAAAAACAAACAAACAAACAAACAAAAACCCTGACTGCTGCCAGCTCAGCCTGTGCAAGTAGGATGAGGTTTCCTGATATATTAGTATCTTATTTCTTCTGTTAACGTAGAAAACCTAGGTGAAGAGGAAATCCAAGCACAGAAGAAAGTAGCTCTTCTGTTTCAAGGCTTTCTATAGCACACTTAATGCATAGCTCAACCTTACTGTTTTGACTGCATTTAACATATTTCAGCTCGCTAGTTTTCTTTTTTCATATTTCAAAAATATAGGCTAATGAGAATACTATTCTTCTGTTTTTATTCTTTTTTATTTATTGTGTGTGTGAAGGGGCACGCATGTCATGACATGAGTGTGGAAGTCAGAGGACTACTTCCAAGAATAAGTTCTCTTTCTACCATATGAGTTCCGAGGATAAAGCTCAAATGGTCAGTCTTGGGCATGAGCATTTACCCGCTGGGAATCTCATCGTCCCAAGAATATTTTTTTTAACATTGTGAAATTCCAATCAATTTCACAGATTTATGTTCTGATAGCTTAAGTTGTAATTTTCTCATACTTTAGTTTTGTTTTCAAGATACGTATCGTCACCACTTGGTGGAGCTCTTTTATAAGCTAGAATATTGTCAAAAAGAAAACTCAAATAAATTGTCACTAATTTGGGGTTGTCATTAGGGTGGTTTAAATAAACACAACTAAATGATAGCGTAATAGATAGCCATGTAAAGTTTTGGTTGTGTATTTTGATTCAAAGTATTAATATATAATTGAAATTTTGATGTTTTCACAATTTTTATCATGTATTTCTAATTCTTCTATGTTGCTTTTCATAAATTTAGCAATTTTTATTGCTGCATCTCCTATTTTACAGTTATGTTAATTAAGAAGATATATTGGGTATTAATGAAGAAAATGAAAACTGTTTATGACCCTAATAGCTCTAGAGATAAGAACCCATTTTAGAGATACTGTATTAGTTTTCTTTTTTGTTTGTTTTTTACATAATTAGAATAAAGAAATGTAAATAGTTTTGTAGTTTATTTTCCCACATAACCATTATATCTTGGGCGTTTTTCCATGTGCTTATACTATTCTTTGAAAATGTCTTAGGATTTTGTATGATCCCATAATACAGCTCTAGTATTATTTAGCCATTTATTTTAAGATATTTAGGTGTTTGCCACTGTTTGAGGTATGTAAGTAGCTATTAGAACATCTGTTACAAGGATCTTGACCAAGCTTTCTAGTCTATTTTCAGTGGATGAATTCTTAACTGTACTTATAAGGATCTTGACACATATTAACAACATATCATTCTGTTGACACTATTCTAAGATTTAGTATGTTCAGAATCTGGTTTTTGAAAGGTACTTTTAAAAAAAAATTTGCCAAGTGTCTATCCATTTTCCTCCACAAGTTTTACCTTTTGTGTGTGGTTGTTTTGACTTGAGAAGTGATTATTTTTTGTTTTAATAATTTGTAAAGTGCTATTCAGAGTCCCCTTTATAATTTTAAGTGTTTCTTTTTAAAATGATGTGTACTTGTGTGTATGTGCACACCAGTGCAAGTGCTCATGAAGCTGGAGGTCACAGAGGTAGGCTGAAGGAAAATGAGGCGAGTGTGACTCTCCAGCCATGTCATTAAAATATAAATGCAGATTATGAGTTAAAAGTATAGCACTCTTGGTGGAATTGACAGAAGAATTAAACTCATCTAAAAATGTTCAGAATCTTTAAGGCTACAACAATCTTGACATAGTATTGGTGAAAATATAAGTGGTAGGTAGATCAGTGGAGTAGAGTGGAGAATTTGGAAATAGACCACAAATTTATTGTCAGTTCATTTTCTAGAGAGATGCAAAAGTAATTCAATAGAGGGAGGCTGTTCCTTTCAACAAATGAAGCTGGAGCAACTGGATATCTAGTTGTAAAAAATTCATTTCCAGGGTCTGAGAGATGGAACAGTGGGTAAAGGTGCTTGTTGCCAAGCTTGACAGCCTGAGTTGGACCCTTGGAACCCACATAGTGGAAGGAGAGGAACAACTTCTGCCAAGTTGTTCCCCAACCTTTACAAGCATGATGTGGATCACCAATAAATATCAACTAAAAGAATTCATTTTCTATCTTTAATATTTATAAAAACTAGTTCTAATGAGTCCTAGACCTAAAAGTCTATAGAGTATGACATACAAGAAATCATTGTGAAACTATGTTAGAGAAAACTTTCATAGATATCACTAAAAGTATGAGCCATAAAAGAAAAAACAACAACAAATTGATTTAAACCAAATTTTAAAGCTACTACTCTTTGAAATACGTCATTTAAGAAAATGAAAGGCTGGGGAGATGAGTCAGTGGACAAAATGCTAGTGCTATATAAGCATGAGGACCTGACTTAGATTACCAGCACTCAAGCACAAAGCTGTAACTCCAGTCCTGGGGCAAAGGCAGCAGCAGACACAGGTCAGTTGTGTGTGTGTGTGTGTGGGGGGGGGTGTCCCTCACTAGCCAGTCTAGCTGTAGCAGTAAAGTTAAGGTCCAGTAAGAACCCTGTCCTAAAAGATAATAGAGAACAATTGAGTAAGATAGCCAAAGTTGACCTCTAGCTTACACACACACATACACACACGAGAGAGCGAGAGAGCGCGCGCGTGCGCGTGCTAGAGAGAGAGAGAGAGAGAGAGAGAGAGAGAGAGAGAGAGAAGAAAAAGAAAGAGAAAAAGAAAAAGATAAAGAAAATGCAAAGTGGCCACACTATAGTTCAGTGGTAGGGCTTTATTCTAATACAATTTGAGGTTCTTAGGTCTGAGGATGTAGCTCAGTGCTAGAAAGCTTGTTTGTCTAGTATGTGTGATGTTTGGGTTTTAATCCCCAACATCAAACAAAAGCTTTATTTCTGGTGTTTAAAAACAACGAGTAAGCAATATAATAAATTTTAGCAGTTTTAGTTACTAAGAATGTAAGAGTTTTTTTTTTTTTTTAGAAAAGACCAGTGGCTATAGGCAGGTATACTGAGGACAGTTATGTTCAACAGAGGTAGGTGGCTGGAGGCAAAGAAGCAAACAGGAATTAGAATAGATAAGTCTAAAAATTCCAACTGTCGATCAGGGCTTTACTTATCGTAGAAGCAAACAACTTCCGTGTCTTAGTAGTTTCTAAGAAGATAACCTTTTAAAGGAATTAGGTAACGAGGGGGCACCAGTAGACATGCTAACATGAAAGGGAGAAAGCCCCAGGACCCCAACCCTTCCTAAAAACCTGCAGTCATTGAGGAGTGCGGAGGCAGGAGAAACAGTCTTCCCCAGGGAAGAACACGCTGATTGGTTAGCCTGTACCAGATGGTCAACCCTGAAGGTGTGCTTACAAGTAACGTATAGCTTGAGTAGGTTGTATCTATGTATTTAGGAATACACACAGCAATAAAAAGAGGCCATGAATTTGAGAGGACAGGGGTAGGGATACATGGGAGGGTTTGGAGGGAAGAAAGGGAAGTGGGAATGATGTAATTACATTATAATCTCAGAAAAAAAAATTAAAAACAGGCAAAAGTTGATGTTTTATTTGCTAAGAATATATCACTGTCATTGTAATGAGTGAATCAATATCCAGTTTCAGGATATATAACATAGTTTCTGAATCAAATTTATTGAGTTAGTTTTCTTACATTAAACTATATCAGTTTAAGTACATAGTTCAAAAAGTTGATAGATATACTTACCCATATAATTACCAAGGATCAGAACTTTCTGGTCACAAAAGGATTCTCTTACCATCTTTATAGTCATTCCCCAGCACATCCCCTTGTCCCTGGGTAGCTGCTGATGTAGTTTCTGACATTAATGATGAGTTTTTATCTTTTCTGGAACTGTGTATGGAAGAATATGCTACTATTTGGAGTCTAGCTTTTTCTTTTTTGGTGAATTTTTCTCGATATAATGATTTTGACTTATCTGTTGCTACATTTATTAGTACTTTCCCTTTTGTTAGATAGCATCTGTTGCATACTTCTATTACAGTTTGTTTATAGAGTTACCTGTGGTTATTTCTAGTTGGGTCTATTGCTATTGTATTTGGTTCACTTCTTGTTTGGGACTACATTTATTAGTAGTGTTTTAATTTCTTCTGGGCATAAGTATTGGGAGTAGAATTGCTAAGTGATGTAGAAAGTATATATTTAGGTTTACAGAAACAGGCCAAACTTGTTTTTCAAAATAGTCATACCATTTTCAGTTTATTATTGGCATTCACTTGTCTTCTTTCTTCCTAACCATTAATATTGTAATTCTTTTTAAATTTTAATTACTCTTATGGATCTATAGCTATATTTAAAAGTATTATATTAGAAGGAAAGGTTTATAGTTGGATAATGGTAAATTATCTATTATCTGTAATCATTTGATAGTCCGATACTCCCATTCTTCAGCTGGTACATGAGAGTCCAGATGTGTAAAGTGTCTTACATCTGTCCTCTCAGCAAGTAGTTCTGCCTGCACATTAGACAATTAGATAATCTGACACTTCGTTTTATCTTAATACAATCCAGATTTTACCTACAAGATATATACATTTAGAAGGTGGCATATATTGCTGAGGGGAAAGGATGATACTGAAAACATAGTCTACTTACAGTGTTAGCCATTTCTGATCAGTTACTAAGTGTATGCTGGACACTATGCCCAAGGCTTTAAACATAGTTTCATTTAATTCTTATTAAGTGAGATTTGCATTCACTCCATCGTGCAGGTGGATTATTTAAGAAATTGCACAAAGCCAGTAAATGCTTGAATGAACAAAAGGAAATAAAAACGGATAAATTAAAGCAAAAGAAGTATACCCTGATAAGTAAGACAGCTTTTTTTTTTTTTCTGGAAAAAAAGTTTTAAATGATAAAATTACAGAATCTTTTAATGTGGCTTTAATAATACTGTGTTACTAAGAAACTGTTTCAAAGAGCTGACAGACTCCAAGTTTCCCAAAGTGGTTTAACTTTTTAATCCTCCTGGTAATTTTTTTGCCTTATAATTTAAATTTTGAGTGTTTATATTAATATAAAGTAAAATATTTTCAAGCATATGCCATAATAAGAATTTAAAAATACATTTTTATGTTTGATGAGGAAAAACCATATGTAATTCAGCTTTACCATGGTATCCAGTGTGTGAGTGACATAATAAAATATTTGAACCTTTTTATTCCTAGGAAGGATATATTCAAAAGAAGAAGGAACTCTGGGGCATCTGTATCTTTGTTGCAGCAGTTGACCTAGATGAGATGCCATTCACTTTTACTGAGCTACAAAAAACCATAGAAACCAGGTAAAAACTCTGTCATAAAAGTTCTGCCATTTAAAATGTGCTTTAAAGTTTTAATACACTTTAAGAAGTTGGTGGAAATGCTATAATTAAACATAACAGATTCAGGACAAATAGTGACTTGCCATTTTCTGATAGGGTTGGTTGAAGTTTAGATTTTTTTTTTAGAGAATTTATTATTTGTTCTTTTATGTTTTGCCTGCATGTAAGTGCACAATGTGCAGTGCCCGAAGAGAGCAGCAGTTCCTTTGGAAGTGGAATTATGGGTGGTGTGAGTCATCATGTGAGCACTAGGAACTGAACCCTTGTCCCCTGGTGTTCATGTGCACCTGCACATACTGCCCATATAAACACACACACACACACACACACACACACACACACACACACACACACACACACCCCACCTCTAATTAGAAGTAAAAAAAGATATAAATCTTTTAAAAAGTAGTGAGTCTATCTTAAATAAGATTTATTTAACTTGAAGATTTTAGCATAGTAGATATTTTAATTACGTACATTTAAAAACTGCTATATATTCAGTATTGATTATAACACTTGACCCAGAAATTCCTTAGCACATTTTTTTTAACCTTTAAAAGTATATTAGTTTGTTCTCAAGTAATTAGCAGATTTTGTATTAAACTTACAGGACTCCTGTTATTTTCTTTGTAGTATATTTACAAAACAAAGCAGTAAGTAATTTTACCAGATTGGTAAATAAATGTATTATTTCTTTGCCATCCCTTAAATTACCCTTAGAAAAAGACAACTTTATTATAACAAGTTTCCATGGTATTCATTACCTCTCAGGACAGGTATTGTACTCCTATAAACATTGCCCTGCTCTAAGGTTGATTGCTTTTTTTTTTTTTTTTCTGGGTTCTATACATTTTCTCAATATACTTCTTTCTTTCTTTCTTTCTTTTCTCCCACACCCTCTTCTTTTCTTACATGTATGAATACATCACGTGGTGCTCCCCTAAAATGTTCAATTATTGGACTTTTATGCATCAGTTAAAATAAATTTAATTAAAAAAAACCCCATACACATATATTTAGAAACAAATATACATACTTTTATGCCCCAGCTTTTCTTGTTCTCTTAACTTTAAGTAGATATAGTCAGGGGTAGGTGGATGTTGGGGATGGGTTACTTCTGGTAAAATGCAAAAACAAATGCAACCCTTCCAAAGGACATACAGTGATTTAGTGTAGAACAGGTAATCTTCTGAATGAAATATATATGCTTTGAAATGAAATAACAAATTTTGATAGCTACTCATGCATTATTTTTCTATTCTTTATAGTGTCTATAAATTCTTTGATTTACTAAAAGAAATTGATACCAGTACCAAAGTTGATAATGCTGTGTCAAGACTATTGAAGAAGTACAATGTGTTATGTGCACTCTACAGCAAATTAGAACGGTAAGATAAAATTTTATTAGGTTTACACCTTTTTTTGTTTTTTATTTTTATAACCCAAGTTTTTCACATCACTGTTCAGTGAGATTTAATCTGAGAACTGTTAGGTATTTAATAAAAGTATTATCTCATAGCCTTATCCCTTTTGCTATTATTTTTATTAATTCTTAGGTAATTTATCTATTCATAAACATTCAGAACACTTGCCCCAAATTAACTGATTTTACCAGCCTTTCCTGTCATTTGCTTCTTCAGACTTTGAGCTTGCTTCCCATTTTGTCTAGTAGAACTTACAGTTCTGAATAGTGATCTAAATTTTAACTTCTTCCAGTTTAGAAGGAAATCATATTGTCAATGGAAGGTGTGTGACCTGTGTCACTAAGTTGTGGTCTGTGCTCCAAGTGGTAGTCGGGAAGACTCCACCAGCACTATTCAACTGGAAAGTCATGACTAAACTTCGCTTGCATTTTTAAAAATGTGTTTTTCATACAAGTATAGTCTTCCAACCCCAGTATTATAGTCCTTAATATGACGTGTGTCTGTTACTATTTTACTGTTTGTTTGGAGCTCACTACATTTGAGCATGAACACACGAAAAAGTAATGTTTTAGCTCAGTAAGTAACTTTGTAGTAGGACGATAAAAAGAAAGGAGAAAAGTGGAGGCTGGGTATGGTGGCACACACCTTTATTCTCAGCACTCAGAAGGCAGAGGCAGGCAGATCTCTGTGAGTTTGAGGCCGTCTACATAGTAAGTTGCAGGACAGCCAAGGCTACATATAGTCTGTCTCAAAAATATAAAGGAGGGTCCTTGATGTTTTGGGGTGAATGAGGATGGGGGCAGCTAGAAAGAAGTATCTTCATGAGGCATGTAACTGTTTTCTTTGCCTTTGCTTTTTAATTGATGTGTTACTACTAAAACAAGAGAGCTGTGATGATGGAAGTGGAAAAAATGGAGGAAAAAGGCCCCAAAAGTTGGGCTTGGGGTTGTTCTCTTTTTCCTCCTCCTCCTCTCTTTGGACATAGGGTCTCATATATATCAGTCTAACCTTAAACATATAGATCTAAGCTACATCCCCAGCATATCCCCATTTTACTTAGTTTTTGAGACAGGCCATCCTAACCTGGTCTTGAACTCATATTCTACCTCAGCCTTCTGGATACTGGGATCACAGGCATGCAATACCATTTCTAGATTTGCCCTAGAATTTTTGAAATAATCCCTTGCCTTTTTTTCCCTCCCTCCCTCCCTAAACAGGGTTCCTCTATGTAGTTACATAGCTATAGCTGGTCTGGAGCTCACCATGTAGACTAGGCTGGTCTTGAACTCACTACGATATCTCTGCCTATTAAAGACTTCCTACCATGAGGCCTGGCCTTTGCTCTTTTCATGCTGTTTTTAATTGTAATGTAATGCCACTGCCTCCTCCCTGCCTTTTTATTAAAGTATAGACTTTTGCACAAGAAAAAAAATTTCTTTTTAATTATTAAAAAGAAATGACAAATAAGTTGCCTAAGAAGTGTGAACTGATTATAGAGTACTTGGATAGTATAGATAGTCCTAAACAAAGTGAGAATCAAGAAAATATTTCAGTGCTATAGAACTATCATTTTGGAATGTTTATTTCCTTAGGCTACTGTTTTACATTAAGGATCTCATAATATTAATATATGTATGTGTGTATTATTTATATATGATAAACATATATACTGTTTTGTTTCTTTAAAATTTAAGTGATCTTTTAAAATTCTTTAAATGTTTCCATAACCACATAATTCATCATCTCAGCAGTTTTCATAAGACTATGGCCCCAAATATGAAAAAGTTCAGAGATTTCTGTCATGATATTATTTAGATCTCTGAAAATTTGAAAAAACTCTTCATAACCCCATTTTGAGTATTATAACCATAATCAAACAATTATACACCAGTTTTAATGAAAAATAATATATTTGTAGTGTCAAATACATAAGTTAGCATATACTATGATTGTGACAGTGCACAAGGGAAAAACCAAGCCAATAGTGCATAGCATGAAATGCTTCAAAAGAAGCTGTCCAGAATTATAGTAGAGGTTTCTCATCCTTAATAAACAAAGTAAGCAAAAACTTCACTGAAACAATTGTTAAGGAAATTATAGTGGGCTGGAAAGATTGCTCGGTGGTTAAGAATGCTTGCTGCTCTTGCAGATTATGGGAATTCTACCCCAGCATCCACTTCTGGTGGCTTACAACTACCTGTAGCTCTGCATAGATGTGTGTATAAACAACAGGGATACAGACACATAAACATAAATAAGAATGAATTGAAACTTTAAGAGTGAAAGAAAATTCTATACAAATCAGTACTAAAAGACAAACAAAAACAAAAAACAAGATCATCAGATTATTTCTAGATTTAGAATTTGAGGGCTAGGGGTTATTTGGGGGTACTTTTTGCTATAATAATTTTATTATTTAAAAAAGTTACTACTTTGTGCTATAATAGTTTTATTTTTATTATTAAAATATAATTACATCATTTCTCCCCATTCCCTTTCCTTCCTCTGACTCTTCCCAGACCCCCCACCCTGTGCACCTGCTTCCTTTTAAATCTGTTGCCTCATTTTCTTTGATGTTGTTACATGTATACAAAATCTGTAATTATAACCTGCTGAGTCCATTTAATGTTACTTCTGTGTATATGATTTCAGGGCTAACCATTTGTTATTGGATAACCAGTTAATGGGCTCCTCCCTGGGGAAAATTATTTTCCTACTCTCAGCATTCCTTAATTGCCTGGAGTTATTTGTCTAGGGATGGGGCCCTGTAAGATTTCTCCATCCACATTTCTACTGTAATAATTTTAATTGGATAATTCCAGGTAGTTTTCCTCTCTTGTCTGACATCAGTACTCTGCTTTGATACCAGTTTATGTTTTAAGGTTATTTATTTATTTATTTATTATATTTCCACTTATAAATTGCAGTTGATATCCTGGGAATTGAGGGGAAAGTAAAAACGGATGTTAGAAAGGGGAATGACCTCATAAGTGATTTTCAGACTTTACAGAATAGTTTGTTTAGGCGGTTTGCCATCTTTTTCTCTAAACAGAGAATAGTGAGTGATCAATAGAAATACCATTAAACTAGAAAATTTCTCCTAATATTCATTAACAATAACTAATAATATTAAGATGATTAACATGAATTTTCTCATATATGTATTTTGAAGAGTAACTTTAAGTAGTTTGGAAGGGTGGGGAGAAGAAAGTTTCAGATAATTTCTTAGATGCCAGAAAATTCAGAGGGGAAAGAAGAAAAGAATATCGGATCTACTACATATTGAAATTCAAAAGCTTTAGAAGTTATGTAGACAATTTTGAAGTGTTCAGGATCTTCCTGGATGTTATTCCTAAGAGCAGTATTTCCAGGTTAGTCAGTGGGATCTCAGACAACAGTTTTCACAGAATTTTCTTCAAACATAACTGGAATATGAGAGTTCATGATGACCATTGACACAAACACCAATGAGCATGAGGATTTGAATCTTCAAGATGTGCTTCATTTAGAGACTCAGCTATTGGAGAAACCACCGATTAACTCCCAGTGCTGTCTTCCCTGTCATCCATGCTAGCAAACTGTCCAGGGAACAGGAGCAGTAGCAGGCAGTGTTCCAAAGCTAGCCTTGTGACTCTGGCCCAGTTGAGATTCTTGTGACAGGGCTTCTCTATCTTCCCTGAAGTTTGCTCTCATTATCTTCTCTCTTCGTGAAGCTGGATTTACACTCTTAAGGTTGTTTCGCCTTATTGCATTCCTCTGAGGCACCACCTAGACTGGGGCTACTTGAACAAACCACTGAGGTGTGACCATGATGAGCTCTTTACAGAAGCATGTGTAGATTCCCTTCCGCGTTATGAAGTACAAATGTGCCCTTGTAACAGAGAAGATAGAAGTTCCTATCCATCCTTCCTTCTCTCTCTCAAAAACAGTAGTTGGATGTGTTGTCTACCAAAAAAGAGAAGCTGTAGTAGGGCTCAGTGGAGATGTAGTCATGCACACCTGGATGCTAACCTAATCATGAGCATGCGCTGGGTGATCTTGGATAAACGAGTTACCTACGTTGGGTACTTTGTTTTCTAATGTCTAAAGCAAGTTAATGAGAGTACCTATTAGTCAGGGTCCTTGAGAGTAATAGAACTTATAGACTGAATCTCTCTCTCTCTAGAAAGGGGATTTGCTAGAGAGACTCACAGGTTGTGATCCAGCTTATCCAACAATGGCTAGCTATGAATGGAAAGTCTAAGAATTCAGTAGTTGCTCCTCCACAAGGCTGGATGTCTCAGCTGGTTTTCAGTATAAGCTAGAATCCTAAAGTAGACTATAATGCCAGTGAAGGAATGGACTTGCTAGCAAGGTGAGGGCAAGCAGGTAAAGAGCAAAAGCTTCCTTTTCCCCTGTTTTATATAGGCGTCCCAGTAGAAGGCATAGCCCAGATTAGATTTGGATTAAAGATCTGCAAGGGGTGTCTTCCCACCTCAAGATCTGGGTTAAAGGTGTGTTTTCCTAATTCAGAGATTCATTTTAGAAGTAGATCTTCCCATTTCAAATTAGGCAGAAATCCCTCACAGATGTGCCCTCTATTTCGAGGTTTTAGTTAATTCCAGATGTAGTCAAGTTGACCACTAAAAATAGCTGTCCCAGGGATGGAGAGATGGCTCAGTGGTTAAGAGCACTGACTGCTCTTCCAGAGGTCCTGAAGTTCAATTCCCAGCAACCACATGGTGGCTCACAACCATCTGTAATGAAATCTAGTGCCTTCTTCTGGCCTGCAGAGATACATGCTGTATATGTAATAAAAAAAAAAAAATAGCCGTCACATACCTGTTAAGTGTTTAGTATATTAAATGAGGTAATACATAAATAGTGCTTTTGTTCAGTGGCTTTGTATAAACATAAGCTTTTCATGAATATTAGCTTTCAAGTGGGAAAATGCACCATGACACAGATTGGAGGTTAGAGGGCACTTGGAGGTGTTGGCCCTCTCCTTCTACTATTTGGTCCCATTTTCAAAATCAGGTTGTCAGGCCCAGCAGCAAGCACGTTACCAGCTGAGCTATCTTGCAGGCCCAAATATTAGCTTTCAAAACAAGAAAAAAGACATTGTCTGGAAAGCACTGCATAATGTTGTATTTTCATTCTGTATCCCCTTAGACAGTCACAAAGTACCAAGGTGATGCAAGGTGTTGAGAAGTTTGGTAGAATTGATCTGTTTGGTTCAGTTCAGCATTTTCTAAACAGATTATACACATATATTTGTCTCAGTTACTCTGTTGCTGTGATAAAATACCCCCAACAAAAACAACTTGAGGGAGAAAGGAATTATTCCCATCTACAGTTCCAAGGGCTACAATGTCTCATAGTAGGGAAGATGTGGCAGCCCCAGCAATCATGGTGGCAGGGCATCCATAAAAGGAAGCAGAGTCCACGAACAGGAAGTGGGTCTGGGCTACTAAAGCCTCAAGGGCATCTGAGTGACTCTTTCTCAAGTGTGATCCTATTGGGGATATTTCACATTCAACCTATAACAGTATTAAACATAAGGTCTTATGAAAGAAGAATTTTATGGAGTATACTTTAAGAAACTTTATGATATCAGCTGTTTTGTCAAAAAATAAATTAACAAACTACATCAAGGATAACCATTAGTACCCTGCTATATCCATGACCTGGGTTTGATTGAGTGACCCTTCCTCAAAGAATAAGATGAAAGAACAATTGAGGAAGATTCTTGACATCAACCTCAGGCCTCCACATATATGCACATATCTGTACCAACCCAAACATGTGTACACCACAACATGTACACATGAAAAAGAAAAATAAATGCAGTAATGATTGTGATGCTCTGTTGTAGAGTATTGTATTTAAGTAGAAAAGATGTAATATATTGTATATCTTAGCTAGGTGAAAAGGGTAACCCCAGTACTGGTGATTTTGACTAAGAAAAAAAGCTAGAGATGAAGCAAAAATAGAGACGTATTAAGCAAAATGAGTGGGGACTGGAACCAGGCAAACTAAGCATGTGATGAGTGTGTACACAACACCAAACACCGTAGCAGGGTATCCTTTGAACTGCTGGGTCTGAACATGTTGAAGGTAGGAAGGGTCTGATTGGCAGTGAACTAGGACTGTGCCTGCAGGCACTGGAAATTGATGAATGATTCTATTCTGGGGAATGACTTAGTCTGCTTTGTCCTTAGAAGGCCACCCTGGACTTTGTAAAAGGAATTTATATTTTTTTAATTGACCAGTTTTATGGAATCATTTAGCTTTAATGTTGCTGGTCCTGAATCAAACCAAGGTTTTCTTTTCCCATCTTACTTGTATGATTTTCTGGAGTATGAAAATTGTGATGCCGAAGCTTTTTTATTACAGGATGAACTATATGGATATAGATGACTTGCTAGTTAGATAGTCATTAGTTATCCACTGACCTGAGATTTTGATTTTATCATCAGTTTTGATTTAAAAGTCCGTGACAGAAGCCAGTCCTTTTGTAATTAGGACACTGTGATGTAAAATGATTCTGTAGTGGGTAGATGTATTTTACCTTTGTTTTAGAATGCTCACGATTCATTGCTGCAGTAGTACTTCAAAAGTTACTTTTAAAAAGACATAATGATAATGAAATTATATATTCCTTTCAGGACATGTGAACTTATATATTTGACACAACCAAGCAGTGTGTAAGTAGTTGAAAGCATGTTACTTTTCACTAAAATTTTTTTTCATGACTTATCTCAGACATACTGATACTACTAGGGTTACTTTTGGGTGATAAAAACATACTACTTTATAAATTGAGGTGATAAAATCCTGCCTGCTTAAACTGCTCTGAAAATGCATGCCTTATATTGCAAAGGAGAACTAATTAGCTGGAAATTGATTTGGTGTTCTCTGTCACTTTTCTGGGGAAAATGCAGTCCATTCATTAAATACTGAGGATCTATCACAGGGATTGTATTAACAAGGCTCTGCATAATTTTGTATAAGAACAAATACATTCTACATTAGGGGGCTGGAGAGAAGGCCCTGCTTAAGAACACTCCTTCCAGAGAATCCAGGCTTCATTCCCAGCACCCACACAATGGCCCACATCTGTCTGTATCTCCAGTGCCATGGCATCTCATGACCTCTTCTGGCCTCTGCAAGCACCTGGCATACAAGTGGTTCACAGACACACATGTAGGCAAAACACACACACACACACACACACACACACACACACACACACACACACAATCTCAACATACAAATCTCAATTACAAGTCCTAAATTATCTTGAAAACGTCTACCACCATGTTCTTCTCTGGAAACAGATCAAGTAGTCCTGGAGATTTTTCTGCCCCATTAGAGCAGCAGCATAGAAATGCAGGTTGTGCATTTATCAACTTATATAAACTTGCTAATTCTAATGAATGACCATTCTATGGAAAAATTCTCAAGGCAAAGTGCTGCTAAACCAAAGCCACCTTAATTCTTTTTTTTTTCTTTCTGCTTACATTGTTCATCATAACTAGAAAACAAAAGAGCAAACAAGTATAAAGGTAACTAGAAACAAATTACATCAAAGTTCCTTGGGCTTTATATAATTTTAGGTTAGAATAAATTTTTTGGTAGGCACACCAAATGAACTGAGATAAATTGAGTTCAGGTGTAAATTGTGCTTTTAAAGAGGGTTGCATTCCATTGTGTATTTATTTAACTCTAGTCTACAATCTAAAACAAAACAAACTATTTAAAGTAACACTGAAAACTTTGTCAGTGTCTAACTTTTTTATTGCTTTGTATTTTTTTTTTTTTACCAGGATATCTACTGAAATAAATTCTATGTTGGTGCTAAAAATTTCTTGGATCACCTTTTTGCTAGCTAAAGGTAAATGAACATGTTTTTGCATGCTGATGTGTCAGATATAATTATTAAGTTGCTCATTTGGAATAGTATGAAAATTTTATTAAATTAATGTATCCTTCTGTATATTCCCTGTGTGGCTTATTAACTGTAAACCATTTTTGTAGTTATGATAATAGGGACATTATTAGAAATGTTTCATTTCCTATCCTTTCCTCCTAGTCCCTCCTTTCTCTTCTGTTTTATTTACATTTTCCTTTTTAGGAGTGCTGGGGATGGAGGTCAGTGCCTAGTGATTTTAAAATTTAATAAAAGTAATCAGTAGAAATATTAAGTGTTTAGTCATCTTACATGATATTTCTTTTTTCTTTTTCTTTTTTTGGTTTTTCGAGACAGGGTTTCTCTGTGTAGCTTTGCGCCTTTCCTGGAACTCACTTTGTAGACCAGGCTAGCCTCAAACTCACAGAGATCCACCTGCCCCTGCCTCTTGAGTGCTAGGATTAAAGGCGTGCGCCACCACCCCCCAGCGATATTTCTTAAAATATTCCATGTTATATCTTTATTTTTATTTTTTAGCCTTGTATTTTGATAATGTTAATACAATGAAAAAGGAAAAATGTAGTGGTTACATGCTAGTACCAAATTCATGGTGAATGCTCCTATTTTTCTTCTTCTGACTTAGAGAAAGTAGAGACTGATGAGAGTAGTCAATAAATATGAGAATCCAGTATACTGTGCTGATGGACAACAGCCTGAATCCCATCCCATTTGTCTTAGTTAGGTTTTCTATTGCTGTGAAGAGATAGCGTGACCACAACAAATCTTATAAGGAAAACATTTATTTGAGACTGGCTTACAGTTCCAGGGTTTAGTCCATTATCATCATGTCAGGAAGCATGGTGCCATGCAGGCAGACATGGTGCTGGAGAGGAGCTGAGAGTTCTATATCTGGATGCACAGGCTGCAGGAAGAGAAAGTGAGACATTGGGCCTGGCTTGAGCATCTGAGACCCCAAAGCCCACCCACCCACTGTGACACACTTCCTACAGCAAGGCCACACTTCCTAATAATGCCACTCCCTCTGAGTCTATGGGGGCCATTTTCATGCAAACCATCACACCATCACAGTACCATTAGGGAAGAGGGATTTCGTCTATTCAACTGCTAACTAGGCCCTGCCCTGCTTAGCGCTGAGATCAGATGAGATCGGGCATGTTCAGGGTGTTATGGCCATAGATAGGAAGAGGGAATTCCACAGCAGTGTATATTAATCTACTTGGAAAAACTATGATAATAATCTCTCAGCACATCCTCCTCCCTCTCCCCACTTTATAATTGATACATTCTATTGTTTTCATTTCATTATCAAAGACTATAACATCTGTTCATCTGTAATTATAGTTTCTACATGCCTTTAGTCTCAGTTCAGTATTTAAATGCATTCTGTGCCCATTATTACTACTTTATTATAGCTTCTCTGTTTCTGAGTTTTTGATTTTGATCCATTTCTTAGCTAGCTGGATTGTGTCATCAAGGATTTAAAATTGTCTCCTTCGTTTGTTTACTTATTGTATGTGTACGCCTCAGGCTTGGTGACAAGTACTTTTACCTGCTGAGCCATCTCTCCACTCATAGAATTTAAAAAACTAGGCCCTTTGATGTCATAGTCCATATGTTTCACATGTTAATGAAGAATGTCCACAGTAATTATACTCGAAAGACAACTTGACTGTCAATCCTGTTCTTGAGTCATTTTGTCCCTTAAGGCAATATTTTCTAGTATTGAATGTTGATTTTGAGAAATCTGAGGCTCGCTTAATTTCCTCCTGTCATTTAGTTGCTGAATACTTAATGAGTTCTTTTTTAAACTTGAGGTTTAGGTCTGAAGAGATAGCTCAATAACTAAAGCACTTGCAGCAGAGCCTGCCTTCATTCCCCATGGCAGCTCACAATCTGCCAGTGTGTGTATTACCCTCCTCTGGCCGTCACGGCACCAGGCATGGAGGCAGGCAAAGGCTCACATGCAGAAAACAGTAGAAAATGAAACTTAACTATTAGATTTAATACCTTTACTAGGATATCTATTGATTTGTATCATTCTGCATTCATTTGTGTTGCAATACCTTAAAAAAAAAAACAACTAGGCATCTCTTCTTTTCTGAGACATCTTAATGTTATATTTTAAGGTGTTATTTTATTCAGTTAGGTTTTCTTCAAACGTTTTATCAGGTTGTTTTGTTCTCCATATCTGTTTTCTCTATTTTAATTATTTTTCTTTTTGTCTTTTTGGCAATGCTGGGAAATGAGCCCAAAGCTTCATGAATGCCAGGCAAATGCTCTGCCACTGAGCTGCAGCTCCAACTTTGTATTATGTGTAGGTTCTTTTTATCTTTTGTTTTGACTTGAACTCTTTTTGTAATGGTGTTATTTGTTCCTAATTTGTTCTTAGCTCATCTGACTCCTTGTTTTTATATCAATTGAGATCAGTGAGCTTCTGTTTGTTTGTTCATTTGTTTGAAGGCAAGTTCTTGACATGTGACCCAGACTACCTTTGTCATAGTGATCTTTCTGCCCGGCATCCCAAGTACTGGGAGTTCACCATAATGCAGGATGGCTTGCTTATTTGTTTGTTTATCAAAGTATTTTCTTCCTATTAGATTCTCTGATTTTTTTTTCACTTTTTGAGAGTTTACTTTTTCTTTAGTATATGCTTTATTCCTTCATCTTAGGGGACGTGATGTGGCTAATATTTTTTCTTTTCTTTTCTTTTTTGGTTTTTTGAGACAGGGTTTCTGTGTAGTTTTGGTTCCTGCCCTGGATCTCGCTCTGTAGACCAGGCTGGACTTGAACTCACAGACATTTGCCTGGCTCTGCCTCCCGAGTGCTGGGATTAAAGGCATACACTATCACCATCTGGCGTGGCTAATGTTTTCTTTGAGACCCTCCCTTCATTCCCCTTTATACTTCATGTGGGGTTAGTTTGTATTCCCCAGAGAATTACAGTGTACTGTAAACTGGCTTTATGCTGCTTTTAATCAGAAGGTAAGGACGAGGATAGAGAATTCATCTGAAGTGCTGTGAGCCTTTGAGGTTCTGAGTCTTCTTTAAATAAATGCTATACTTCACTCTTTTCCCAGTCAGTGCAGTATACTGGAATCTCTGTGCTGGGCAGCCAGCCATCACGTTTACTTCCCTTTTATGTTCCTAACAGTTATTTCTCCCTCCAAGCCAGAAGGTGAAAAAGATGAGCATCCTGCTGGAGAGTTGTTCCAGATTTGGTATTGCTACTGCTAGCACTTGGCTAATGTGTGTTTCCCCTTCAGAGTGTTGTTAGAGTGGAGAGGCGTTCATCTGACTTTCCTCTGCTCTTCTTACTTGGACGTGCCTGAAAACAAACTTCACCTGTTTCTTCACCATCGCTAACTTTCAGTTAGCATACAAGTTAATGAGTTTTCTAGTGACATTTTCATATCACATATTTCTTCGTCATTGTTTACACCCCCTGTGGTATTTCTTCAATGAATTCACTGCAAACATATGGACCCAAAATACCAACCTGATACAGGGTTATCCATTTTGCAGTATTTGTTGTTACTATTAGTAGCTTAGCAGATACCCCAAAGGTAGAAAGTGAATCAAATTAAACTTCTCCTTTATTTAAAAAATACTTTTTTTTAAATCTTGTGCATATTAGTGTTTTGCTTGCACATATGTATATGTACTACATGTATGCCTGGTACCTGTGTAGGCCAGAGAGGACATTGGTTTCTTTGAATTGAGAATTGCAGACACTTGTGAGCTACCATTATGGATACAGGGAGCCTGACCTGGGTCTTCTGCAGGAGCAGCAAGTGCTGTTAACCACGAGCAATCTCTCTGACCCCTACATGTCTTTCTTAAAAATAAAGAGCCATAAGCAAATAGGCATTTTCTGGATTTGATCATAATTTACATTATATATAGGTACCTATTATATGTATTTATTTCTACAAGCCTTGTAATTGTATGCTATACATGTTACATACACTTATTATTTTAAGTTACATATGTATGTATGTTACACAAACTGTTAGGATATTATGTGCAATAATTATTTAGAGACAACCTTATAATTATATTCTGAGTTTGGTTATGAGTTTTTGGTTGGTTGTTTTGTTTTTCGAGACAGAGTTTCTCTGTGTAGCCCTAGCTGTCCTAGAACTAGCATGGCCTCACAGAGATCTGCCTACCTTTGCCTTCCAATTGCTGGGATTAAAGGGGTGTGCCATCATCACCTGACTTGAGTTTGTTATTTCTTGATAATTTTGGTTAGTGTAACATTTTGTGGGGGGTTAAATTGAGCATATGAGATACTTTTTTATAAATATTTAGAATGAAAAATTAGCATGCATCATGCTTCAACATGGTTTCTGGAGGTGATGAGTTCTGTAGGTCACACCAAAATGGGAAGTAAATTTTATAAAAGGTAATGCCAAGTAATTTTTAAATTTTTTTCGTTTTTTTGAGATAGGGTTTCTCTGTGTAGCCCTGACTGTCCTGTAACTCACTTTATAAAATAGGCTGGCCTTGAACTCACAGAGATCCGCCTGCCTCTGCCTCTTGAGTCCTGGGACTAAAGGCATATACCACCAACTGCCTGGTTCATGACAAATGATTTTAATGAAAATCAATTATTATAACCCTTAATCTTAAAGTTCTGAGGGTAGATTAACACTACCTAAATTTCAAATTTCATTTCTGTCTTAAATCTCATTTTTTATTTGTTTTTTTTTTTTTTTTTTTTTTTGCAAAGAAAAGTCTTATCATGGCTCTAGTGATTAGCAAATGAATGAGCATAGGGATATATCATTACTCACATTTTTCTCTGACTTAAAGGTACCAGTCTCTAACTTCTCTTAAAAATGTGAATCTTGAGCTATGAGATGGCTAGGCATGTAAAGACACTTGCCATCAACCAGGCAGCCTGAGTTCAGTCACTGAGACCCACATGGTAAAGAAGGTAACTTATTTCTTCAGGTTGTCCTCTTCCACATGTGCAGTGTAGTGCACACACACACACACACACACACACATGCTCACAGATGTACACACACACACACACACACACACATGCTCACAGATGTGCACACACACACACACACATGCTCACAGATGTGCACATACATGCACACACACACACACACATGCTCACAGATGTGCACATACATGCACATACATGCACACACACACACACACACACATGCTCACAAATGTGCACACACACACACGGGTAAGTAAATAATAGATAAATGTAATTTTTAAATGTTTAAATGTGGATCTTTTTCATTTTTAGGAGAAGTATTACAAATGGAAGATGATCTGGTAATCTCATTTCAGTTAATGCTGTGTGTAGTTGACTATTTTATTAAGTTCTCGCCTCCTGCACTACTCAGAGAACCATACAGTAAGTATTGTAAACAATGTAATGTTCTTCTCCTTTAGCTTCAGCAGTTCATTATGGACTGTCTTGCAGGTCTAGTGTAGTCCTCAAATGGAATGGATAATAAAACATTAATCAGGAGTGGACTGTGTATTTGCTCTCAGCTTTGCTTGACTATAACAGTACCTGATGTGATCAATTTACTGAGATGTGATCAACTTGTTTTTAGCCCACAGTTTGGGAGCTTCCAGTCCACAGTCAATTGGCCCTTTGCTGTGGAGTCTGTAGTGGGGGAGCAGCACATCATGATAGACATCTGCAGTGGAGTAAAACTGTTCAACTTTTGTTGGAGTTGTGGAAGAGAGTAGGAAGAGGGTGGAGTCCTATTATTCTTCAAGAGATGCACTGTAGTCATCCTCCAGCTCCTTAGACTCTACTGATACCTGCAAGCTGGGGACCAAGAGTAACACATGGGTCTGGACATTTCCAGATTCAAATGACAGCAACCTTCAAGTAGTGTGGGTTATAGAAAAAAGATAAAACTTTGAACAAATAATTAAGAATGTAGTAGGAAGTGCTCTGGGTTAATCAAAACAAAGCAAATGTTTTGGGAGGTCCAGAGATATGAAAATTTTTTCAGGACCAGTGAGGTGTACAAGCCTAACAACCTGAGTCTGATGCCCAGAATTCATGGTGGAAGGAAAGAATTGATTTCTGAAAGTTTTTCTTTGACCTCCACAGGTGTGCCCTGGAACCCCAATGTTCATGCATATGCATGCACACATACACACACACAATAACAACAACAACAACAACAACAACAACAATAATAATAATACAATTAAAACAAGGGTTAGAAGGATGGCTTAATGGTTATGAGTGTATACTGTTCTTGCAAAGGACCTGAGTTCAGTTCCCAGAACCCATGTTGGCTGGTTCATAACCTCCTATAACTTTAGCCCCAGGAAGATCCAGTGCCTTCTGGACTTTCTGGGCACTACACTCATTTAAATATACCCCTCACATGAGACACATGGACACACATGCATAATTAAAAATAAAATAAGTTTTAAAAATTAAAAAGAAAAATTTTGTAGTAGCAGTGGAGGGCTAATAAATAGAATAGAAAAGAAGTAGTACTTGAAATGAAGAGTAGGTAAGGCTGGGGAAAGGTTTCCCTTGAAGATGTAGGGGATTGTAGTAATGTAGAGCAGAAGACAAGACAGATCTGATCCATAACTCTTGAGAAAGGGCTGGGGCATTCTGTAGTAGCCATTTAAGTTTTTAATTAATATTAGATATTATATGCTTCATAACTGACTTTTCTATATAAACCAATTGATACTGTTTCAGTGGGTAGTGAGAAGGATGGGAAAGTATTTAAATGGAAGTAACTATTGCTGATATAGACAGCATTAAGTGTAGCTTATGGGTGTGTTGTGGTGTTTGGTTGGTTGTTTTAGTCACTTTAAAAGTAAGACCTTGATGGGGCTGGAGAGGTGGCTCAGAGGTCTGCTCTTCCAGAGGTCCTGAGTTCAATTCCCAGCAACCACATAGTGGCTCACAACCATCTGTAGTGAGATCTGGCACCCTCTTCTGTATACATAATAAATAAATAAATCTTTAAAAAAAAATAAGACCTTGAAATCACTTTTGTACAGCAGGATTGTAAACGTAGCTGAGGACAGGCTGCTTCCCATCTCCTGAAATGATGAAAGTGCTAATAGAAGAACTAAAATAGATAACAGACCAAAATGTAAGTCTATGCGTGCCGTTGAAGAGGCTGAAGTAGGGAAGCCTACTTCATCTTGTGAACAATGGCTTCATGGGAAAAGGAAATCTGGAGGAGAATTTTGACAGTGTATTAAAGATTCGTTGGTAGAAGAGGCAGAAAACTTAAACTAGCATAAACTACATACAAAGCAGGAGAAAATTTAAAATATATAGCAAATAGTAAATAGAGCCCCCGAAGGCAGAGGCAGGTCAATCTGTTAGTTCTAGACAAGATGGACTACATAGCTTGTTTCAGGACAGCCAAGGAAGACTTTCGAGTGAGGTCCTGTCCCCCAAATAAGATAAATAAGTTGGTATATTGTGTTACTTTATTCAGATTGCTGTCTTTGTTCTTCTTTAGATAATTCAGATCTGGACTTTATTGTTTAAGTGCATTGTTAAAGAGAAACAAGCATGAGAAGTTGAACTGACTGAGTACAGTAAATTTTTAATTAGCTTTTGTGATAGGGATTTCAAATAGAGATGTAGCTTGTCTCTATGTACTTATGACCAACTTCAGAAGATAGTTTATGACATGTCTGTAGCCTCACATCCCATTGGTTCCTCCAGCTTGTATATGGTTTCATCTTGGTGTATGTATCTGTAAAAGATAAAAGACTTTTTAAAAAAGTACTATTATGGCATCTGAAAACTATTAGTTACTGTTTAATGCCACCAACACTTTATAAGTGTTCAGATTTCCAGTTAGCTCATAAATTCAATGAAAATGTCTTTTCTGTAGGCTGACTGAATCAGAATTTACATGAAATCTCTACTTTGTGATTGGTTGATAAACTTGTAATTTTTAAAATTTTTTATTTCATTTTATTTTTGAGATAAGCTCTCACTATGTAGCCCATGCTGTCCTGGAACTTGCTATGTTGCTATGCTGGCCTCAGAGTCACAGAGGTCTTCCTGCCTCTGTGATTGAAGGCATACACCACTCACTGTGCCTGCCTTGTTACACTTCTAAGACATGCTGCCCTGGCTTGTGGATGTAGTTCAATGGTAGAGCACAGAAGGTCCTGGTTTTGATGTGTAGCACCAGTGTTCCGCTTCTTTCTCCTCACTTCCTCATGCTTTATTTTTTAAATAATCAGAGTAGATGGTTTGTGCTTGTCATGTGCACATGTCTTTTGCCAGCATGTATGTTTATGTGTCTTTATGTGCTTGGTGCCTGTACAGGCCAGAAGAGGGCATCCTATCACCTGGAACTGGACAGATAGTTGTGAGCCACCATGTGGATACTGGGAATTGAACCTGAGTCCTTTGGAAAAGCAGCCAGTGTTCTAAATCACTGAGTCATCTCTCCAGACCCCTACATTACAGCTTTTAAATACATTATAATTTGCTAATACTTAAACATTTTGTACTGTGTTTATAAATAGAACTCATAAATATTTGCTTATTCACTTTAAGGATCTAAAATAGAGAAAAACCATTTATACTTCTTTAGTATGTTTGTAAGGTAGTAGGATTGTGTGTGGGCCTGGGTGTGAAAGCTAAAGGAAACTTGCAAGAGTCAGTTCTTCATTGAACTGTATGGATTCCAAGGATTGAACTAGGTTTAGGTTGTTGGCCTTGACAGCAAGCGCCTTTGTCCATTGAGACATCTCACCAGCCCAGGAAATAGTTTTGATCATGCATACTGAGTAGAATACACTTACAAGTAATTTATAAATTATCTGTTTACCAGGCTTTCTCTGGGTTTGTGGGATACAGCATTTTGGGGGTGGCATTTGGAGTAAAAGAAAAATGTAAGTTGCAAAACTAATAACAGCATATATATCACAGCAGGCATTCAGGACAGTTTGTGGCTCAGTGATAGAGAATTTGTATCGCATTCACTGAGACCCTGGATTTGATTGTCAGCACTATAAAACTAAAGGGGAGACCCAATAGGTATTAATTAATAAGTTTAAATTGTTAATTATATAGTGATCCACAATAAATGGAATAAAATTCTACAAGGATTATTTCTAATGTTGTCTTAATTATAATTAGAAAGTGTCATTTTATTTTATTTTACAATTTATTTAATTGTAAGTAATTGTTTTGAGATAGAGGTCTCATGTGACCTAGGCTGGCCTTGAACTCACTATGTAGACAAGGATGGTATTGAACTGTGACTCTTCCTCTGCCTCCTAACTGCTGGGATTACAGGTATGTACCAGCATTCCTGGTGTATGTGGTGATGGAAATTGAACCCAGGGTTTCAAACTTTTCTAGGCAAGTACTCTACCAACTCAACTACATACCCAGCCCAAATTCATTAATTTTTTCAGTATGGAATGGACAGTTGTTCTTATCTAATTTACCATTTTTACAGAAACAGCTGTAATACCCATTAATGGTTCACCTCGAACACCCAGAAGAGGTCAGAACAGGAGTGCCCGGATAGCAAAACAACTAGAAAATGATACAAGAATTATTGAAGTTCTCTGTAAAGAACATGAATGTAATATAGATGAGGTAATTTCTCTGACTCTTTCTTTAAAACAGTTGAAGTAGATATATATGCAAAGTCTGCCTGAAAATACATACTCTTTGTTGTGAGCATGCTTTTTTATTTTTTAATTAGGACCATTTCAACTTTATAGGAGCAAAATACTTGCAAAAAATTAGTTTTCATACTTTTTTACTTAGCTTTTAAAGAAAATATCCCCTTCTGGAATTACTGAATGTGTATCATGAAGACAATAGTTTTCAAATACATTTCTTCTTCTATTCCATTGAATTTACCAATATCCCTAGTGTTTAAAACACCCTGCCAAGAAACCTTAGTTTCACTTTAGTGTGAGTGACCCAACATTCAGTTTCTGTTTAGCCTTTTATGACTCTTTCCAAATACTATATCAGATGTTAATAACTGTTGTAGAGAACTTATGCACACATAGTAATTACTTATTTTCTTCCAAGAGTCTAAGACTTGGAATTGAAAGGATTCTTACAAATAATGCATCCCACTGCTTTATGGTAATGATTAAACATGTTTCCAGAGACTAGTTGCTCATCACCCACTGATCCTTTGCTAAAGTTTAGGACATCTGACACAGAGCTCTGTTTATTTTAAAGATTCTTTCTCTCATAGTTTATTTGTTGAAATTTTGTCTACAATTCATCTCACCAGATGTGTAAAGTGTTACATCTTTAAAATTCTAAGTATTAGAAACATTTCCAAGATAATCTAGGCCTTACAACGGTGGTTCTTACTAATGTAATGAATATGTATCTCTGTGTTTATATTAATTTTATATAGAAACCTAAATGGTTGCTTTTCACCTTTCTAGAATCACAAGTTACCACAAATAAATAAGTTGACAATTGTATCTGAAATAATGCTATCTCAATTCTGCTGGTTAGTCGTAAGGGAACAAATAGTAGTAAATGTGTTTTTCTAATTCCCTGTTTTTTTTTGTACCATAAGTAATTACATTTTACTTTGAGGATTAGGATAAATAAATTTTTCATCTTAAGGAATTTGTTCTTAGAATTTAGAATGTTTACATAGTTATGATTCAAGTATAGCTAGTAAAAACTTCAGTATTTTAATTGACAATTGATTAAATATAGTATTTATGGATATATAACTGTTGGTTAATTATACTAATTAACTAACTACTAAATATCCCAGTTAAGTGTGGACTAATTAGAAAACAAATGTTAGAAAACAAATTGGTTAGAAAGAAAAATCAGCAAGTGTAGACTAATGTTTGGAACAGAAAGTTAGTACAAGAAGAGCAGTAGTTAGAATCCTACAGTTCACTGCACTTGGAGCAGCCGGTGATCTGTTTCTAAGGGTCACTTTGAAAGGTTGGTTTCAGGGCTCCTTATGCCATAGATCCTATTTCATTAACAGTCTTCCATTTTAACTATTTTATGCTCAGAAGTATGCATTTAAAAGTAAATAATTGAAACAGTTATAAATCAATATCATTAGTTTGAATGTACTGTAAATGTCAGTTAATACTTTAGTGTGAACAGTTACCAAGACTAGACTTGGTTTTAAATTTTAGTATATCTTACTTATTATTGTAATCTTAGATTTATATATATGAATGCTATATTTTTCAGGTGAAAAATGTTTATTTCAAAAACTTTATCCCTTTTATGAATTCACTTGGAATTGTATCATCTAATGGACTTCCAGAGGTAATTTGAAATAAAGTTCAATTAAAATTAGTATGGTTTGTTTAAGACTTTGGGGAAGGGGGATTATTGTTTACATTTCCTAAGATAAATTTATTGTATGTCAGTTGTTTAATTCTCAAAGTAAACTTAGCTGAGTATAATTGTAAAGTTAGCATTTCTATGGTAACAGAGTTTTTTGTTTATTTGTTTTGTTTGGTTTTGGTTTTGGTTTTGGTTTTTGGAGACAGAGTTTCTCTGTGTAGCCCCAGCTGTCTTGGAACCCACTCTGTAGACCAGGTTGACCTCAAACTTATGAAATCTGCCTGCCTCTGCCTCTGGAGTGCTGGGATTAAAGGTGTGTACCACCACCGCCCAGCAAGGTTTTTTAAAAACATAGGTTCAAAAGTATAAGTAAACATAATTTTATCAGAAGGCATAGAATTAGAAAGCTAGGCTGCTGGTTCTTTTACTTGGATTGTTAGCTAGTTCTTAATTTAAGAGTTCACTTAGTATTTGTTATGTGTTCACTGTGTCAAGTGTTGTGCTAGATAATGTAGGTACAGAGATGAACTTTCAATCAGTATCCTTAAGATGCTAGTGGGAGAGGCAAACTAGGAAATAGAACACTGAGGGGAGAGCCAGGTCGGTGGTGCAGCCCTCCAGTTTAGTACCCAGAGCACTGGGGGATCTGGAGTTTAAGTTGGAGGCCAGCCTGCTGTTCTCATGCTCTCTCTTTGATTCAAAGAAATCAGTGAAACCAAGAGTTGACTCTTTGAAAAGATAAATGAAATGGAATAGACAAACCTTGAGCCAAATGAACCAGAAGAAAGACCCAGCTTAATAAAAGTAGAGATTGCAAAGGAAACATAACAGACATCAACACAAATCAGAGGATCATTAGAGCACCTTTGGAAACTAATATTCCAATAAATTGGAAAATCTAGAAGAAATGGATAAATTTCAAGACATACATGAGTTAGAAAATGAAACCAATGGGCTGGAGAGATGGCTCAGAGGTTAAGAGCACTGACTGCTCTTCCAGAGGTCCTAAGTTCAATTCCCAGAAACCACATGGTAGCTCACAACCATCTGTAATGAGATCTGGCACCCTTTTCTGTATACATAATAAATAAATAAATCTTAAAAAAAAAAAAGAAAGAAAAGAAAATGAAACCAAGAGTATATAAGCAGATGTCTTACCAACAGTGATACTGAAACAGTAATAAGTCTCTCCACTAGAAAAGCTCAGGTCTGGATGTATTCATTGCCCATTGCACCTATGCTCAGGGAAGGAAGGAATGTCACCAAGATACCAAAACAAAATGAGAATACATAGCTTCTTCAACAAGTGACCTGGAGCCGGCCGGTGGTGGCACACGCCTTTAATCCCAGCACTCGGGAAGCAGAGCCAGGCGGATCTCTGTGAGTTCGAGGCCAGCCTGGGCTACCAAATGAATTCCAGGAAAGGCACAAAGCTACACAGAGAAACCCTGTCTTGGGAAAAAAAAAAAAAACAAAAAACAACAAAACAAAACAAGTGACCTGGGAAAGCTACACGTAGAGTGAAGTTAGACTCCTGCTTCAAATCATATAAAAACAAATTAAACTGTATCAAGGTTTGTAATGTAAGATCAGAAACTGAGGCTTCTACAGAAAAACATAGGGGGAATACTTTAAGATAAAGGTATGATTTTTCTGGGAAAAAAGAAAGACTCCAGTAGCTCAGGAATTTAATGAGACTAAAAGGCTCTGTATAGCAAATGAAACTATTGAATGAAGAGACAGCCTATGGAATGAGAGGAAATCTTGGGAGCTATAAATCTTTATAAATCTAATATATAGATTCCTGATAGGAATATAACTAGTCTAGTCTTGATGGAACCAATAAGAAGGTCCTGAGAAAATTAAAAATGAAACTACTATACAACCCACCCGTATCACTTCTGGATGTGTGCCCCAAAGACTCTATGCCAACATACCATAAAGATCCTTGTACATCCATCCATGCTTGTTGCCACTCTATCCACAATAGCTAAGTTATAGAATCTTGGTCTAGATGTCTATCAACAGGCAAATGGATAAAGAAAATGTGATCTCTATACACAGTGAGTTTTTAGAAGCCTGTATTTATGCTCTTTGTAGGAAAGTGGGTATAACTTGAGATCATAATATTAAGTAAAATAATATAGACTCAGAAAGTGTAGATTATAATGTATTAGTGATTAATTGTGAGTTACCAGTAATGCATCAGTGTTTCATTAAGGAAAGAAATAAAAACACTTCTCCTTGGAGTTGCTTCACCAAGAGGGAGTCCAGATTTGAATTTTCTGCTTCATACTCACTGTATCTTCCAAACTTTTGTCTGTTGGATGCGTCTGAATCTATGCCTGCCTGAAGGCTGTCCAGTGAATCTGTCTGTCCCTGTATGTTTCTGTCTGTTTCTGTATCTGTGATTGTGTATGTCTCTTGTTTGAGCTGTGTGTGTCTGTGTGTGAGTGGTATCTGTCCCCAACAAAGGGCTTTACTCTGTTTATTGAACAGTGTAGAATGATCACATGGGGAAGGAATGGGATACTTGACAGACATCTTTAACAGTTTACAAGGGATTAAGTCACGGATTCCAGCTAATCACAACTGATCCAGATAAATACCATTGTTTATCAACCAATATTCATAAATGGTTGCTTTGAAATTTTGTTACAGATTTTAAGAAGTTGTTTTCAACTTCAGTATTTGCTGCTTTCAGTAAATGATACATATGAATTTTAGGTTAGAGGCATGGAAGTGTATGTAACTTAAAATTAGAACTGTGCATTAGCTTAGGTTGTAAAAGTTGCTTACATGGTAAATCCAAGGCAAGTAAGGTTGGTTATTATTTATAGTTTCTCTTAAAGGCAGGTTAAGCAAAAGTTGGAGTCCAGTAGGCTAATAATCTTAATTTGTAAGTGACCTGAAGTTGTATTATTAGCCTTGGCTATGAGGTCCAGCAGAAGTTTCATTCTCTTAGAATATAAGAGATTGCATTACCACATGGAAAAACAAAGAAGGATAGTATTGGCTCCTTTTTTTTTTTTTTTTGGTTTATTTGAGACACAGTTTCTCTGTGTAGCTCTGATGTCCTAGAAATTACTCCGTAGACCAGGCAGGCCTCAAACTCAGAGATCCACCTATCTCTACCTCCTGAGTGCTGTGATTAAAGGAGTGTGCCACCACTGCCCAGTTGTGTAGTTGCTTTTGTTTGTTTGTTTGTTTTTGTTTTAAACTCTTTATTCTTAGCTCTTTGGAGGCCCATCACCCAGCTCTCAGATAATCACATGGAGATTTATTCTTTCTTAGGAATGCCTGCCCTTAGCTTAGCTTATTTCTAGCCAGCTTTTCTTAGCTTAAACTATCCTGTCTACCTGTTGCCTCTGGGCTTTTATCTTTTTCTATTTCTGCATATCTTTTCTTTCCTCCTTATTCTGTGTTTAGCTGTGTGGCTGGCCTCTTGCCTCCTCCTTTCCTTGTCTCTCTCCCTCCTCTACTCTTTTTCTCCTATTTATTCTCTCTGCCTGGCAGTCCCAACTACTGTCTCTCCTCCCTTGCTATTGGCCATTCAGCTCTTTATTAGGCCAATTAGGTATTTTAGACAGGCAAGGCAACACAGCTTTACAGAGTCAAACAAATGTAACATAAAAGAGTACACTACATCTTTGCATCATTAAACAAATAAACCACAGCATAAACATGTTAAACATATAAATAAACACACCTTAAAATATTACTCCATAATACAGTTAAGACCTGGTCTTTTAGGAGTCTTATTCCTACCTTAGGCATTAGGAACCATGCAATTCTAAACTCTGAAGGGAGTTAACATTCAGGATAATCCCCCACCGTTTATAAAGGGTTAGTTTCAAGTGGATAACTTAAGAGAAACTTTACATTTTCAGTATTGCATATATAATTGTCAGTCAGATAGTTGTTAGTTTGTGTTTCTCCAAGGTAGGGCAGGAGTGGTCACTAATCTTATCTGTGCATTAATAACCATTCTGTCAAGCTTACTTATGTAGGGAAACATACAATTTGCATTTTTGCATTTCTTCTCCCATTCTTTTTATAATGCAGTTTTTGTTCCCTCAAGGTTAAACATTGACTTTGGAAGCCACAGAAAGGGATAGGGTGTGTGCTCTGTGGTAGAGTGCCTACCTAAGCATGTGAACTGTCCGGGGCTCTATCCATAGCACTCAGACAGTAACAAACCAGCCTAGGCAGAGAACCCTTCGGAGTTAAGGGCTTGATTTAGTGGTAGAATGTGTGTTGACTCTTGGTTCTTCCCTAACAACAGAAGGGGGAAAAGTCATAGCAGACTGTAGAACACTGGGTTTTAAATCATGATAATAAGACATCAGAACCAAGAAATTGTTTAGTTTCTAGTAATTGAAAAGGTACAATAGAAAGAAAATTGTAAAATTATGTTAATTAGGTGTTTTAATTACTTTCCTGCTGTCATGACAAAACACCTTGACCAAGGAAATTTATATAAGAAAATGTTTCATTTGGGGCTCACAGTTCCAGAGAGTTATAGTTCATTACCATCCTGGTGAAGAGCATGGCACCAGAGCAGTAGCTGGAAGCATATATCTGCATCCAAAAACAACAACAACAACAACAACGACAACAACAACAACAACAAAAACAAAACAAAACAAAACAAAACAAAAAACCAGGAAGCAGAAAGAGCTAACTGAGAGTTGGGTGGCTTTTAAAACCTCAAAGCTCACCCCAAGTGACACACCTACTCCAAAAAGGCTACACTTCCTAATCCTTCTCAAACAGTTTACCAACTGAAAGTCAAGTATTAAAGTATATGATCTTATGGAAGCCATTATCATTCAAACCATGACATTAGGATACCTAATTGGGCTAATTCTCTTGCCAAAGATAGTAAATTAAAAAGAGTGGAGTGTACCAAAGGGTTTTAAAAAATTGTTTAAAATTTATAATTTAGAGGATTTATTGGGTTTGGAGAAATGTTTTATTTTATATTGAGAAATAGTAGAAGACTGAAAGTGAAAGATACATGTCATGCTTGAAGACTCTTAGCAATTAACTAGTTATGAATAAGATTGGGATTTCCAAATTGAAAACACTGAAATGTGGTGGTGGTGTTTTTAAGCACTAATATGACCACAAGTGAAAAGTTCTACTTAGGACACAAAAAATACTTTAAAAGGTTATGTAAAAGTACCTTCATACTATTTATATAATCGTATGCCTCTATGACTTAAATGGATTTTTTTACTTAGACGCAATTCTTAAAATAACTCGTTTTATTTGCCAGTATTCTAAAATTAAAAAAAAAAATCTCTAAAGTGTTAAATGCTTTTGGTCCTAAACATGTTATATAGGAAATGTTCCACCTGTGATGGCTGTTTGTGTTGCCAGCACTGTTTTGTGGTATTTGATGACCCTTGTCTAGCTACATTAAATTCTAATAAGTGCAGTGTATACATAAAATAGTAAAAAATTATTGAAGTTTAGTATGTAATACTCCATAGTTCATTTTCAGATAGGTCTTATTTTGGATGTGGACTCAGTATGTGTTTTAAAATTAAATGTATATTTTTACAAAAGTTCCTTAGTGAAATCTACTTGTGTATCCTAAGGATAATTGCCAGTTTCTTTCTTTTGAGGTTGAAAGTCTTTCTAAACGCTATGAAGAACTGTATCTTAAAAACAAAGATTTAGATGCAAGACTATTTTTGGATCATGATAAAACACTTCAGACTGATCCTATAGACAGGTATTGCAATGACATTTTTATATATTGACATACTTTTATATAGATTGTCTGTAGATTAATAATCAGCTGTGTTACATAGATTTTTATTAATTTAGAGATCTTTTAACATCTTCTATAATAGATTATTCTCAAATGTCTTCATGTAGTGCAATGGTAGTATTCTAAGCATACAGTTTAGTAACAAATAGTTAGTATGACTTATAACTAACAATTTTCTGGGTCTTCTTTCTTTCTTTCTTTCTTTCTCTTTTCTTTTGGTTATCTAGATAACTTTTAAAATGTATGCCAGAAGAAAATGGTTGAACTAATTAGTTTACTTAAGTGGTGTCTCTTTCATTCTATCCTTTTTATCCACTATTGCCTTGTTGATATTTAAAAAAATTTAAGAAGAATATTCTCTTGACTTACCAAGTAAGATTCTTAAGATAGGGAATGGCTGAGAGTATTACAATTTTTAACTAGTCATATGTAAAGCTAATTTGACTCTTTATAAAGAATTATTTTACTGTGAAACGAAAAAAACGTATTTATTTAGAAATTAAACATAGTAAACTCTTTCGTTTTAAGTAGAAATGAAATCTTCAGAAATCATAGTGCACTGAAAAAATGTCAGCTGCCGTGTTTTCAGATCCCACATAGCTTGGCCGTTAACACCACCAGCCAGGAAACGTCTTCTACTTTGCAGAAGGTTGTACTCAGTGTTTGGTATAGTACTCTGCTGTAAACCTGTGGATGGAGACCCATGCCTAAGAATGACGGTGGAAAGTCATTCAGGCAGCACTTGGATTGTTATTCCAGCTTATCTTACTGAGAACATGTGTGGTGCAAGGAATAACAGGAATTCTTAATTATTATTATTATTATTTATTACTAATCAGTAACTGCTTTTTGACCCATAAACCCAAGTTTTAAATTTCAGTATGAATTACTTTACTTATCATTTAGTTTTGAAACAGAGAGGACGCCACGAAAAAGCAACCCTGATGAAGAGGCGAACGTGGTTACCCCACAGACTCCAGTTAGGTATGCATTTTCCTCGTTCCAGTTCTCATCATAATTGTTTATTAAGTGCTGTGTAAGTGCTTCAGACTTGTTTGACTTTGTATTTGCACAACATGTAAATATTTTATGGCTTTCTTAGGTTACAATATTACTTGTTTGTATTTATATATAAGGAACATAACCCAAAATGTGTGTTCCATCTCAGAAAGAAAAAAAATCAGTATTTGATGTTGCATAACCTAGAGTTATTTTTATGTCCCTTCCTCACTCATATTCCACTTTAGAAATCTATTACCAGATCTAGCTGAATGTTCCAGAGTATTTCTTAAATCCACGTGCTTTCCTCTATTTCTGTCTATTCTCACCACCTTTGTGCAAGACAGTGCTCTCTGCCTTGAATTAGTGCAGTACCTATCTGATCATGCCCTTTGTTTCTTACAACTGTAGCTCTCCCTACCAAGAAACCTGTTCACCACAGAGTCCCCAAATAATAGTCTGCGAATATAAATCAAATCATGTGTGCTGATGGCTGCTCAGACCCTCTAGTTACTTCTAGTTGCATTTGGAATACAAAGCCAATTTCTTCACAGTCCCTAAGACCTTACATGACCAGG
The DNA here is from genome assembly GCF_903995425.1 of Onychomys torridus. Classification (NCBI taxonomy): domain Eukaryota; kingdom Metazoa; phylum Chordata; class Mammalia; order Rodentia; family Cricetidae; genus Onychomys; species Onychomys torridus. The sequence goes on along the minus strand of NC_050451.1, from coordinate 61,547,135 downwards.
TTTTTGTGGCCTGGACAACCTCATCTTGTTCTTGCTTACTCTGGTTTGGCCACATATTGGTCTTCTTTCAGTTTTTGAACTATTAGCACTTTTGTCCTTGAAGGCCTTCATACTTACCATTCTCCATTGAAATGCTTCTTTCTATAGACTGCTTTATGTTCATAAGATAACCACAAATATATATGTATATATATAACTATATAACTATAAATCTATTTACATGTTTGTGTTTTTCACATAAACCAGCAGTAGCCTTTAAATTGCTTCCTATAGATCATGGCTTTTCTATTCACAGTTTTAATAATTAAGACCCAGCATGATGCTTGATGCATTGTAAACAAGCAGTAATATAATTTTGTAAACAGTCTCATTTTCACACCAGCTTAACATTACACTTATGGTCAAGTTAATGAAGTAACACAGATTATATGAAGTTACATTTCAATTGAATTTTACTGAGAGGTAGTAGTGCATGAGGAGGCACTGAAATGGGGCACAGCTGCTCTGTGTTGATTGTAAGATGAGGGAATGAAGCATCAGGAATAGAAAACAGGTGTTGGTATGCCAGCCTCACGTGCTGTACTTGGTGCATGATGTGGCCTGTGTTTTAAATGGGTGATAAACGTGAGTACAGATAAAAGTAGACTTGATTTCTCAGATAAGAAGTGTTTTTCCCCCTTGTTTCCCTTAGAAAACTTGCTTAGAAGGCTTTGTTCATGCTAGACAAGCACTCTGTCATTGAGCTACACCAGTTTGACCCAGACTTTATTTTTATAATTTTTCATATCAGTGGTTCATGGGGGAAGACTAAGTACAGAACAGCTTAGGAATAGAGCTGTCAGTCTATCTTAGTGCTTAGAGTAGGGTGCAAATTAGAATAACCTGAGGAACTCTTTTCATGCTACATGCCTTCGCCTCTCATTCTTAGTGAGTGAAAAATCTCTGGACTAACCTACTGGAGTAGTTCAGCTGAGACATTTCAAAGAGCTGAACCAAATGAATAGTGGTGGGAATGAAGGAGCAGGAACAGGTTTGTTTAATGTGGTGGATTCGTTTTTAGTGTATCTGTCTTACAGTATTTATGTATATCTCTAGTAAGCAGCAAGACATAAAGCTGCTTACTAGATCAGGGAGTTATCAGGGCAAGTTAAAAACATGAAAGTACCCACATCTGCCCAAAGAGAGGAAGTATAGCAGCAAGAATAGATGGTAAAGGTTGACTTCTGAGGAGTGCTGTCACAGGAACTGGATAGAAGTTAGGCTGCAGTGAGCTGGTATGGCTTGGGAGGCGAGAGCATAAAGCCACGAATCCGAGGAAGGTGCTATGATCAAGAAAGAACAAGTGTTTGAGTCAGTTGCCTCAGGGAAGTGTGCAATCTTGTTTGTAGTGGTTAGTCATTTGTGGCATTAGTCATTATGATTGGGATTTATCTGTAGTAGCTATAGAAAATGTAGTGTGTAAAAGTTGAAGTGTAGAGAAGCCTGGCTGAGAACTTGACATGTTTTGTATTATATTTAAATGAGCCTTCCAGCCCTAAACAATCTGTGGTTCTTTGCATCCTTATGCAATGTCTCAAACGTCCTGCTACTATAAAACTGGAACTTTATTATATTTATTTATCTTTATTATATTTATTATATATCTTTATTATATACTACACACAAGTGTGTGTCTGCATGCAAAACTATAAAACTGTGGAGGTCCTGAGAGACTGGGCAAGTAAGTTTTATGCTTCAGCAAAAGTGACTTTTAAAAATTCCTCAGGGGATTGGGGATTTAGCTCAGTGGTAGAGCGCTTGCCTAGCAAGCACAAGGCTGTGGGTTTGGTCCTCAGCTCTGGCAAAAAAATAAAAAAATAAAAATTACTCAGGACTTTACTATTCTTCTTTGAAGATCTCTGTTAAAAAAAAAAAAAGGAAGAAAGAAAAAGAAAAAAAAGGCGCTTTCTGTTCTTCATTTGAGTTTCTGAATATCTTACTGTCTTTATTTAAGAGTAATATTTAAAGACAAGCATAGTGGTCTTTTCTTCTAATCTAATCTCCAGATTTGGGGGGAGGCTGAGTCAAGATGGTTGTTGCAAGTTTGAGGCTAGCCTATACTACATAGTGAGGCCCTCCTTGTCTTGGAGAGTGGGGGATTGACACTTAGTTGTAATATATTCTTGAAAGAATAGCATTTTTATGCCAGTTACCTACTCATATAATATGAAAATATAAGGTATATTTTCTTGAAAAATTCATTAGTTAGGAGAATAATCCTCTATCAATAGTATTGATACTAAGTTTTATTAGTAAGTGTTATCAGTTCTATAGTTTTACTTATTGATAATACTTTTCTGAAAGGTTTTAAGTAAAATGTAAGTATTTTAAGCTGCAACATGGTAAGGGGTTTTCATTTTATTTAAATAAGGTCTTATTTTAGGAAACTTCAAGATAAATTGGCTACACAGTGTGTTAAAAGATGTGCTTACATGGTAGCTGTATTTCATTTTTTTCTTTAATTTTTTTCCTTTGTTGCTTAATGCTTCTTCCTGTGTTTTGTTCTTTAGGACTGTTATGAATACTATCCAACAATTAATGGTGATTTTAAATTCTGCAAGTGATCAACCATCAGAAAATCTGATTGCCTATTTCAATGTAAGCCCTATATAAAATCACTTTTTTGTGAGATCTTGAAAGAAATTTGAAATTAAAAGCTAACATACTAAGTATATTTTAAAATACCTATCTTCCATCTACCATGTACTTATTTAGTATTTTATTTGTCGCTTTTTGAACCTCCCCAGAGTTGATTATTTTATTTAAATATTGTTAGTTTTAGTTTCTTATGTTTACCATTTTCCTTGCAACTTAGACATTCACCTCTGAGACACTTTCTTTTCCTATTACTTGTCCTCCGCCTCTCTCCAGAGTTCCACTGAGTAGCCATGGCCGGACTAGACTGATTCAGAGACCACCCTGCCTTTGCTTCCCTGGTGATGAGATCAAAGGTGTGTGCTACCACACCACACTTCTTTTTCTCTCTCCCTTTTCCTTTTTTTTTTCTCATTTCTTTTTCTTCCTTCCTTCACATATGGTATATGGATCTCTCTGCATGTATGTGTGTTCATGAAGGCTAGAGTTCACCATCTGGTGTCTTCTATAGCTCTTCTCTCTCTCTCTCTCTCTCTCTCTCTCTCTCTCTCTCTCTCTCTCTCTGGAGCTGAGGATTGAACCCAGGGCCTTGTGCTTGCTAGGCAAGTACTCTACCACTGAGCTAAATCCCCAACACCTAGCTCTTTATTTTTAAAGACAGACTCTCTCAAGAACTTGGAGCTCACCAGTTGCTATACTGACTACTCAGTGAGCCTCCAGGATTGGGTCCTCTTGTCTTTACCTCCCACTCTGTGGTCACATCAGGCTGTTTACGTGGGGTCCAGGCTTAGGTTCTCATATTTACACAACAAGCACTCTACCCACTGAGCCATCTTGCCAGTTCATCTTTTCTTTCTGTGGAGGACATGCCCCACTTTACCCTGGGTACTCTTGAGGAGAGAAGGATAAGAAAATATCAGTTAGAGAGACCTAGTTGACGAGAGAAGACAAAATCACAGGAAAGCTTCAGGAGGACCTGGGTCAATACCCAATGGCCCAGAACTTTATTCCAAAGGAGTTTTTATAACAATGCCAAGGAGCGAGGCAAAAGACCTCCCCCTCGCTAGATACAGCCAAGTGTAGACCCTTCCAAGCCTGGTAACCATGCCTGTGGTCCATTCATCCTCTTATGCAGCCCTCCTGGGTAAAGCAAGCCCAGATTCTCTGACCCTGAGTAATTTGGGCCTCCACATCTCTCTCTTTCTCTTCTTTTTTTTAACTACTGCTCAGTATGTATGCTTTTTATTGTTAATTTTTAAGTTAGCATACAAAGTAATGAATTCCATTATGTCATAGTCATACACATGCTTCACTCTATATTGTAGTTTATCTACCCCCTCGAGTCTCCTTGCTGCACCCCTTCCCATTAGTTCCTCCTTCTGCTTTCACATTGTATGTTTTCCATTGTTTCTCCACCCGTTTCCCCTTCCCTTAAGATTACTTCCTTGCCCATCATGGTCTCCTTTCTTCTTTCACACCATCCTCCCCCAATTTAAATCTAGCTTCTACATATGAGCGAGCAAAAGTACACTTATAGGTTTCCTGATCCAGCTTATGTTGCTTGATACAATGATCTCAAGTTGCATCCATTTTCTGACAAATATGATTTCTTTTTTATAGCTGAATAAAATTCCATTGTGTCTGTGATAGACATCTGCGTTGAGTTCATTTCCTGGCACTTGCAAATAGTGCAAAAATGGACATGAAACAAGTGTCTCCTGTGGGCTGCCTTGGAGTCCTCTGGCTGTGTACCCAGGAGTGGGACAGCTAGGTCTTAGGATAATTCTACTCTCAGTGTTTTGACAAGTGAAGCTTGACATAGGGTCTCACATAGTTTTTAGATTGTGGGTTTGGTTTGGTTTGCTTTTTCAGAAACGTCCATCCTGACTTCTGTAGTGGTCATATTGGTTTACAGTTGCCACCAGGACCCTCCTGCCTTTGTTGTTGTTTCTGTCTAAAGTGAGATAGAATCTCAAAGCAGTTTTCATTTGCATTTCCATAATATTTATTGCATACTTGTATTTCTCCTTTTGAGAACCATCTGTTCAGTCTATTAGCCCAATGTTGATTGGATTATTTAGTTTGGGGTGCTTATTTTTTATAGTTCTTTGTGTATTATAGGTATGAAATGCATGTTCCTTGTGTGGTTGACATTTTTTTTTTTTCTCACTCTGCAGGCTCTCTTTACTTTGCTAATTATTCCTTTTCCTGGGGAGTGTTTATTAATTCATGTAACCCCAACTGTCAATTCTTGAGGTTATTTTTTGTGTTACTAGAATGAGCTTTTCATAAAAAAGCAAGTTGACATGTTGGAGCAGCTTTTTCTTGGGTTCTCAAGTTGCAGACTGCCTGATATATTCACAGCCGTAGTGGAAGGCCAGTTGGACTTGTGTCTGCTTGTCTTCCTATGGTTTGTCCTAGTGTTGAGTCTGTATTGGATGAGTATCTCATGTCTGCTAATCCTGTCTTCACTTGAGTAGCTTCCCTTTCATGCATACCAGAGGCATATGGTCACATTTGGTTTTGCAGTGTGTCACCCTCCCCAAACTCATTCTTTCAGATGCTCTGGGATGAATAAATCATTGTGAATATGGGGCCTAACTGCAGCAGCATTGAGATCTGTAGAGAACAGGTGGAGAGCCTATCTTTGTACTTTCAAAACTTCCCCAAGTATTAGTCAGCCTAGAGCAATTAGACTGTTAGAGTTTCAGACTTCTTATATTATAGGGAGTGAATGGCAAATAGATGGTCCCATGATTAATTCACCCACTGACCTTAGGTCCAGGACTTTCTAACTCCCAGGTCTGTTCCAAGCTGCTGAGGGCTTAATGTTTTACCTTATATACTTTCCTGTCTAAGTTGAGCCTCCTGCCATTGGCTTTTGACTTGTCAAGTTCTGGACCCCTTTCTCCTCAAAGTCCTTCCTCTGGGCTGTCTCCCCCAACGCTGTGGCAGGTTAAAGTCAGGCCCCTGACTCATAGTCCTCTGCTTTCAGACACAGGTAGTTCAGTTTTAGATAACATCTCCATCTCCATCACCGTGGCCATTGTCCTTAGAGTCATACTGAATAACAAAATAGGATTCCTTGCTGCTTCCCATCTGTCGGCTACAAGAGCTTGCTCAAAACTCTGGATTTCAGGCTTGCAGGCTTGTTCTCAGAGGACTGCATTCTCTTACTTTTTGGATGAGGTTTTTGCTTCCCCTCCCCTTCTCAGCCAGGGAGCCACAAATAGTAGCTGGTTTTGGCATGGCTGGCTTCTTTTCCGGTGTCTGTCATTACCTTTGTGATTTCCAAAACTCTTTATCTCTTTGGAATAGAGCATGGGTTTTCTTATTCTGACTCCTACCCCATCTCACACAGGGCAAACTCTAGCCCACCCTTTTATCTGGGAGTCCTTTTCTTTTTTCCTTTAGATATTTTCATTTCTTCTTTTAAAATTATTTCTTTGAATTTTGAGGTTATAAGCAAATTATTCCCTCTTCCCTCTTCTCCCTCCTAAGCTTTCCACAGCAATTTCTTACAACAAGAAAGAAAATGAGTAAGTTTGGGGTTGCTGGTATGTGGTTTGGAGAGAGAGAGAGAGAGAGAGAGAGAGAGAGAGAAAGAGAGAGAGAGAGGCTTTAGCCTTACTTTGTGATAGGTGCTTTAGCCTAGGCTGGCTTTGAACTCAAGATCTTGCTTCTACCATAGATGGAAATTTTATTTTCTATATTAGTTCAAGTTTCTTCATTCTTTTGAAAAAAAAAATGCTATCCCTAGGTCCAAAATCTTAGAAATTATATAGTCATTTTGGCAACAGTGATTTCATGTCAGGAAATGGTGTATGTGTGTGTGTGTGTGTATCTGTGTGATATTCCTAAGATTACTATGCTTTTTTCTTTAAGAAATAGAGAATTATTGATATTCTAAGGTGTGAAGTAACTTTATAGTGACCCCATACAAAAAATTATAATTAATCTTAATTTTAGAAGGTTTATTTCCTAGTGTATAATATTTTGAATATATATGATCCCATCAAGATTATAAAAATGAAACTAATCTGATTATAGGATACAAATAATGTTTGTGATATATTTTAATGTAGCATAATATAATAATGAACTATTATAATACATCACACTAAGTGGAGTGCATCATATTCTGATGTGTTTTAATTACCAAAGTTGACATATTCATGCTCCACATACTGCTGTATTGTACTTGTAACTATTCTCCTGCTTGTTTACCTGAAAATACAGATGAACATTTTGCCTAATTACTCAGTATCTTAAAGCACATTTAATTAGGAAATGAAACTAAACGCAAATCTTACTTTTACTTCTTCATTTGCTTTTGGGTTGCATACATCTTAAAGTAACCCCTTTATTCAGAGGTTTTTTTTAAAAAATATTTTTATTTTATGTACCACATGCATGCAGTACCTGAAGAGGCTAGAGGAGGTCTTTGGATCTCCTGGGACTGGAGTTAACAGAGGTTTGTAAGCCTCCATTGAGTGCTGGGATCAAATCCAGGTCCTCTGGAAGCCAGTACTGTTAATCACTGAGCATCTCTCCAGCCCTGTAAAGTAATTCTTAACTGTGAGGATACTAAATAAGAACATATGATAAATGGAAAGGCTGATAAATCTTTTGTCTATAGCCTTTATTTGTTTAAAACAGTTGTTCTCAACCTATGGGTCACAACCCCTTTGAGGGTTGCAAATTAGATTTCCTACATATCAAATATTTGTATTATGATTCATAACAGTAGCAAAATTATGGTTATAAAGTAGCAATGCAATAATGTTATGGTTGGGAGTCACCACAGAATGAGTAACTGTATTAAAGGGTTGCAGCATTAGGAATGATGAGAACCACTGGTTTAAAACTTAGAGATAACAACAGTGTAATTTCATTACATTGAATAATTTTGGTTTTAACCTACAATAGATTTCTATGTTGGCTGGTTATATTCTGTATTGTAAGTTTTGTTACAGTGGAAGTGTTTACTTGCTTTTTATAAACAAGCAACAGATCAAAGTCATTTACTATGAAAGATAAAAATGTTAATTCTGGTCAAATAGTATCCTCAATATTTATTTCTGTTTATATTTCTTAAAGAATTGCACAGTGAATCCAAAAGAAAATATCCTGAAAAGAGTAAAGGATGTTGGACACATCTTTAAAGAGAAGTTTGCAAATGCTGTGGGGCAGGGGTGTGTTGACATTGGAGTGCAGGTAACTTGAGCTCACATCTGTTAGTGCCACAGTATAGATATCACCTGTTTATACAATCTGAGCTGTGGGAGTATTTGTGTCGTAGTATAAGATAATGGCAGGTGGCAAAGATCCCAGCTGCTGTGTTTGCTGCTACTTATGGGAAACTGTATGTGAAATCCCTCTTCAGTCCAGTATACAAAACACAAATGAATATACTAATTATAGCAATTTAAAAATTAAGAAAAAATTAAAATCTATAAATGCATAAATAAGATTACATTATACTACCGTTTGTCAGTGTTCTTAATGAGCAATACTATTTCAGAAATAAACTAATATATTTGGTAAGACTATATGGATTGAGTTAAACCTGAGTTTGTACATGGCTTTGCTGTTTATGAGCTATTTAGTTTTGAACATGTTTAAGTTCTCTGAGACTTCTTCTGGGTCTGGCTTGCTTTGTTATATGACATTAGGGTAATATAATAAGTAAGTCTAAATATTGTAATCTACTGTACATATTAATTCCAGTATGGTGAGTTTATATTTTGATGCGACTGGTTAGTTTAAACCAGCGGTTCTGAACCTATATGGGTTGCGACCCTTTGAGGGGGTCAAATGATCTACTCACAGAGGTCGCCTGAGATGATTGGAAAATACAGATATTAACATTATGTTTCATAACAATAGCAAAATTACAGTTATGAAGTAGCAACGAAAATAATTTTATGGTTGGGGGTCACCAGAGCATGAGAAACTGATTTAAAGAGTTCTGCATTAGGAAGGTTGAGAACCAATGGTTTAAATGATTATACTTAAAATTCTTTTGAGTGCATGTAGTACTTATGTTCTTGTTTTAGAGTACAGGAGTATTGTGTGTGTGTGTGTCTGGATTTCAAACATCTATTTTTTTTTAATTTATGGGAACTAATTATTTGTTTAAAACATTTACTAATTAAATCAACTTTGGTTTTTGTTTTTGGCCTGTGTGAGTGTTAATGAGTTTTACGTACAGAAACTACTCTCTTAATCTTAGCCATTTCATGAACAAATGTTTGCATCACCAAAAGGATTATATTAGATGTGTAAAGTGCTTAAAATAATATTGGGCATATTTCTCTGTGGAGCAAGTGACACAGGCTGAAACAGAGCAAAGGGACATCATCAGTTCCTAGACATACTAGTCTGGTTAATTTATTGGGAGTGCTAACCACTAGTTTATAGGAAGCGTTGGACTTTAAACAACTAGCTTTTTATGATCTCTTGCTAACCATGCTCCTAGAAGGGTAGAGTGTGTTTCAAGAAAAGACTTTAACAAAAATTAGTTAAGTTTTTGATTTTCTAAAACAATGAGCTCTTACTATTTTCCCTTTTGTTTGTAGAGATATAAACTTGGAGTCCGATTATATTATCGTGTGATGGAATCCATGCTGAAATCAGTAAGTTAAAGAGAATAAACTAGAAAAAAAATCAATGCTATCATAAAGTTTCAATTAAAGTTTTAAAAAATTATCTGTTTTAGGAAGAAGAACGTTTATCCATTCAGAATTTTAGGTAAATATTTTCTAGTTTTAATAAAACAATTTCTTTTTATAAAAGCCATATTTAAAATTATTTATTCTTTCCCCTCTTTTAGCAAACTCCTAAATGACAACATCTTTCATATGTCTTTATTGGCCTGTGCTCTTGAAGTTGTAATGGCTACATATAGCAGTAAGTTAAGTTTTAATAAATAAGCACTGTAACTTAATTTAAAGTAAAGAAACCCTTAAGTTATCTTGTGGGTTCTTTGTTATTGTTTTGTATGTAAATCTGTGTGGTGAGAAGAAACAGTCATCCTGTAGATCACTGTATATTAAACACTGTAATTGGCTGTTGCAGCTATTTAAATGGCTAACATGTCAATCATTTCAGGTCATCTGGGGGTAGAATTTTATGAGGCTTCTGCTCTGAGCATATTGAGTCAGGAAAGGTCACCATTGACATTGCTGCTACAAAGACTTATGAACATGTAAGGTGCCACAGGAGTGTTGAGGAACAGCCGCTCTTGTATGCAGCACTGTTTTGCCTCTGTGCTCAGAGACCAAGGGCAGGAATCCACCTGAAACTGGATGCTTAGTAATTGGTTGCTGCTTTGATAATAGCTATGAAAATTTAATGATTGTTGAGAATAGCAGAATAAAACCCAATAACTGTTTTAATATAATTTGAAAAAAATGCTACTTTTCAATTGTTATAAATAGTAAAACGTTTTACTTGTAGAAACAAAAGAGGAACAGTCCTCTAAAGATACAGCTAGACAGTAAAAGAAGTTAAATTAGTAATCACTGAAAATGAATCCTTGTAAATAACCACAGTATGCACATTTTTAAAGAGAGATCATTTCCCAACAGTGTTAGCAAAGTCTCTTTCCCATTTCTTTTCTCAGTGTTGAGAACTGAACCCAAGGCAGGGACTAGGCATTGTTTTTAAGACAGGATCTCACTAGTCCTTGAACTCAAGTCTGTAGCCTGACCAGGTCTTGAACTTGTAATTCTCCTGCCTCAGCCTGTTGAGTATCTGGCGTTATAGGCCTGCAGCACCAGATTTGAGACAGGGTCTCATAATGTAGTGCTGGCTGTCCTGGAACTTGCTCTGTAGACCAGGCTGGCCTCTCCCTTCAGAGTGCTGGGATTAAAACCATGTGTCACCATTACCCAGCTAATTAGCAGAATTTTAAAAGCATTATTGGTCTTCTAAACCCAGTAGTCATGGTAGTTAAAATGGGTATGGTAATGGATACCTGCCTAGATATGAAGGCTACACCTGTGTGCAAGTTCATCAAATTATTATTCCTATCTCTTAAGAAAAATGTGTGGACATACACTTAAAATTTGGAAACCTATTTTTTGAGAGTCTGTAGACCATAGAATAAAAAATATCTGATTTAAGTAAGAATTGCTTACCCCTTTTTCTGTGTTTTGATTCTGTATGATAAGATCTTCCAAATCTCATCAATTCAGTCCCTAACATTTCATATTGACACCTTTTTCCCCTCTTATTTTAGGAAATATATCACAGAGTCTTGATTCTGGAACAGATTTATCCTTCCCATGGATTCTGAATGTACTTAATTTAAAAGCCTTTGATTTTTACAAAGTGATTGAAAGTTTTATCAAAGTGGAAACCAACTTGACAAGAGAAATGATAAAACATTTAGAAAGATGTGAGCATCGAATCATGGAATCCCTTGCATGGCTTTCAGTAAGTGACTAGCCAAATAACTGAAGGTATTCATATGTACACACACAGCTAACTCTTGTTAATGAGAAGTTATTTCTTTAATGAATAATCCATGCATAGCCTAAGAATCAAGTGGAATATAAGAATGGATTTTGTGTGGGTGGATGTGCATTCCTAAGTGTGAATGCAGGTGTGTGAGTTGCTTGTTTTTCCGCAGTGAACAACACCAGGCCATTTGGCCTACTGAGCTTCCTGCACTATCTAATGCGTTTGTTTAGGAGCAAGTTTTCACAAAGCTTGGCATATTAAAGAAAAGTATTGAGGTAATGTATTTAAAATCCAAGTGTTATTTTTGATAATATAAATGTTTACACTTTTTACTAAATTAAAAGCCCAAGATTATGTACATTTTTCTGTATCTGCTTGATCATTTTGTCCCAGTCTTAAAGATAATACAAAGTCCACACTACTGTTTAATAGTAGGTATTGTTTTTATAGCATCATAGGAGTGGAAACTATGTGCTGTAGGCATTTTAGTTATAGTGTATAAACTACTAATAAAGCTTTTGTTTTAATAAAGGAAGCATCTCCTATGTAATAACTATAAGATTGTCCCCTATAGTACTGTTATTTCTTCAAGTCTACTTTACTGGATAATACCTTGAGATTCACAAGATTTGCAGATTTTAAAATAATAATTTAAACTGTGTTGCATGCTAAGCATATTTAGTTTGAACCTCAGTATGAATGAATTTCAAGTTTTAAAGCATCTCCAGTTTGGGATTTTTGGATTAGGACTGCTCAACCAGTGAGAGTCTTATGCAAATGCTTTTATTTTCCATATGTTGTTAATGTCTGAATTTTATATTACATTTTAAATTATAAAATTATGAGATTGGTAGTGGATAACTTTGTGAAGATAAGTCATGCCATGCAAATATGATAGTGTGTATTTTTCTTGTGAGAATGATGGCCATTATGTTGGAAAGCATGTCACATATACTTGAGCTTTCACAGACTTAAAAATAACTGAAATATGTTACAAACACACACACACACACACACACACACACACACACACACACACACACACACACCTCTACTGGAAAGTAAAAGTTTCAGGTGACAGACAGTTGGATGAGTTTTTCATAAATTGAGTGCATCCATGTAATGAACAGCCAGGTCAAGACTCTCAGCAAGTTTTCATAGACTTTTGATTCTGTATCTCTAAAAAATTATCTCATTAACACTGAAATCTGATGGGGTTGTATTCACATTGTATTGTTGACTGAGGGGGGAAATAAAAAAGTAATAATAATTTTCATCCCACTTAAAATACGTGTGCATGTGTACATGTACTGAAGATTGAACCCATACAACATAGCCTCTCCCTTGGTCCAGCTCCATTCTGTGCTTGTAACTTTTCTCAGCTGATGTCCTATAGTCCAGGCATCTGCAACATCCTCTGGTCTCCATAGCAATGTAGGTTTCATTTTCATAGCTTCATATATTAGCCTGTCAGGGCCTACTTGCAGCTGAGGGCCAAGCATTCAAAAACGTGAAAATATGGGAGACATTTTAAATCATAGCATATCTGTTATGACTCCAAAACATTTAAGAAATTATCTGTTTTTAAAAATTATTTATTTTTATTTATGTGTATTGGTGTTTTGTCTGCATGTATGTCTGTCAGGGGTGGGTGTCAGATCCCCTGGAACAGGAGGTACAGACAGTTGTGAGCTGTCATGTGGGTGCTGGGAATTGATCCTGGGTCCTCTGGAAGAATAACTAGTGTTCTTAAGTGCTGAGCCATCTCTCCAGCCCCCTGTTTATTTTTAATGTGGGTTTTGTTTTAAAGATTCATTTGTTTTTACTTTATTTGTATTACTGTTTCTTTGCATGCATGCATCTATAGTACCACATGCATGCCTGTTAGATCCCTGAAACTGGGAATATTTGTGAGCCACCAAGTGCAGTCCTCCATGAGGGCAACAAGTTCTCTTAACTGCTGAGTCCAAAAGTTTTCTGTTTAATTCATTGGTCACATTTGTTTCTATTAGTTCATGAGATTTGAAAGGATTTTCTCTGACCTTTCATTTACCCTGTTTTAATGGTTTTCTTTGCTTTTTGTGGTAATATTATATCTGCAGTCATGCTTCCTTTACAGTCTTACTGTGTTTATTACCTGTAATGTCTACCAGTAATGTATTATCTTTATATCACATTGGGTGACTTAATATGTATAAAGCACTAAAAACAGCATGTGGCGTGGTATTATCAGATGTAGCAGTTAATTATATAAGGCTGAGTAAGGGGAAGAAGGGAATCAACTTACAATGAAATTCAGGTTTCTGGCTTGTATAACCAATGAATGATAGTGTCATTTAAGAAAAAAGATAGCCTGGATTGAATGTAATTTTTTTGAGGATAAACTTCAATTTATACATTTTGGTTTGAAATGGGTTTATACATTCATATTGAGGTGTCAGTTGTATATATGTGTTGAGTTTAGGAAAGAATCTTAGACTAGGAATATGGATTTGAGAGTTGCCACACATATATAATAAACATTACCAGTCTTTTTTTGACAAGTTACCTTATGCTGGTCAGTTTGGTGAGCACCTCTTAGGATATCATTACACTAAAAAAAAAAAATTAGTCATTGTATTCTCATAATAGTCTGGATGAGGAAATGAATACCTAGAAGCTTGGGGTGTTTCCCCAGACCATACATGCGAAGTGTCAGAACTGTCATTCGAACCTTGGTGTGCTATGTCCAAAGCTGGGAGTGTCAGCTAAGCGGAGAATCGAATCTGGGCAAGCAAGACTACAGGTAGAACCCCAAGGACAAAAAAAAAGTGAAGTAAAGCAGCCAGAGAGAGAGGAAAAACAAAGACAGAATGAATGGGAGGGTTGCAAAGTCTGAAGGAAAACCTGCCTGTTTTAGATAGGCACCAGTGAAACTAAAACTTCTACCAAGAAGGAAGTCAACAGTCATAGCACTACACATGAAGTGGTGAGGGGGAGACGTGAACAAGAGACCCAGATGGTGGTGGTGACTAAGCACAGAGCAGAAGTGACATACCACTGTGGCAGTGCCAGCTCTGCAAAGGTTGTCGTTTAAAACAGAAGAGAGACTTCGATGTCGTGGAAAAGAATCACTCCCAGTGTTTTCTATTGCTAGGAAACAGTTTAGTGCAAATGATTATTTATCTTGCTCATGACTTTTGTGAGATGGGCTTTGGGAATAGCTTCACAGAGTACTTGCTCTCTGACCTGTGGTGTCAACAGCCTGGGACCAGCAGACCTGCTTCCAAGATTCTCTTCACTGCCAAGTTCAGACTTCTGACTCCCACTCCCACTTGCTTCTTCTTTTCTCTTCTTCACACCCCCATCCTATCCTATGGTTTAGGACGAAAGCTGTGCTTCCTCAAAGCATTTTGGTTTTGGGGTAGGCACACTTCTCACATAGAAGCTGGGTTCCAAAAGGCTTCTAAGAGAATCATATCTGGAAATTACCTTCTGCTGGTCAAAGCAGTCACAGTGGACCAGGCAGTGGTGGCCTTCAATCTCAGAAGTCAGGGGATAGAAGCAGGCGGATCTCTGAGTTTGAGGCCAGTCTGGTGTACAGATGAGTTCCAGGACAGCTAGGGCTACATAGAGAAACCCTATCTCCAAAAACAAACAAACAAACAAACAAACAAACAAACAAACAAACCAGTCACAGTGGTTGCCAGGTTGAGGGGATAGGGAGATGGATGCCACTGCCTGTTTAAGGAGAGACAGAGTCACATTTCAGAAGAGCGTGCGGGTTTCAAAAAACTCCTGTGGCAAAAGGAAAGAACGAGAAACACTGTGAGTAAGGTAGTTTGTGGTGTGCCCTGCAGGAAATTGAGGAAGTTTCAAATGAATGGCTTTTCAGTTTTGTGTTTATCTGTTTCTTAAATGGGGCTGAGGTGGTTTACTGAGGTGAGGTGGAGGAGATTAAGTGGCACTCAGAAGCTGGAGGGGACGGGCTGTGACTTGACATCATTACTGCGGGACCAGGTGGGGAGAGTGGGCTGGTGAAGGAGGAAAGAACTGCCCTGCAGAATTCCAGGCGCTTTTGAGGACAGAAACTATTCATCTGCTGTTCCGTCACAGTTTTGTATGATGGCATTCTTTCCCAAGAATCTTCTTGCAGCTACTTGTAAGATTGGAAAAGGTGAGTTATTAGGTGAATTCAGGCATTAGAGTCTAGCTAGGTAGGCACAGTAGAGCAGTACTGGGGCCAGGAATTTGAGGATGTTGACCAGAGAATGGTTAAGGTTAAGATTTGAAGTTTTAACTGCTGGAGCCTAATGAAATAAAGATTTCATTAGCAGGAACTTGAGTGATGTTTGACGTGATAGCATGATGGGCGGAGATGGTAGAAATTTCAGTCTTAATGTTAAGAAAGAGACATTTTTGTATTCACAGAAATGGTCTTGGGAGAGTGTAGACTGAACAGGGACGGACATGAGAGAGAGAAAAGATTCAGGAACTGAGGCCAAGAAAGGGTCAGAGCCATCCAGGACATGGATAGCAAGGAGGAATGTGAACAGGGGCTAAGATTTCAGTGCAGAGGGGCCAGAGGGCAGAGGCAAAAGGCCTTGAAAAACTAGAATTTTAATGATCTTTGACCAAGTTGCTAATCAGTTGCTATTAAAAAACCGTCTATCTGGTGATGTACCTTGTGAAACAACTGTCTCCTGTCGGGAAGTCCTGCTTCAGCTTTCCTTCCTTACTACTGACATGGCTCCCTCCTCCTCCACGTTTTCACTGAATTCTGTCTTTATGCTTAAAGTAAACATCTCTATAAGGTAGTACATTGTTGAGTCTTGCTTTTGGTTTTTGTTATCTACCAATATTTAATTACTCTCTCTTTTATTTCATTTTTTCTCTCTCCCCTCCCCCCTCCTTTTTTTTTTTGAGACAGAGTCTCCTGTAGCTTTGTTATGCATAACTCCAAAGTAGTCCTTCTGCCTTGTATTCCAGCTTCTGGGGTTGTGAGTGTATGTCCCCATGCTCAGCTTCTGGAAGTTTTACATCTAATGCGACTGTTGATATGGTTGTTTGTTTTCTCCTTGTCTGTCTCTGTTCATTTTCTTCTTTTTGACCTTCTGTTGCATTGAATATTTTTAATCCATTTTATTTTCTCTGCAGGGCTCACTACTTATACTTCTTTATTTTATAATTGGTTGCTTTAAGATTTATAATATGTGGCCTTAATTTCTCAGTCTACCTTTGAATATTATTTTGCAATCTCCATATAATATAAAGACAGTGAAGCCCTCCCTCCCTCCCTTGCTCCCTCCTTCCCTTCCCTTCCCTTCCCTCTGGTTTCTTGTGTAGCCCAGGCTGCCTTCAGACTCATTTTGTAGCCAAAGCTGGTTTGATCTCCTGATGCTTCTGACTCCACCTCACAAGTACTGGTGTTAGCTGTATGCCACCACCTAGGAACTAAATTATCATTCTGTCTCCCTGCCCCCAAGGGGTCTACATAGCCCCCACTGGCCTGGAACTCACTATGTAGACCAGGCTAGCTACAAACTCACCGAGATCTGCCTGCCTCTGCCTCCTGAGTGCTGGAATTTAAAAACGTGTGCCACAACACCTGGCTTGTCGGCTTCCTTTTATGACAGTCTCACTGTTTAGTGCACACTGGCTTGGAACTTAGTCTATAGCCCAATCTGGGTTAGATCCCATGATTCCCTGACTCTGCCTCTAATACTGTTGTTGCAGGCAGACATGCCCCTCCTAGAAAATTATTGTGTGATATTTCATTGAGTGTGTATAGTCCAATTTATGTATCTGCACTTCTATTAGTTATCTGTATCATGTCGGAGAGCTGCTGTGAATGTCTTTTTTTGTTTGTTTGGGGTTTGTTTGTTTGTTTTTGTTTTTGTTTATCAAGACATGGTTTCTGTGTGTAGTTTTGGTACCTATCCTGGATCTCACTCTGTAGACCAGGCTGGCCTCAAACTCACAGAGATCCACCTGGCTTTGCCTCCCGAGTGCTGGGATTAAAGGCGTGCGCCACAGCTGCCCAGTACTCCTGTAAATGTTTTTATCCAAGTCTCTTGGTGAATGAAAGCCACCTTCTATCATTTGTGTTGCTTTGAAGAAACACACACACACACACACACACACACACACACACACACACACACATACACACAGACACACATGCACATACACACACACACATGCACACACACACACACACACACACACACACACACACACACACACACACACACACACACACACACACACAATTAACTCTCTTTCCCTCTTCCAGTCTGTCAGGCATTGTAGCTATAAGTACTTGAATAGGTAAATCTATCAGTATTTTTAAAACTTTTATTCACTTATTTTATGTGTGTGTTTGTGTGTGTGCATGCAAGTATGTGTGCACATGTGCCTCGGTGCATGTGTGGCATTCAGGGGACAGCTGGTGAGAGTTGGTTCTCTCCTTCTACCTCTTGGTGTTTTTTTTTCTCTTGGTGTTTTGTCTGTCTCTATTCATTTTCTTCTTTTTGACCTTCTATTGCATTGAATATTTTTAATCCATTTTATTTTCTCTGCAGGCTCACTACTTATACTTCTTTATCTTATTTTATAATTGGTTTCTTTAAGATTTATAATATGTGGTCTTAATTTTTCAGTCTACCTTTGAATATTATTTTACAACTTTCTATATAATATAAAGACAGTGAAGCCAGATGTGACAGGACACAGTTCCTTGCTACTCTGGAGGGTTATAAAACAATGCATTGGTATAACTTCTGTTATTTATTTGTTTATTTCCTATTTATTTACTGACGAAGTCTCACTATATAGCCCTAGATGGCTTAGAACTCTGTAGAGACCAGGCTATTCTCAATCTCACAGAGATCCACCTGCCTCTGCCTCTGGAGTGCTTGGATTAAAAAGCATGTGGCACAATGTGAAGCCCATCAGTTATCTTTTAGAGAAAGAGAGAAAATAAGATAAAAATAAAAATACATTTTTATTTATTTACATGATTTTCTTTTTGGTGTTCTTTATTTTTTATATAGATTCAGATTTTCATCTGATTTATTTTCCTTCTGTCTCTAGGAACTTTTTATTCATTCATTCATTTAAGTTTTAAGGTTTAGAGGACTGTTTCGACTTTTGTATGTCTGGAAAAACCGGTCACTTCATGCTTGGCAGCTATGTGGCTAAGCATAGAGATCTAGGTTGTAGCTTTCTTTTCATGTGTAAACAAGCTTCTCCACTGGCTTTGGGTTTGCATTCCTCCTGAAGTCACTGTGTTCTTGCTTCCCTGGTGCAGAAGACTTTTCTTTCTGGCTACTTGTCAGATTTTCTCCTTATCATTGGTTCTAACTAATTTTCCCATAATGTGCTTTATTATAGTTTCTTTGGCTTGGATATGTGAGCATGTAGATTTTACCACATTTGGAAATTGGGCCATTATACTTTAAGGTATTTTTTTTTTTTTTTTGAGGCAGAGTATCTCTGTGTAGTTTTGGTGCCTATCCTGGATCTCGCCCTGTAGCCCAGGCTGGCCTCGAACTCACAGAGATCCACCTGGCTCTGCCTGCCAAGTGCTGGGATTAAAGGCGTGTGCCACTGCCACCCAGCTATACTTTAAGATATTTTTATTGACCTTTCTACCTGTCCTTTTGAGATTCCATTCTCATATATATAAAGTTGCTTGGGGTTGTTCCACAGCTTACTGCTGCTTACTCCAACCCCCTCCTCTCTTTAAAGGAAGATGGTTATCTCATCATTTTAGATGTTTTCTATAGCTATACCTTCAGACTTATTGGTATTTTGCTTCTGGGTGTTTGATGCTGTTAATTCCATGTGCATATTAGACACTATATTTTTTCAACTCTGGAAATTTTATTTGGATTCCTTTTTTATCTGTTTAACAGATTTATGCTCCTTTGCCTTCTTGGACACAAGAAACATAGATATTAAAACTTTTAAAATATCTTCCTTCTAATTCTAATGTCTGTTTCTTTTTAGATGTGTTTCTATTGACGGATATTCTTTTTCCTAACAACCACGTTGTTGTTGTTTTTGCTCTTTACTCTTTTGGGGCCTGCCACCCAACTCCCAAATAAATCAGTCACACATGATGGCTTATTTTTACTTATAAATGCCCGGCCTTTGCTGGCTTTCCTTAACTTTCAATTATCCTGTTTATTTTTTGCCTCTGAGCATTTATCTTTCTCTGTTCCTGTATACTTTTCTTTGTTTCTTACTCTGTGGCTGGCTGTGTAGCTGGGTGGCTGGCCCCTGGAGTCCTCCTCCTTCTCTGACTCCTTCCTTTTTTCCTCCCAGATTTCTCCTTCTGTGTATTTATTCTCTCTGCCTGCCAGTCCTGCCTGTCCTTTTTCCTGTCTCACTGTTGGGTTCAGCTCTTTACTAGACCATCAGGTGTTGTAGACAGGTACAGTAACACAGCTTCACAGAGTTCAACAATGCACCATAAACAAAAGCAACACCCCTTAAAACAATATTGCCCAACACCACTTTTTTTTTTTTTTTTTTGCCTCTTGTGACTTTTTTTTTTAACTAGGTGTTAAATATTATGAATTTTGTCTTGCTGGGTTCTATTATCATATTCTTGAGTTGTACTTTGGGACATATTTAAATTGTTTGATTTAAAAAACAAAAAACAAAAACTCCACCTCCCCTACTTTACTTTTTGTTTTCCTCTGACTCCAGGAACTCTTTATTCATTCAAAGAGCAGTCTTTATATCTAATCCCCCCACTATCCGAGCAATGTTCTGTTAAGTGCTTATAGATGGAGCACAGGCTTGTTCTCTGTAGCTGGTAGAAATCAGAGTTTGTGAGGGTCCCCAGGCAGGGCTCTGCTCCCTCCAGTGGTTCCTTTTCAGTGCTGGGTAGTTAACCTCAGGAGTGTGTTCTGTTTGTGACCTAGCTGAAGTGTGTCCCAGGCCTCTGAAGCTACACCGCATTGTGTTAATTCTGTCTCCTCAGTATTGTTGGTTTGTTTGTTGGGGACCAGTGGGTTCCATCTCCGCTCTTTTCTGTGTGTGGTTTGGACGTTTTCTCTGCAGTAAGCTGCAGAGATGATGGCTCAGTCATGGGCCTTTGTCCTGGTGTTTCACATTTGAAAAGTGTTGTTGTATTTATTTTGTTTGGTCTTGTAGTTTCAAAAGAAAAATCTGGTTCTTATTTCTTTGTCAGGGCTGTCAGTTTCTAAATACAAGGCCTCATGATTGATGAACAGATATAAATATGGAGTAGAAATCCATGGGGGATATTTTGGGCATTGTTCCTGTTTGCCTGCTGTGCTGGAATACTGCTTATTCTGTGGGGACACTGAAGTGCTTGTAGTTCACGATTTCCTCCTAAGGCATTTTAGAAAATCACAAGGAAGTTGTTTCCTGTAAATATGGTCAAACATGGCTGACTTATTACACTGATTTTGGTCAGTATATTCTTACACACAAATGTTAGATGAAGGATAGTATTACACACAACAGTGTGGGAGTGAATGACTCAGACTTTTTGAGTCCTGATTTGGTGGCAAACTCATAAACAGATTTTTAAGACGCTTTGGTATCCTTTTGAAATGTCAAACTTGACAGGAAGTGAACACAAAAGGAAGAAAAGCCTGTGCTTCTAGAAAAGCCAGGAAAGGCTCTGTGTTGTCTGTTCCTCTGGCGAATCATTAACCTCCAGAGCACTCTGCACAAAGGTCTCAGTATTCACCGTGAGACAATGTGCTGACTTTTTTTTTTCAACTTACAGTTTACAAAGAATTATATGTTACAGGAAGACAATTGAATTGTAAGGTAATGATTATTGAATTTACTAGTTTTTTAAAAAATGTGGATTTGGACAGTGAAACAATGCAGGCCATACAGTTAAATAATAACCAGAAAACTATAATGAAAAATCTATTGTGTTGATTTTTTTTTTTAATCCTTAAAACCAATTCTTTCTGAAAACATCTAAGGCTTTAACCTTTCTTACCATGATCCAGTTTATCCTTAATATCACACCTTTAGTTTCCACAATTAACTAGTACATTCCTGGGTGATGTGCGAGACTTGGCTTCACAGTCAAAGATGAAAGTATTTTATTTTATTCAGAATACTGTTTTGATTTTGGCTGATACAGTGTTCTGGGGTGTTCCAGGTTCTTACGTCTCTGAAGAAAAGATACTGAATAGAAGTGCACAGTTGCACTTCTCTTGAGTTTATCAAGAGAGGATGTGTCTAAGGGCTGGTGGTAAGGGCTTGGAAGCAGGCTGAGAAAGACAACCTTTAGCAAGTTGGTGGCCCTGCTGTGTAAAAAGTTGGGGGCTTTCATGGTACCTTGGGGTGGGCTTTTGGCTCATTCCATAGTATGAGCTTTTCCATGCATTCTCTAGTACAATGTTGTTCTACATACTACTTCATATGTTGTTGAAGTAATCAGCATCTAGAATATCCCCCTAGGGGAGTGGGGTTTATATTATAATGAGTCCTAGGTTACTCTCAGACATCTTGAGTGCTCTGTGCCTTCACCACTGGCACTGGTTAGTTTTAGTTGGCCCTGAGTGGGGTAGGGGCCATTGCCATCTTGGCTTTTTCCCCTGTATGCTTGATATGAAGTCTTCTGGGACTTCATCCTCTGCCCTATTATTTTATATCACATTTGCTTCCCTATATCTCTGCTTTTCCACTAGTTTAAAAATTTTCCCAAACATTTTTTCCTTTGCTGTAGTGTGATATGTATATGTGTGTGTGTGTGTGTGTGTGTGTGTGTGTGTGTGTGTGTGTGGTGTGGTGTGATGTAGAGCACTATGATTTCTCAGAAAACACTTTACTATGTCTCTCACATGTTTAATTATTTTAAATATATATATTTTTTTACATCATAGTCACTTTTCTGAAAGGTGTCTTTTGTACTGCCTTCCACCTTATACTTCAGTACAAGTTAATCTTTTTAAGTTTGCTCGCACCTTGTTCCGTACAAGAACCTGCAATAGCTCGTGTTGCCTAACAGAAAAACTTAGCCTTTTTGCAGTGGCTGCAGTAGTTTAGCTGTTGTGTCACAGCCCTCTCCTCCAGTAGCCCTTCTCTCCAGCCTCTTATTGTAGCCACAGAGTTCTTTCATCTCTGAGGTGGACCAACCACGTAATGGTCTCCTTCCCTGGGAGGTGGCATGTCTGATGTAAGATACGGGTTCAGAGGACTCGAGTTTCAAGTCCTAGTTCTCCCATGTACAAACTGATGTCTTTTTTTCTCCCTCTGTAAACGGATGCATACATTTTAATATTTTCCATTGTCCATCTTATTGGACGATTGGTGGTGCTGGAATGGAACCTAGAATTTTAGGCTAAGAATGTGTTTCATCAGTTCAGACAGGCCAAGAGATTCAGGTCCTTCTATCATAAATACATTGTTTTAGAAAATTACTTAAAGGTTCAGAATTATTTGTCACTATTGAATGTGAATCCATATTCTTTTGAATTATCTCAGTTTAAAAATGATTAAATAAAAAATTAAGATAATACAGAAGTCTCATTTTCCTGTTCTTCTTTAGCTCCATTCTCCCTAATTCTTTTCAGGCAGTATGTGATATCCTCCACATCAGCTATTTTGAAAGAACTGTAATTGCCCAAGTGAAATAAATGTGACATGAGAAGTAGCCCCAAGCCTCCAAGGAGCTTGCGATCTAGTAGAGAAGTGAATTACTGTGCTGTGGGAAAAAAGGGAAAAATGGCCAAGAGTCAAAAGAATAGTCACACATGGATGAGAAGAGGCTTGCAGCGGATTTGGAAGTGTGCAATGATAGGTGAATGAGAAAGTGACCCTAAAAGTTGTGTTAGACCCAGCACTCAAAAGCTGCAACAAGCCGGGCGGGGGTGGCACATGTCTGTAATCCCAGCACTCAGGAGGCAGAGCCAAGTGGATCTCTGTGAGTTCAAGGCCAGCCTGGTCTACAGAGCGAGCTCCGGGACAGGCACCAAAACTACACAGAGAAACCCTGTCTCAAAAAAAAAAAAAAAAGCTGCAACAATAAATTTCTCATGCGTCTCAGACATACCTGGGCTACAGAGGGAGACCATATCTTAGAAACAAACAAAGAACATACGAAGAAACCCCTCCCCAAATTACTCTTGATAAAATGAAAAACTAGCCCTCTTAGCAAAGGAGGTGCTTTATAAAACACAGCACACCAGCTAACTTTGTGTCTAGCTTTGTGTGGTAGTGGCCTTGGGAGGATTCTTGAAACAGAGTGCATCCTTCCTTTCTTCTTTAGCAAAGCATATTTTAGTGCTTTTGCTTTTGAGCCAAAGATAACATTCTAGACATTATTATGTTAGTGCATTGGAGTCCTCATTTGCTTCTTGAGAATGTTATGGCTTTTAAAAAAGTATTTTAATTTATTTATTTTATGTTGTATGTGAAAGTGTTTTCCTTATGTGTGTGTATACCACTTGTGTGCCTAGTGCTCATGGAGGTGGGGAAAAGACATCATAACCTCTGGAATTGAAATTATGGAGTTGTGAGCCACCATGTGGGTGTTGGGAGCTTAACTGGGTCTTCTACAAGAACATCTGGTGCTCTGAACCATTGAGCCATCTCCTCAGCCCTAAATGTTATGCTTTTGTACCCAGTGCTTTTTCTCTACTTGTCTGTCCTCTTTTCTCACAGGTGGGTTGTGGTTTCTCACTGTTTTAGTGTCTTACTATTACTAGAATTCAGGGGGTCAGAACCTGAGTCCGGAAGCCCTGACAAGCTACACTTGGTCAATTGTCTCCAGTAAACAGATAAGAGATAAGTAATAGTAAAACACAGAGAAAGATAAATTATTCTGTGTGGCACTTTGGAAAGAGGAACAAATGGGGTTCAATTACTACCAAGTCCATCTTTGAGTTCTGAAACAGGTCCAAGAGGCATGCCTAACTTAGCAGTCAGTCTTCTTCAAGATGTGGGTCCCACTCATCAACTTGGTCTGTGGTTAAGCTGTCAAAACTATGTAAAATTTCTTTTAGGAAGGCAAGTTACTCCTCTTGCTGGCACAGTGATGTAACCTTTCCCTTCCTTCAGCCTGAGATTCCTAGGAAAATTTTAATTTTGGATTCATTGTTTCAATAGTTTGATAACCAGAGAGAGGCATGAGTGTCTGTCTTTAGAAAATCTCTTTTGCCATGACAGTTACATTACCAGTCTATAAGAAGTTGCCTTTAAGCCAGGTGGTAATGGCACATACCTTTAATCCCAGAACTCAGGAGGCAGAGACAGGTGATCTCTATGAGTTCAAGGCCAGCCTGGGCTACAGAGAGAATTCAAAGACAGCCAGGGCAACACAGAGAACCCCTGTCGCAGTGTTCCCACCCCTTAACCCAGGGGGGGGGGGACAAAAAGAAGTTGCCTTTAGCTTGCTCCCCTAAGCTGACTGAATCACTGTTGTACTGTTGTTCATGCCCTTTGTTCTCTAAGATATGTGGCGTAGCTTTGACAGCATAGTTTTCCATGTCAAGGGCTGTTTTCTCCATAGTGCATTTCACATTTTAATGTACGTAGAAACCATCTGGAGAGCTTTGAAAATACAGATTCTTCTCCAGGAGGTCTGGGTGGGTCAAGACTCAGGATTCCCAACAAATTCTTCCTGCTGTTCATCCCAAAGTCACCCTCTGGAGTAGTAAGATCCTCCCTCCCTCCCTCCCTTCTTTTTTTCTATCAAGTTTTAATGGGGGGTGGGGGGTGTTGAGACAGGGTTTTTCTGTGTAACCACCCTGGTTGTCCTGGAACTCACTCTGTAGACCAGGTTGTCTCGAACTCACAGAGATCCGCCTGCCTCTGCCTCCTGAGTGCTGGGATGAAAGGCGTGCGCTATGATCGCCTGGCTTAAATACATTTTTTTATTAGGAATGTTTTACAGTGTATTTTTTTATCATATCCACCTTCACTCCTCCCCTACCTTCTCCCAGATCCACTTTCCACCTCCCCACCCTTTCCCAAATTGTTGTCTTCTTCCTTGTTTTCCTCTAAAGTAACCTGTCGAGTCTATTTCACACTGCCCATGTACTCAGGGGCATGGAGAGTCTATTTCACACTGCCCATGTACTCAAGGGCATGGAGAGTCTATTAAACACTGCCATGTACTCAGGGGCGTGGAGAGTCTATTTCACACTGCCCATGTACTCAAGGGCATGGAGAGTCTATTAAACACTGCCATGTACTCAGGGGCGTGGAGAGTCTATTTCACACTGCCATGTACTCAGGGGCGTGGAGAGTCTATTTCACACTGCCCATGTACTCAGGGGCATGGAGAGTCTATTTCACACTGCCCATGTACTCAGGGGCATGGAGAGTCTATTAAACACTGCCATGTACTCAGGGGCGTGGAGAGTCTATTTCACACTGCCCATGTACTCAGGGGCGTGGAGAGTCTATTTCACACTGCCCATGTACTCAGGGGCATGGAGAGTCTATTTCACACTGCCATGTACTCAGGGGCATGGAGAGTCTATTTCACACTGCCATGTACTCAGGGGCATGGAGAGTCTATTTCACACTGCCCATGTACTCAGGGGCATGGAGAGTCTATTTCACACTGCCCATGTACTCAGGGGCATGGAGAGTCTATTTCACACTGCCCATGTACTCAAGGGCATGGAGAGTCTATTTCACACTGCCCATGTACTCAGGGGCGTGGAGAGTCTATTTCACACTGCCCATGTACTCAAGGGCATGGAGAGTCTATTTCACACTGCCATGTACTCAAGGGCATGGAGAGTCTATTTCACACTGCCATGTACTCAGGGGCATGGAGAGTCTATTTCACACTGCCATGTACTCAGGGGCATGGAGAGTCTATTTCACACTGCCCATGTACGCATGAGTATGGAGCCATCCACTGAAGCATGACCAGCCTACCAGAGGCCAAATCACTAAAGAAAATAGACTAGGACTATTCCTCCCCGAGAAGCCATCGACTGTCAGTAGCTCCTTAGTTAGGGGTAGGGACTCATGAGCCCTTCCTCATAGAGTAGCAGGATATTTGATGACTGGTTTTGGATTAACTTAAATTATTAAAGGGCCTTCAGGTAAAATTCTGTATTTGTTCTTAAAGGCAAAGAAGAAAATGTAGTCATGATTCTTAGTTTGCATATGAGGAAAGAGACAGTGAACATAGAAAGGGGAATCTGGCATTTATTAACCAGCTTCAGTGTCTGTCCATCAAGAGTGTTTGCCTACTGTAATTGTCATAATAATCCTATGAGTTGGTGATAAGTAGTCTTAACCATTCTCCAAAGGTGGGAACTGGTTCAGGAAGGTTAAATAGTGTCTATCAGATCACCCAGTTGTCATTCCATGATGATTTCTAGTAAAGTGATCTGTTGAGTCATTCAGTTTTTATTATATGACAGTGTATAATGTGTATTCAGATACAAGGTGTGACAAAGAACAGTATACTTACTAAAATCTAAAGGAAATGCTAAGCAGAATTAAAATATATAGAGCTTCAGTAGAAATACAAATAAAATTGAGAATAGCATAGTGAATAGTTACTTTCTTATTTAAATAATTATCCAGTGAGATATATGTATATGGGCAGTTTACAAGAGCTAAAACAGAGGGTCAGTTTAATAACTGTCTTCGTAACTGTACAGTGAATGAAGAAGTAAGGGTATTTATATGGGTTCCCTCCATTACAACTAACAAAAACCTAAAGACAGGAGGACAACTGTTGTAAGTCAGTAGAAGTCTCCTTTACAAATGCTTTTGAAAGCCTAAGCCCTTATGAAGACCTGATTATGGTGTTTTTGTTCTTGTTCTCCAAGACAAGGTTTCTCTGTGTAACCCTGGCTGTCTTGGAACTCACTCTATAGACCAGGTGGTCCTTGAACTCAGAGATCACCCGCCTTTGTCTCCAGAGTGCTGGGATTAAAGACATGCACCACCACCACCTCCTGGCTCTGTTTATGGTTTTGAACATAAAAATCAAGTGATTTCTAGTACTTGACCCCAAGTCTATTCTTTTCTCCGTGTGTTTGTCTCCTTTAAGACACCATCACTGTGAAAATGCTGGAGTTGACTATGGAGAAATATCTATAATTCATCTTTTTACCTTGTCCCTTCTCCACCACACCATCGAAATAATATATACTACCTATCCTCTTAGTTTGTGCATTGGCTCAAAGTACTAAACAGATTAGGAAAAAAAAAAATCCAAGGTAGGGTGTGGTGGGTGGTGCATACCTTTGACCCCAGCACTCAGGAGACAGGGGCAGGCAAAACTTCAAAGAGTCCAGTTCAAGGCCAGCCTGGTCACTATAGTGAGTTTCAAGCCAGCCAAAGCTACATAGTGAAATCCTGTCTTGAAAAATAAAAGTCAGTCAACTGATCAATCAATCTAGCTGTTTAAGAATGCATTTTAATAGCATGTGGAAACTTGGTTTAGGAAGCAGTGCTTAGGGAAAAAAAAACACCAGTCACATTCCTTTGTAATTTTCGTGATCCTCATATAGACCAGATCAAAACAACGCTCCCTCTGCATGAAATAGTTGATGTAGGAACCATAAGAAGCAATGTGTACAAGCACTGTAAAAGGGTGCCTATGTGTGTAAATTCATTTACTTCTTAGGACTTATGAAATAGGAACTCCTGCTTTCATAGGTGAAGAAACCAAGACACAGAGTAATCGGGAGACATGACCTGAGGCTCGGCTGTGGTCTCCTCCAACCTCTTTGCAGCCTTTCCACATGATTAGTTACATGATGGTTAGAGTGTGGGTCTTCGTGATCTATTTCTTTCTGTGTGTGCTTCTGTTTGCCTCTTCGGTTGTTGCTGTGCTGTTTCCAGCACAGGTACCTGGGCGTGAGGTTGCTGGGCCATATTTACTCTTCATAGAAGCCTTGAAGAGTAAACCCTGCTGTCACTAGTTTACACCTAAAGAAACCTGAGATTTCTAAGCAAATCATGGCTCACTATACCAGGTTTTCTGTCCTGTAAGTGGAGATATGTTAAGCTTCTTCCAGAGCTGTTGTGAGGGATAATGAATAAGCATTTATGCAAAGGATATTGAGAAACATCACGCTTAATTCTGATTTCCTTTGCTTTACTCTCTTTCCTCACCTCTGCAGTGATTTCTTAACAAAGGAAAACTGGGGACAGCAGTCTGGGACTCTTTATCCTAGTTCACTCCCCATTTTGAGAACTTTTCCCTTCGCTTTGCCTCCTCCATCCTGTGGCCTTCTCCAAGTAGTAAATAGTGTGTGTGTGTGTGTGTGGGGGGGGGGTCATTGAGTCCCAGATTTGTTACATGTGGCCACTCTTGGCTCTTACATGGCAGTTGGAATTTATTATATTGCTTTGCTTATGATTCATGTCAGTGATTACCCCAGGGCAGTGCTAGTGCACTGTTCAAGTACAAACAGGACAAGAGACAGCAACTGTAGAGTGGCTAAGAAGAATCTTCTTTCCTTTACCTGTGTGATGGAAGTATAGCTTCTCTAATTTAGAGATGAATATGGGTCATACAGTCCTGAAATCTCCAGGTTCAGTTGGTCATTTCTTGTCTAGCATTGTGAGGATAGAGTTCTGGATGTACAAGAAAAGGAGAAATATCTTAGGAGACCCTTGTCTTAACTGGGTGGTCTGTGGATTTTTCTAGCACAGTGAGAGGCGACTGAGGGAGAGGCCGTCAGACGAGGCGGGTGTTCTTCCGTCATCTCCAGCTAGTCGTCGCTGTTGGTGAAAGAGCGCAGCTCTCCTCACTTCTCTATCTGAACACGTCCGGAATGACCTGGTTTCCTCTGTCCCGCCGCAGTCCAGTCACTTCAACGTGTGTGCTTATGGCCCTGGCATACACGTTCTTTAAATTCACTTAATGCTTTTTAACATATTCTAATTTTGTTAAAAAATGACCAAATATCAGAGGTTGTTTAGTTTTGTTTTGCTTTCCCTGTGTTGCTAGAAGTGATAGATTCAGAACGTGTGGATCAGAGACATAGCTCAATGAGTAAAGGCCCTACCTCCAAGCCTGGCCCCTTGAGTTCAGTCCCCAGTCCCCAGCTCAATGAGTAAAGGCCCTACCTCCAAGCCTGGCCCCTTGAGTTCAGTCCCCAGTCCCCAGCTCAATGAGTAAAGGCCCTACCTCCAAGCCTGGCCCCTTGAGTTCAGTCCCCAGTACCCAGCTCAATGAGTAAAGGCCCTACCTCCAAGCCTGGCCCCTTAGTTCAGTCCCCAGTACCCAGCTCAATGAGTAAAGGCCCTACCTCCAAGCCTGGCCCCTTGAGTTCAGTCCCCAGTACCCAGCTCAATGAATAAAGGCCCCTACCTCCAAGCCTGGCCCCTTGAGTTCAGTACTCAATACCCAGCTCAGTGAATAAAGGCTCTACCTCCAAGCCTGGCCCCTTGAGTTCAGTCCCTGGTACCCACATGGGGGAAGAAGAGAATCAACTTCCACAAGTTGCCTTCTGACCTCTTCAAGTGCACCCTGATGTGTGCATGCCCCCCCCCCATCTCAACACAATAAAACAACTCTAATTTAAAAGTTTAAAAACAAGTGGTAATGAAATATAAAACAGAAGGTAGATAGGTTTGTTTCTTACTCTTCTGGATTTTTAGAAATTATTATTGCTAAATTTTAGGTGATTTTTCTTTTGTTTTTTACCTTTCATTAAAATACAACAGAGAAGCTAGGCATGGTGGTATATATCCATGGCCTAAGCATTTAGAAGGCAGAGGCGGGAGAGTATTGAGTTCCAGAATAGCCACTTCTGTGTAGAACTCAAGGGCTGGACATTAATGCAAATAGAACACTTGGCTTAACATGCCCAAGCCCCCAGGTTCATTTCCTTAGCTTGGAAAAAGAAAGAAAACAAGAAGATTATCTAAAACAAAATTTCTCTTTAAGATTTTTATTATATGCTTATGTTTTCTTTAAAAAAAATCTAGCAGATTATTATTTTTTAGGTCACTTTTATTTTTGAAACTGTAATACTTGGTCATTTTAATCATTTTCCTCCTAGCATATTTTAAGATAATTTGCCTGGGATTTTTTTTCCTTTTCGTATTAAGAACTGCTAGTTTTTAAATTCATTTTAATTTTTTTTCTGTAAGCATTGAAATGAGAATGGCAGAGAAAGGGCTAAGGAGAGGAATTACTGGATCATTTGTTCCTGAAAATAGCCTTTGCTTTATCTTTCCAGAGTGGACATTTGTAGCACTGTGTGCTTGTGGAGCACTGTGATCAGGTTCGTCTGAACTCCCACAGTAACAAACTCTTCTGAAAGCAAGCTTTTCCACAGTTCACTTCAATGAAAGGTGAATGGCTGCGTGCTTGTGGAGACTGCTGAAGATCGCCCTGATGGGCGAACGTGTTCTCCCTGGCCTTTGCAACTGCCTTTATCTCCTTAAAAAAAAAAAAAAAAAAATCTGTTGTTTTTGTTTTCCTCAGTAGGTAAAATTGTACTGAACTGTGTGTGTTAGTCTTTCTGATCTGAAGAAACCCAGAGGACCAGCACAGAAAGGATAGGCCAGTTTGAGACCAGTTACCTTAGCCGCCAGCAGAAATCACATGCGTGATGTTAGCCAAGCAGTATAGTTTTAGTGCTAAGTGCTAAGCAGCTGTTTTTATTTAAATCAGTACCTTGTTTGTTCATCAGGCATGATACCTTCCCCCTGAGCAACCTACAGTTTTGTCCAGAGTTTTTATTATGTTCATATTATATGAAAGTTTCTAAATTTTGCTGGGCAGTGGTGGCACGCGCCTTTAATCTCAGCACTCAGGAGGCAGAGCCAAGCAGATCTCTGTGAGTTCCAGGCCAGCCTGGTCTACAGAGCGAGCTCCAGGACAGGCACCAAAACTACACAAAACCCTGTCTCAAAAAACCAAAAAAAAAAAAAAAAGTTTCTAAATTTTAAAATACTATAAGTATTATAACTTTGAGACATGAGTCTTTATGTTCTAAAAAATGAGCTAATACTGATTGGTAAAATTAGTTGTAAAAGTATCCTTTCTTTCTTTTTTTTTTTTGTTTTTTGGTTTTTCAGGACAGGGTTCCTTTGTGTAGCTTTGCGCCTTTTCCTGGAACTCACTTGGTAGTCCAGGCTGGCCTCGAACTCACAGAGATCCACCTGCCTCTGCCTCCCGAGTGCTGGGATTAAAGGCGTGCGCCACCACCGCCGGGCAAAGTATCCTTTCTTTAAAAGATGATTTTGAAGATTATATTCTAATGAAGGGATTTATGAAAGAATTCTTTGTTGGTTTTAGCTGAGTAAGGCTGTTAACAGTAGGACTTTCCCTGTGTGACTTAGAGTTCTTTCCTTTCTCCTCTACCCTCCAACGACCTTCCTGCCCTTTTTCTTTTTGTTCCTATCCAGCAAACCTTCCTTTCTATACTTGTTTCTTAAAATAATTTTTCTAGTTCAAACTAACAGACTTCTGACCACACTCCTTTACGTCCTCTGTCCTTATAGAACAGAAAGAAACAAATTGGCACACAGCACACAGGACAAACCCAGCAGAGCTCAGACTGTGGTGTGGAAAGGAGCAAAGGAAGTAGAGGGACTCTTTCACTTTTGAAGATAAAAACTAGATGAGGGTGTTTTGGTGGATATAACAGTAGACTAGACCATGACACAAAGAACACATACACACACACACACACACACACACACACACACACACACACACACACAGCAAACTGCTTTCAGCATTTTGGGAGCTTTAGCTTCTGAGCAAATACAAGAGTTGTTAGTAACCAGGAGAATTTTCAGGAGTACCAGCTGGCATTTATCAAATTATCTGGGGGTCTTGTAAAAATACAGATTATAGATTGTTGGGGACAACCCCAAAGTTTCTGGGTTGGGGTTCAGGAATTTGTGATTCTAACATGTTTCTAGATGTTGCTATGGGTGGTCTGAGAACATGAAGTTCTTGGACCCTCACCCCAGAGAGCCAGTCTGTCAAGAGCACTTGCCCCTGTGCTGGTAAATCAGAAGTATGCAGAATTTTGGCCAAAGCCTAGTACTGTTGTGCAGTGTATAAGCTATACAATAGAAAGAGTTCTAATATAACTGTGGGATATGTCCTCATAAACCATTGCAAGTTATGAATATCATAAGTCAAAAATGCCTTTGATGCCTTTGACCTTCAAAATAGCTTGTTTGGCCTGTCATTAATTGACTGCTGGAGAGCTTATGACTCTGCTGTTGCCTAGTATTGAAGAAGTGTCATGGAGCATGTTACTGACCTGAGAAAAGATAAATTCAGCTTGAAGTATGGTTTCTATGTACTGCATACTGCATTCATGCTATTATAAAGAAAAAAGTAAGTCAAACCTTTATAAATCAGGGACCATCTATATATGCTTAGCCAGCCCACATTCAAATTTTGTATACACATAAACAGCTAGACCTGCAGTTTCCTATTGATGCCAAAGAGAGAATCAGAGCAGGAACAGTTATGTTGAGGCTTCTGTAACAGATTTGAGTGAGCTAGGGGTGCAGAGATAACTTTTCCTGGGGAGACAATACAAGAAACATTTGCGCTATTAGATTAGGTTACACTGCCTCTTATCTTGGTATCAAGAAGTACTTGGTTCATTTTTTTTTTTCTTTATTCCTCTCTCCAATAAAGGTCAGGGAAGCCCTCGGCTGTGGTGGTGCAAGCCGGTAGGATATGCTGACGAGGCAGAGGCAGGAGGATCTGAGTTCGAGGCCAGCCTGGGTTACAGAGCTAATCCAGGACAGGCTCCAAAAGCTACAGAGAAACCCTGTCTCAAAAAAACCAAAAAAAAAAAAAAGGCTGGGGGGGAAACATCAAGGAAAGAATGTAATAATAATAATGGAAAGAAGTTTTCCAAAGCTAATGAAAACATGGAGGCTTCAGACAGAAAAAGCCCACTTAGTATGCTAAGTATGATGAGGAATATACATTTGGTCAAAAATCAGAGGTAAGCCAGGTGGTGGTGGTGTATACCTTTGATCCTAGCACTGAGGAGGCAGAGACAGGTGGATCTTTGTGAGTTCAAGAGCAGCCTGGTCTACAGAGTTAGTTTCAGGACAGCCAGGTCTACACAGAGAAAAACCCTGACTCAAAAAACAAAGCAAAAAAATCAGAGTTAAGTTAACGAGAAAGTTAAAAATAACTATTTATGGAGAATGAAATGCAGATCATTATTACAGTTTTCATCAAGAGTACTGGAGATTTGATAGTCTAGTGTTCTTTATCAGACATGAGGACTAACAGTTTTCAGACACAGAAGGGCTTGGGGAGTGTACTTTCTGTGTACTTTCTTTGTCATGAAATTACTAGAGACTACACTTTAGAGAAATGAGAAAGGAACCCCAAGAAGAGGCTATCATAGACCCTAAGAAAAATGAAACTGTCGCAGTCTAGAAAAAGAAGAAAAAGGGAAAAGGATGGATGCAGCAGTCTAGGAAGTAGATGATCCAGATGAAAACAAGGCAGTAAAGAGGAGGGATATACACATTACCCAGGAGAGGTCTCACTCTCCACCTGTAGGTAGACTCCAGGGACCCAGCTGAGGTCTTCAGGTTTGCATGGCAAGCTTTTTAACCCCACTGACCCAACATGCAGCCCTTAAAATGTTTGTTTACTTGTTTTAAGCGGTTGTGTGGCCTTACCTAAATGGTAAAGATTTAACAAGTACAGTTTTGTTTTTGTTTGTTTGTTTGTTTGAGAAAGGGTTTCTGTGTGTAGTTTTGGTGCCTGTCCTGGATCCTCGCTCTGTAGACCAGGCTGGCCTCGAACTCACAGAGATCTGCCTGGCTCTGCCTCCTGAGTGCTGAGATTAAAGGTGTGCGCCACCACCGCCCGGCTCAAGTACAGTTTTAAACTCACAAATATTAAGAGTTAAGGTTGTAACTGCAAGAATTGTGCTGGTATCATATTGACCAAAGAAAATCTGCCTTTGTTTTTTGAGCTTTTAGACAATTAAATGTGCCATCTCTATGAGGGGAAAAGGCAAACTTTATGGGGTTTTTTTGGTTGTTTTTTGTTTTTTTTGGTGTGTGTGTATGTGAAACACATATAGGGTATTTATATGAATAAATACTCAGTGTAGGTACTACATAAGCAAATAAGTAAGAGGAGGGTTTGTCTGGAGTTAATTTCCTATTCTTTTATTAATTGATTTGTTACCTTGTGATATTCTTTTTTTATTTAAAAAATAAATAATGGCTCAGGGATTAAGAGCATTAGCTGCTCTTCCAGAAATCCTGAGTTCAATTCCCAGGAACCACACAGTGGCTCATGACCATCTATAGTAGGATCTGATGCCCTCTTCTGGCATGTAGGCATACATGCAGAGCATGCATTCATTAAATATAAACAAATAAATGAAATTTTAAAAAAATAGGGGCTGAGATGGCTCAGAGGTTAAGAGCTCACACTGCTCTTGCAGAGAACCCAAGGTCAGTTCCCAGTATCCAGACTGGGTGCCTACAAGCACCTGTAACTGCTGCTCCAGGGGATCTGACACACACACACACACACACACACACACACACACACACACACACACACACACAGTTAACAATACTAAAAATGCAGCTTTAAAAAATAACCAGATAGGGGTTGGGGATTTAGCAAGTACAAGGCCCTGGGTTCGGTCCTCAGCTCTAGAAAACAAAAACAACAGATAATGAGTAAAAATAGAATTTGAGAATTCATACTTACATGAATATGTATAAGTTGTCTCTGGAAAATATTGCTGAGTGAGCCATATTGTTAATCACCAAGTAACTGGTCAATTTAAATATGTTCTATAGCCATAAGTTTCTTGATTAGTCCTTTTGAATTTAGAACATTTTAGAAGTCATATTACTGTTGGGTAATTCAGTTTTCAGGCTATCTCAAAAGAGCTTTTTAAAAACAGGTTATTTTAGGATTACTTTGAAATTTCATTCTATCTAAGCACTTTCTTTGTTTTGTTTTTGTTTTTCTGAGAAAGGGTTTCTCTGTGTAATAGCTGTGGCTGTCCTGGAACTTTGTAGACCAGGCTGGCCTCAGACTCACAGATATGCCTGCCTCTGCCTCTTTGAGTGCTAGGATCACAGGCATGCATCACCACCACCTGGCTTCTAAGCACTTTTTATAATATGGTTTCAATGCAAAAACTCATTTATAGTCAAACATTGCAGGTCTTATCTTCTTTTATGATAATATCTGGAGTTGGTTTGGCCTATTAGTATTAAAAAAATTTGGGTGCTGAGAAAGTGGCAAAGATTTTTCTAGGTATTAATAATTTAATATATGGCAAAAGATAACGTTCACTGGGGTTTCACCACACATAATCAAAAGGCGTTTTCTATAACTATTCTATCCATAAATTGGTCTTTCTGAATTGGAAACATGATTTCTGTTCTCTTTTCTGTTTTATAGTCCCGAAATGAGTGGCCAATTTCTTTAATGATCAATACTTATAATTAGGATTTATACTTCAAATTTTTTTGTAATATTTTGAATGTAAATATTAAGGCTTGCTGATAACTTTTGTAGTATCTTTATTTTTCTGTGGAAAGACAATGTGCAACATACGTATTTTGTGGACTAGTTACTTGGTTTCTGTTTTCTCAGAAAAACTCATTTCCAAGTTTAGAGCCAGTTTTTAGGATGTCATAAAGCTGTCTTCCATGACAACATTCTGGTCTTACTGTTCTTTGAAGGAAGGCAATGTGCAATGATTGCTTCTGTCATCCGCCCTTTATGAAGATGTTGAAAACTGTTGGGGGTGGGGGGCGGGAATGGGAGGATTAGACACTGTCATTTTCATTTTAAAGTAATAAAAAGTATAATTCTCAGTGTTTTAATATTAATATATGTTTGTGAGTGAAGGGGAAACAGAAAACCCTAAAATATATAATCTCTCACATTACATCACTTACAAAGAAAAATAACTTAATTTTGTTCTGATACCCTTTTGTCCAGATAGGTAAGTTTACTCAGTATTTTAAATTCTTTTTTTTTTTTTTTTTGGTGTTGGGTATTACCTAGGGTCTTCCAAATGTTTGGTAGGCACTCTTTATAGAACTATATCACCTGCCTTTAGGATTTGATCTAGATGGGAGAATTACAGCTTTTTAATCTGTTGTGATCCTTTTTTACGAATCTTACAAAGTTAGCCAGGTAGTAAGTAGTGTTGCTTTTAATCCAGCACCTGGGAGGCAGAGGCAGGAGGGTCTCTTCAGGTCGATCAAGGCCAGCCTAGTCTACAGAGCAAGTTCCAGGGCAGTCATAGCTACAGAGAAATCCTGTCTTGAAAGAACCAAAAAAAAAAAAAAAAAAAAAAAACCAAAAAACCAAACCAAACCAAACAAAACAAAAAAACAACAGCAACAAAAATCTTTCAAAACTTTTGATTCATCTATGTTGTTCTCACAAGAACAATAAAAACTACACTGAGCCTACTACTAACAGTGATTTGATGATCTCCCTTAGGGTTTTCTTATTTTCCCTGAGCCGGGAAAGTTCTGAGAAATCCAGAATCCAGAACTCCATGATCCTTTCCTCTTGACCAGTAGATGGCTAGTTGCTTTTCACCTCAGCAGTGTTAGGTTAAGACTGCTAAATGGGTTTCTTTCCTTTAGGGACAAGGGACCTTAGGGCAGCTGAAGTAAACTTGTTCCCAGCATTTCTGTGTGTGTGTGTGTGTGTGTGTGTGTGTGTGTGTGTGTGTGTGTGTGTGTGTGTGTGTGTGTGTGTGTGTGTGTGTGTGTGTGTGTGTGTGTGTGTGTGTGTAACACACACTTCTTTTAGGATGTACTTAATTTCTTCACCAGTTTGTTTCTTGTTAGGGGTTATTTCGCCTTAGTTTTACCTATAAACAACTCTGAGTCTCTAAAGAAAAATCCCACGTACTGTGCTATTTATTACAAGGAGACTCACCCAAGATAGAAAATGATCATGATTTGTCTGAAATCACTGCAGCCTAAACTCAGAAAAAAGTAAATTTACATATTGCAAAATACATGTCCATACCATATAGTCAAACTTCAAAGATTAAGGTGGTTTTACTAAAGACTGAATGCAGAATTCAATTACATACCTTTATTTAAAATGAAAACTTTCTTTTTCAGTTAACTTTGGAAATGCCGAATTGGGAGAGGGTTTTTATGGAGCTGGTTCTTTTCTCTAAAACATGTCTTCTGTGTTGTGTAAAGTGAAAGTGTGGCCGTGGTTAGTTATCTGGTCTCCTAGGTTTGTTGCTTTCTATGTAAGGAGTGGTGTCCTCACTTAATACTTTTCATGTTAATAATTTTCCCACTTGAAGTGACATTTTCAGTCACCTAATATTTGACCTAAAATGAGAGAAGTAAAAAATATTTGGCTATGCATCGCTTTCTAAAAAGTCCTGCACTTCCCTGTCCTGGTGACTTCTGGACCAGCATTACTGGGTTGTACTTTCAAAATAAATGTCTGGCACATTTTACTTAGTAAAACAATTTACCTAGCAAGGTTGCATTTTATTAGTTTCCTTACTTTAAATTTTTATAGAACATATCATTTTAAAATTGGGTGTTGCAGCCAGAATATAAATTTCAAAATATACTGTATAGTTAGACACTATCTTTTTTATGAATTATCTACAAAGTCAAGAATGTCATGTAGAAGACTACAATAGCTTTCTTGGGGGAAGTACTCTAAAAAGGTTTGACTATTTCAAATTAGTTTTCTTCATGGTTTGCAGTTTTAGGCATGATAAGTACTTTTAATCTAAAATGAAATAGAAGTGAAATATTTAGCAAATTATTACTTAAACAACATCTGGTTCAGTATAAAATCATTTAACTAATTTTTGAATTAAATCATTTTGTGTAATACAAAATTTTAGAAGTACAGATATCACATTATTTAAATCATAATTGCTCTTAGACTCTAACTTTATAGAGATTTAATGAGGAAAGAACACATTAAAGTGGTTCAAGAAAATGAAATGGAGTGCATACAAGAATAGAATATAGTTTAATGTTTAACACATCAGACACAGACGTTCTTAAACCATGTAACCGTCCAGACGTTGATTTTCTTTTGGAGCTAGAGAAAAGTTCCAAGAGCAGTTTTCACAGTTGAACACGGAGCAGTCCCAGTGGTTTAGTCGGGCAGCTTAGATGGCAGATTCACTATCAAATATCTTACTTTTTAAGGTTTGTAGGTTGTGTTGGATAAAGTTCTCGGTGCCCTGCACTTCAGAGAACCTGGAGTCACTTCTTCTAACAGACCAGTTTTTCATTTTTATCGAATTCTGAATTGTGTCTGAAGTGAAGTAGTAAACAATGGGGTCAAAGCAGCAGTTGGAGACAGCGATGCAGAGAGTGATCGGGTACATTGTCCTCACTGCAGCTATCACAGAGCAGTTAACAAACGTCTGGGTTCTCATGAGAGAGTATAAAATAAGATTGATGTTATAGGGCACAAAACAGAAACAGAATATGACCAAGTGTACAAAAATCATTTTTAAAACTTTTGTTTTGTTCATTTTGCTTCTACTTAATGTAACAGGTTTATTTAAAGTTCTTAGCACCATACTAGAACAAGTTACGTTCAAAATTAAGGGGATAAAGAACCCCACTGTTTCAATGAAAATCACAATCCTGGAGAGATAGGTTTTCCATGTGGCTGCCGGGAAGTTCTCAAAGCAGGCTTCTGAGGTACTGTTACCCTGAGCGTGGGTCGACTGGAAGAAAACTGCGGGTGCACTTCCTCCCAGCACTGTGAACCACACAGCAATGCAAACAATCTTTGCATTTCGTTTAGTTCTTAAAGTCTTCGACCTAAATGGGTAGACGATTGCCAGAAATCGATCTACACTGATACAGGTTAAGAACAGAATGCTTCCGTACATGTTGGTGTAAAACAGCATTACTGAAATCTTACAGAGAAGATCTCCAAATGGCCAATTCCGTGTTGCAAAGTAAAAAATCCGAAATGGTAAAGTAAAGACGAAAAGCAAGTCTGACATTGCCAGGTTAATCATGTACGTTGTCGTTTCATTCCTCACTTTGAGGGCACAGATGAAAATATATATAGCAACACAATTGGATATCAGCCCAAGCACAAACACCATGCTGAACATGCACCCGTACAAAGAGTACTTAAAGGAGTCATCGTAAGGGCAGTGGGAGCCGTTGGAGCTTACCATTGTCAGGCAGTACAGCAAACAGGGAGTCCTTTTGTCTGCAGCAGGCGTCTTTGGTATTCAGATGTGGTGTGGATATTCAGATACGGTCACAGCAACAGCCAGTTTATTTGCAAATTATTTGCTTCTTTTCGTGTTCTTATAAATATTTTCTTCTCTGAAATCTTCAAAGGAAACATGAAACGTGTTGCTTAAAAGTTTCTAGTAGATTCTTCAAGACAATAGTCTCCTTTTCTAGTCTCCAGAAAATCCATGAGTCCAGAAACTGGCAGAAAATGCAGTCAAGGAAGCCAACCCATAGAGCCACAAACGTAAGGAAAAGCTGTGTTTCAAGTTGGACACGGCAGTCCTTGTGTAAAATTGTACTTAAGTAGCCAAAGTGAATATTCCAAAATTAAAATGTGTTCAGAATGTTTAGGCATAAGTTATCAGTCTTACTTCGGAGTTTTGATAGTTCCAGTCCGTCGTCCTCTGGCACTTCTTTCTTTTTATTCTGTTTTGGTATTTCTGCATTGATTCCAGGTGGCGGTAGGCAGAGTCTTTTAAAGGTTCCCGGATAAATTCCAAAGCGTGTTAGCTCTTGCTGAAGGAGGCCTTTCCGAGGTTGCCAGCTGTATTGTGAGATGGGCTGTCTCTGAAGAGAGCAAGAAAGGCTTCCTAGATTTGTAATATGACATCACAGGAAGAAGAGGCTGGGCTTGGACAAAGGAAGGCTTCAACCCAGTTGTTTGCAGTTCCTTTAATCTGATAATGTGTGCTGGGAATATACCTAGGAGGCTTGCAAATGGTCACTGGCTGTCCAGCTGAGCTAGGCATTAACTCTTTTTATGCCGAAATGCCGTCTGGGGATTCTGACAACCTCTCCAAAGTGGTTTGCTTTGTTTTAGTTAGTGATAACTAAAGGCAAGACCTTAAGAGTTTAGGATTTGCCTGAAAGACTGGCAGTTCTGGTACGCGGATTCTGATTTTTGTTTTGTTTTTTAATTACTCATCAAGATTTAATTTAATTGGCATGATTGTGAGTAGCTTTAATCCTGAATCTCTTTAGTTTTTGATAAACAATGTTTTACATTTTTCTTTGAAACTGATATTCTAGAGCTACTTCAGTTGTAATACATCAAAGAATATATTAAGGATGTTTATTTTTCCTGGGTGATTATACCTCAGTGGTGAGAACAGTTTGGTGCATATTCCTTTTATTTGCCCATGACTTAATATAAGCATAATGGGGAAGTGTACCTTTTAAAAAGGGCTTCCCGCCTCTTAAATTGATTGAAATAATTTACAGAGGATCAGAGTCCTACTAACCTAAATTTAGGTTCATGGTTTTTATTTTCACTTCCCCTATCTCCTCCCCCTTTAGCTGCTTTCACATGTTGGCTGTGTGTAGGGATGTATTTCAGGTCTTACTTTAATTTCTAAATTTGGTTCTGTTGGAGCTGAAACTCGTTTGTGGTCAGTTATGGCATTTAAGAGCAAGTTTATCTGCACATGCCTTAGTTTAAATATTAAAGTGTAGTCACATGTTCTATATCTTTTAATTCAGATTACTCTTAACACTCAACAACTTTTGATGGTGAATTGTAGTCTGTTTTGATTAGGAATTCATCTATGATCAAATAATGGAGTATTACCTACAGCCAGTAGAGGTTGAGAGTCTGAATTTCCTTATTGCTTTTGGTGTGGAAAGCAGATACATGTGTGTTCACATTAGAAGGCAGACAGGCACTCTGCTGCAGTAATGAACAAAGGAGTAGTAATAGCATTTCTTCTCAGTGGAGAGAAGGTTTCTGTTCATAGTTACTTAAGAAAATAGAAAATCAGAATGACCTACTTTTACGTTTCCTTATTGTCATTTTACATAATATATACAGCTATATGTACTGGTACTATCTACTTTTACTTTCATTTTGAAAATGGTACTTTCTCAGTTAGAGTATGGAAATGTA
The DNA here is from genome assembly GCF_903995425.1 of Onychomys torridus. Lineage (NCBI taxonomy): Eukaryota > Metazoa > Chordata > Mammalia > Rodentia > Cricetidae > Onychomys > Onychomys torridus. Next base: position 61,505,971 of record NC_050451.1, on the reverse strand, counting down.
TTAGTTCTGTACTGGAACATCCTTCCACATTTTACTCCTGTTTCTGGACTGTTATTCACTTAACTGTTAATTTATAGTTTTTTCATGTTTTAATTATTGATGCTTAAGAATGGATATCCACTGTCAATTAGGCTTTTTATTATTACCAGTAATATATGTTTGTATTCCAGATTACTGGCATAAACCTTCACTCTTAATAAAAATTGAGTGTTTGCTGATAATAGATTATCATCCTTCAGAATCTAAATTTACCAAGTCCGGATGCGGATGCCCTGCCCATCACTCACTTTGTTAAGCTTTCCCCTTGAGACAGAGTCTTTCACTGAACCTGGAGTTAGCCTTGCACAGCCATCCCTAGTGATCCCTCTGTCTCTGCCCTGCACAGCTCTGAAGTTAATAGGCACAGCCACAACCGCTTACACACCTGACACTCTTACTCAGTAAGCCATTGCTCCAGCCCAGCGGTTCTTTTCAGTTCTTTTTTATACTGCCTGTTTCTGGTTTTGCTAGTATCAATTTTGTATTACCCCTTCATTTTCACTGTCACAGTTTTAAATATAGTCAGGCAATTTTATCTATATGAACATTATGTTTTACCTCCTTATTTCTAATCTTGCTGTCTTTCAGTTACTTTCTACCAGCCTGACACAAATCAACCTAATGAATCAAGTATAATTTTTCATTTATTCTCGTTTCCAAGAAGACTTTAAAGGAAATTATAATATTTAAAATAAATATAGTGGGGCTGGAGAGGTGGAGCAGTGGTTAAGAGCATGTACTATTCTTGCAGTGGACTCAGGCCCCCCAGGACCCATGGTTGTTTACTCATAACTCCAATTCAAAGAATCTGCCAGCTTCTTCTGGCCACATCAGGCATGAGTATGATACACACACACACACACACACACACACACACACACACGCACACACGCACGCACGCATACATGCAGGTTAGCACTCATACACATAAAAGTGAACAAATCTTTAAAAATAAATAAGTAAAATATACTGTAGGCTGATTTTTAGGATGTTGTGATATGTAGATTACTTAGTAAAAAAATAGTTATAAAAGAAAGTCAGTGTAAAAGAGTTAATAATTTGCTGGATGTTGTGGTGCATTCCTCTAATCCTTGCACTCAGGAGTTTTAGGACAGCCTGGTCTACATATGAAGTTCCATGCTAGTCATAGCTACACAGTGAAATCCTATCTCAAACAAGAAGGTGGAGGTGCTGGAGAGAGGGTTCAGTAGTGAAGAGCGCTTCCTGTTGTTCCAGAGTATCCAGGTTCTATTGTCAGCACCACACAGCAGCTCACTACTGTCTGTAACTCCATCCCTGGGGAATCCAACACCCTTTTCTGACTCTGCAGGCATTGCATGCACTTAGTGCACAGCTATACATGGAGGCAAAACACCCATACGCAGGAAGAAAAAATTTTTAAAGAGTTGATACTTTAAGATGTGAGGGTTGGAATGTCATTCGGTGTTGGAGCTCTACTTTGAGCTCAGTTTCCAGCATCCCAGAATGTTAAAATGAAATTCTAAAAATGTGAGAAGTGTAAGCAATACCATTCTAAACTAATTTATTTTAAAAATTATTCAGTTTAAATGCAATAAATGTTAACTAAAATAAAAATTTAAATAAGAAATTTATTTACACAGTAGTAAAATAATTAAAACCATATGGTAGTCTGAGATACAAGAGGAAGGTATGTGAAATAATATTAGAGAAGTTTGGGTGAAAGAAATCTGATACATTTTATTTTAAAAAGTATGTGTTGCCCTTATTGAATAAATAGAACCATAAGAGTATCCAGGAAAAGTTTCCTTTCATCTCTGAAATGTACTATACATCTTCACGTGTGTGTGTGTGTGTGTGTGTGTGTGTGTGTGTGTGTGTGTTCTATTGACAGAAATACTTAGTTGTGGAAGGACACTTCTTGTTAGCTTTATTTTAGGAAAAGCACCAAATGTCAAATTGTGATTCTGGCTAAACATATTATCAGTTGGTAGATTATATATGTACATATACGGTTCAGTGATGGATTAAGTTTAACATTTTAGTGCAAAGGATCTACTTCCAGTGACCTTGAAGTCTCTAAGCCATTTTAGATGCTCTTCCTTGGGTACTGGTTTTATCATAGCCTGAGACTGAAACACTATGATTCAAAACACATAAGAAACACTGATCTGAAGAAGGGGGATCAGCAAATAATCTCTGAAATAGTTGAAGGTTTTTCCTGTTATAGAAAACCTGGAAGGGATCTAGACTGTGAGTTACTAGTGTAGATTCTTTACGCATGAATAAACACTTGTGCTGTAGGCAATAAAATAATAGCTGCATATATCTTTTTCTGAGAGGGAGAGTATGAAAGTGTGGGGAGAGCAGCCAGCAGAGAATGCAGGCATAGGCTTCCTGTAGGGTCACCTCACTCCAGTGGGGGATCTGGTTCCTTGGCTGTAAAAGAAAGGAATTAGGCTGTACAAAGTTCCCTTCCTGCTTCCTATTTAGTGCGGATTCTTTGAATTCTTTGAATGTTTAAGGTGTCACATTGGGCCTTCTCACTCTTCAGTATCAAGGAGTCACTTTTTAGCCTTAATGTTTAAGAATTTGTAATTTTGAAACGAGTTTGGGCAAGAAATATGTACCACAGAGGAGCAGGAGCAGGAGGAAGAAATATGTGTAAGAGGCAGAATGACTGGGCCAGGAGAAGTTCCTTATTGTACTCAGTAAATCGGCAGGAGCCCTGTGCTTAAGGAAAGTCATTCTCATTCCAGAACTCCTAATCCCAACCAGCTAAATTAGCGAGACCCTGGTGGAACCACAGGAAGTCTGAACCAGAGGCTGTGGGGGAGGAGCTGAACCCAGAGATAGCAGTAAGGGCCCAGGCCTTTAAGAAAGTGGAGGACCCCTCTGGGCCCACCACTGGTACTGTGAGACCATAGATCTCTGAAGGGGGGAACAAAAGCCAGTTCTGGTGGCTAGTGTCTATAATTCCAGCACTCCACAGACTAAGGTAGGAAGATGGAATGTTCGAAACCAACCTTGGTTTCTTAATGAGTTCTAGGAGCTACACAGGGGATTACCTTGTCTCAAAACACAAACATCTCCAATTGCAGGTCTTGAAGGCTAGAGCCAGAGCTCACAATAATTAGTCCTGGTGTATTCTCATTAGTATAGTCCTATTACCTTTCACACACAGAAAATTATTCTTTGAGGAATTGATAATCTAGTCCCACCTAAATTCCTATAAGAACAGTACAGGGAATATCTTGGGACATAAGGGTTTAATTTGATTATGAAATCTTAGTAAACACTGACAAAGTGGGTTGCAGTTTTCAAAGATCTTTCAACTACTTTGGATGAAGGAAGAAGTAGTGGAAAGACCAATTAAACTAGGTTCATAGTGACCTGGTTTTTAATCTTTACCACTAAAATTTGACCTTTTTTAAGTAATGTAACTTCTCTGTTCTGTTTGTAAAAAGACACTATCATTAGATTTCTAGAATTTTTTCAGTCCTTAGCTTTCTGTTTTAAAATTTTAAAAAATGCTTCTGAGGCCGGGCGGTGGTGGCGCACGCCTTTAATCCCAGCACTCGGGAGGCAGAGCCAGGTGGATCTCTGTGAGTTCGAGGCCAGCCTGAACTACCAAGTGAGTTCCAGGAAAGGTGCAAAGCTATACAGAGAAACCCTGTCTCGAAAAACCAAAAAATAAAAAAATAAAGTAAAATAAAATAAAAAATGCTTCTGAAGAAACTAGAATTTGGAGTTATGACTTGCTTAGGATTGCTTAGTGGATAGATGATGGAGGGTAACAAAGCCTCACTGTGAGTACTCCAGCCAGTTCCTTATGCATGCTTGTCAAGTGAAAAAGTACAGCTCTGTACGTGCATAGTGGAAAAAACTCTAATCTGGAGCTATAAGGATTTTTAGTTCCTAAATTTGGACTTTTCCTTGGACAAAAATCTATCCTAACCATGCCCTTCTGACTTTATAGATGGTTTTCAGAACAAAATGAAGTGAAATAAATTTTGATTGTAAAATGCAAACAAACAAAAAAAAACCTAGATGGGTACAGTAAGCTGCCACGGTCAGATACAGGTTAAGTTGTAAGATACAGGTTAGGCTGTAAGATGAGGTAGGACAATGTGCTTTTGCTTCATTACATTTTATTGAGCAGATAAGAGTTCCTGTGCTTCATGCATGCCAGAAGAGGAAATGGTCCTAAGTGATGCCTTACATACTCTGTTAGTACAGATCATGGGTAAAGAAGCCAGTCTTAAAGTAGACAGAGGCTTGCCTTAGGAGAAATACTTGTTTGTTTGAGTTGGATATTGATTACCTAGCACACTGGATTAATTCTAGAATTCTTTAATATTGTAATAGAACTTGATCCTAAAACCCAAGAGTAGTCTGTTCAAGCCCCCATTACAGAGTTCTATTTCCTTACCTCCCAACCCCCGTGATTCCAATTGCTTCAGTCACTCAAGCACAGCTGAAGAAGAGTGGCTTCTTCATAGGTGTGTGAGAAGCAAATTCTTTGCCCTGGTTGTTTATTGCCAGAGCTGGAACTGCAATCCTAGTTTCTGGGTATGACTCAAGTTCCCCATGTAATGATAAAGTGTTAGAAAAGGTTCTTTGGCCAGCTGGCCAAGGTCAGCCACTCAGAGATCACATCATGGCAACAGATCTAATAATGCAAGAGGTTTATTGGAGGAGAGGGGAGAGAAGGAGAGGCTGGGGTGGGGACATGGCTAGACAGAGATGGGGAGACAGAAGAACAAGACAGATCTCGGGTGACTGGGACCTTTGAGGGTGCTTGTGTCACTGTGCATCTCTTCTCATGGCATCAAAACAGTAGAAATACTTCACACCTAGCGTTGGGGCTGGTGATAACGTATTTTTCCCTGATAAAATATTGGGAATTTAATCAAAGCTTAGTTGAATATAAACAAAGAACTTTATTTTTATGTTTGAATTATATAAGCTTTTTGAAACACTAATATGACTGAAATATAACTAATATCAATGAGCATGTGGCATAAGCCTTTAATCTCAGCACTTGGGAGGCAGAGGCAGGGGGATCTCTGAATTCAAGGCTATCCTGGTCTACAGAGTTTCAGAACAGCCAGGGACTGGAGAGATGGCTCATTGGATAAGAGCACTGACAGTTTTTTCAGAGGACCCAGGATTGATTCCTAGCACTTACATGGCAGTTTACAACCATCTGTAACTTCAGTTCCAGGAATACAGTGTCCTCTTCTGGCCTCTGTGGGCACCAGGCATGCAGGTGGTGTACAGACACACATGCAAGCAAAACAGCACCCATACAGAAAGTAATAATAAAAAAGTCAGCTGGGTCGTGGTGGCGCACGCCTGTAATCCCAGCACTCGGGAGGCAGAGTGAGTTCCAAGACAGGCTCCAAAGCTACAACAGAGAGACCCTGTCTCAAAAAACAAAAAAATAAAATAAAATTTAAAATAAAGCCTATACAATAGTTTGGGGAGAAGGGGTATACAATTTAAAAAAATGGAAATGTGGCCCATTGTAGGACAGTGGTGGAGCCTTTGCCTACCCAGTTTGGAAGCCAAGATCAGAACCTCTCTAAAATGTTGGGGAGATGGCTGAACAGTTAACAGCGCTTGCTGCTCTTCCAGAAGATCCTAGTTCAATTCCCAGCAACCACATCAGGTGGCTCATAACAGCTTGTAACTCCAGCTCCAAGGATCTGATACCTTCTTCTGACTTCTGTGGGCACATACATTCACGTGGAAATAAAAATAAAATTTACAAAAAAGACAGTAGATAAAAACAAGACACTAAAAGCCAAGTGTTACATAAAGTGTGAAGTTTTTTTTGTGGTTTTTTTGTTTGTTTGTTTTGTTTTGGTTTGGTTTGGTTTTTTGAGACAGGGTTTCTCTGTGTAGCTCTGAGCCTTTCCTGGAACTCGCTCTGTAGACCAGACTGGCCTCAAACTCACAGAGATCTGCCTGCCTCTGCCTCCTGAGTGCTGGGATTAAAGGTGTGCGCCACCAACGCCCAGCTTAAGTGTGAAGTTTTTAAGGAAAAGATACAGCTTTAACCAGATAGTTTTGTTGCAGTCTCACCATGCAATGGAAAGAAAATATTGTGATCATATTATATTCATATTAAATATTAAATAGAGCATTTTCTATTTTAAGATTATAATATAATTATGTCATTTTCCCCCTTCTAAACGCCCCCTTTTCCCATTTAAGAGTATTTCCTTATAAAAAGAAACAGTAGAATAAACTAACAAATTTAACCCATTCAAAACAAACAACAAAAAACAGAGAGGGTCTGAATAAGCATGTCACTTTATCCTTAACTTAAAAGTAGTTTTAGTACCAAATTTAACATTTTTATCTTTAAAAATCTCTTACCTTCAGTACTGAAAGTGACTGAATATTGTATTTTTAAATAGGTAACAGATGTTTTAAATATCTAATTATATGAACATTATTCCAGATATAATTACAACCAGAAACATAATTTGCCTTTAGGCATTTGGGCTCTTGATCCACTTAGATCCAGGGAAGGAGACTAGCTCAGTACAGAAAGGAGCACTCAAAGGTCTAGGGCGACTGGTGAGGTCCCAAGTCACTGGTCATCCAACCCACAGTGAAAGGGCCATGAACACTTACTAGTTTGCCACTGCAATTACTTTAACCAACGGATTCCAATTCTGGGGAAATGTGAGGATTTCCTATCAATGCCAGATGTTGCCAGCACTGCCTCTGAGAGGCTGAAAACAAAAGAGCGGAAGGCGAGCGGAAGGACAGCCTTTAGAGGAGCCCAGGCTTTTGTTGTTGTTGGCCTTAAAGGGAAGTGGGCCCTTTTGACCTGACCAGTAAAGGCTGCCCGATTGTTGTCCTGGTCAATACATAGGAAAACAGGACAGGCACTGAAAAGATCTTTCCTGTTGGGCTCAGGGCATTGCTCAGGGACCAAAGCCCCTAGGTTTGATCCCCAGCATGACAAAATAACAAACAAATAAAAAATACCTTTTCTTCTTAGGCTTTCTTCATCTAGTCACTGATTCTGTTTATTCATACATGCAGGCAAAGTACTAATATAGATCAAATAAATCGAAAACAATCATGATAGTAGGTAAAAAGGAAGGCCTACTCTGTGCAGCCATAGGAAGCCAATTTTAAATACAGAGACACAAACATGCTAAAAGGAGGTGTTGAGTTTAGAAGCCTGAAGGAAATTAAGGATTACTCAGGATGATTCCCACATTTGTAGAGAGGTCAGAGATCAGTGATTGATGGCTACCCGAACAGTACTGACAGAATCAAGCTGCTTAGAGGTGAAGGGAACGAGTGTTCTTGTTCATGTTGGGAGAATCTTTAGGGGTCCAATTGGAAATGTGGACCTGCAATGAAAGAATGCTTTAGTGTATACTAAATGTATATTTGTAAGTATGTAGGTGTAGTTGAAGCCATGACAGTAGCTCTGGCAGCATAGAGAGTGGCAGTGTCTAGAGGGAAATCACTAGTAAAGGGCCAAAGAAATAAATGGAAAAGAACTAGCAGAAAGGCCAAGGCCAGAAGTTTTCTATTTTCTATGAGTTTCCTTTGTGAGGCAAAACAGTGGCTGAGGCTGGTACAAAAACATTTCCTGTAATGTAGATCCAATAGTATTCCTTACAGCACCCAGCAAACAATGGCAGTTCCTGCTGTTGCTTCCCCCATTGCTAGTGTTTCTACCAGCACTGCAGGCTTCTCTTCTGCTTGGGCAGTCAGAACCTCTTTCAGGAGCACTGTGTCTGAATAGTCTGGACATCCTCTAGTCTCAGGAGAAGTTTGTGCGTGCTTTAGAAATAGGTGCTAATTATGGAAGGTCATTTAGAATACACTTCCAGCTTCCACTTTTCTGACAGTATTGTTTACTTGATGAGATTCACACTAATCTTACTGACAGTGAGAATCTGGCTTCCTTCACAGGATTAGTACCAAAGCAGCAAGCATGTGGAGAACAGTTATGCAGACAGTTAGTTTAAGCAGATAAGTCCTGTCAGGAGGCAGCTTGCCTGAGTCCTGAGAAAGCTGCTCCCTGAGTGCCGGCTGGCAACACTGCCGCAGAGTTTTACTTTCACAAGTTAAGTATGCCTTTGCATCTTCATAGTGTTGGCTTTTTGTTTTTGTTTGTTTTTTCAAGACAGGGTTTCTCTGTGTAGCTTTGAGCCTTTCCTGGAACTCGCTTTGTAGACCAGGCTGGCCTGGAACTCACAAAGATCCGCCTGCCTCTCCCTCCCAAGTGCTGGGATTAAAGGCGTGCACCACCACCGCCCAGCTTCATAGTGTTTTTAAAAGTCAAATTTTAGCTGTATTAGTTATTGATTGAGGTATTAGTTTATTGGCAATTAAAACAATAATGTTTATTATCATATGAATTTCTAAGGGTCAGGAAGCACCATAGAGGTCTGGTTTTGGCTTATATCTTCTCATGAGAGATCCTGAAGTTGTCGGCCAGCTTTGTAGTTAGCTCAAGGCTTTACTGATTGACTTCAAGATTTACTCCCATGGCTGTTGGCATTGGCTGATGGCCAGAAGCTTTACCACATGGACCTCTCCATAGCTGCTTGTTATATAGCAGCTGGTTCCCCCATTCCAGAAGTAAGATATCCTAAGACGGCAACTGCCAGTCTTAATAAGCTACCTCAGAAGTCTCATGCTGTCACTTTTGACATATCCCTTGGTTGCACAGACTAATCCTAGCACAGTTTGGGGTGAGTGATCTGTATAATACACAAGCATGTAAGAATCACTGTTAGAAGTAATTAGATGATCCTGGACGCTAGCTGTGAAAGTTGCATGCTCTGTCTGCTAGAACGCAAATTCAGTCATCAGTTTTCTTATTTGTGCCTTGCTGTATTTAACTTACTCTACAATGTGGCCATATTACTTGCTAATGTTATTGATATAAATTTTTTGCTAATGCAAAAATATTACTGAACGTTCATTATGTATCAGATCCTGGGATTTTACTTTGAAGGTTCTTTCAAAGTCTTATGTAGAGCTTTTTAGTTTCCTCCTTAGAGATCCTTAAGCATCTTGTTTCCTTGTTATGCAATCTGTGTTTAGTTTTGGGGAACTAACGATTTCTTTCTTAAGGGCTTACGTGCCAGGTACCATTCTAAGCACTTTACATGTATCATCTTGTTTGTTATAGCCTTGCTATGGTTGACTGTACTTCATGACTAAAGGTTCATATGCTAGAATCTTGGTTCTCAGTGTGCTGATGTGGTTGGCCTTTCAGCTTGCAGCTTGTTGCAGAGAGCCAGGTCCCTCTTAGTGTTCTAGCTTCCTGTCTACCATCTAATTACCCCCTCTCTCACTGGACTCCCGACCGGGGGGGACACAGGCAAGGAGGGTCTCATCAGAGCTTGCACCGTGATGTTACATAGTCAGGCTCCAGAACTTCCCGCTAAATGAATCTCTTTGTAAATTACCTAGCCTTAGGGGATTTCATCTTAAGATGGAAAAATGGACCTATTTTTCTTATTAATGAAGTTTCTCTTGGGTCATGATTCCTCTTCTGTTTCTGAGCCCTATTCTTTACTTTTTACTTAAAATAATTATTCTTTCTTGGGGATTTGCCTCAGGCATAAAGTCTAAGTTGTTTTCCCTAACACACCTGATTAGAGTTAGGTGTTCCTCCTTTGATGTCCATATACCCTGTACATTTTAATATTGTGGAATTAACTACTCTGTGTTGATATTTTTAGTTACCAGTCTCTTATTTATTAGAGTATAAACTGTAACTTAAAAAGTTAAAACAAATCAAAAAATCAGAGACTCTAGAGTCAAATAGCTTTAGACCAAATTCTGTATCTATCACTTACTGTGCCTAGCAGTTTACTCTTAGCTACTTTTCATATTTTGTAACAGAGCAGTAAAAGAAGTAGTATCTTCTTTTAGAGTGTAAATAAAATATTGTAAGTGAAGTAGTTGGTGCTTTACTGTAGCATTGGGGCAGCATTACTGATGGTTTATTATGTGCCACCTTCTGTATCTAGGTTGATTTTTTGTCTCTGACAAAATACCAGAGAAAGGAGTAAGGTTTATAATTGGCTCATGGTTTCAAAGGTTGCTGTAGCAGGAATCTTAACAGGTCTTATTAATAAGAACAAACCCAAGCCAGATATTGGGGTGAATGCTGGAAGATCAGAGAAGCAGAACAAGCCACAGCTACCTCACCTCGCCAGTTCCTCAGCTGATCCTGTTTCCTCAGACAGGAAGCTTCTGTGTCCTCATTCAAATGGATCTTAGCTGAACTGTTGCTAGAAGCCTAAAAGCTTAACCAGCCAAATGCTTCTAGTTTCTGGTCCTCACGCCTTATATATCTTTCTTTTTCTGCCATCACTCCCTGGGATTAAAAGCATGAGTCACCATGCTTGGCTGTATCCTTGAACAGATGGATTTCTGTCTTTGGAATGCTAGGATTTAAGGCCTGGGCTACCACCGCCTATCCTCTATGTTTAATATTGTGGGTGTTCTGTCTCTGACCCCAGATAAGTTTATTAGGGTGCACAATTTTTCGGGGAACACAATACTACCACAGGTTGCATCTCCATTGTTTTGAGTCTTGTAGCTGGACAGAATATCGAGACCAGTAATGCATAGTATGGGAAGCTTCATATATTAATACTGACTAGGAAGAAGAGAGAAGGGGGCAAGGATTGCAGTATCCCCTTCAATATCATACCTTTAATGACCTCACTTCCTCCCACTAGGCTATACCTTCTGAAAGTTTTACCACTTCAGGCTTATGCTGGAGACCAAGCTTTGAACATGAGCATTTAGATCTCAATCCAGATCCAAATGTAACAGTACCAAGGCTTTTGTTTAGATTATTAATAACTGTAAGTAGTAAGGACTACCATTGATGTGCTATTTGTCTTGGTACCCTCAGATGAATGATTGATGAGATTTTGAGAGATGGAACTGCAGGTAAAGACAGATAACAGGGTAGAAGCATAGTTTAAAAAGCATGACAACAGGGGCCAGAGAGATGGCTCAGAGGTTAAGAGTACTCCACTAGCTGCTCTTCTAGAGGTCCTGAGTTCAATTCCCAGCAACCACATGGTGGTTCACAACCATATATAATGAGATCTGGTACCCTCCTCTGGCATGCAGGCAGAACACTGTATATGTAATAAATAAATAAATCTTAAAAAAAAAAAAAAAAGCCAGGCATGGTGGTGCACACCTTTAATTCCAGCACGCAGGAGGCAAAGGCAGGTGGATCTCTGTGAGTTCAAGGCTAGCCTAGTCTACAAAGACAGCCAAGACTGTTACACAGAGAAACCCTGTCTCAAAAACAACAAAAGAAAACGAAGAAATAAACAAAAGGCACAACAACAGGCAAAGGGAGAACAGAAAAATGAACAAAGGAACATACATAGCTTGTATCCTAGTGTAGTCAGAAACAGCACAGGTTCTGGGAGCAAGTAGACTTGGGCTTGAGCCCTGCTGCACCATGCACTAGTCATATGGATGTGTATGTTAACTTTCATGCCTCTGATTCTTTATCTGTAAAATGCATAGAGTAATAGTGGCTACTTTGTAAACATATAAGGACTAAATGAAGGAATTATGTAAAATAGCATAAAGTCTCACTTATAGTAGATGCTCAGTAAGTATTAACTAGTATTTTTTTTAAACAAGGGAGAATCATGAAGGTAGACTTTTCGTTACGAAGTAAATAAGAGCAAAGTATGTAGTAATGTCTTTGTGTTATTAATAATAGTTATCAAACTTAGAGATGATAGAAAGACCACTTGCTTGTCTTCCTTACAGTGTATAATTCTCAATGGCCAACAAGAAATTTTTATCTAGAAAGTCTAATATATAATTAAAATGAGTGCTCATAAATTCATGTGAATGTGATTTTTTTTCAGCAGCATTTTGCTTTCTTACCCTGATTGCTTTAGTCAAAGTGCTAGAAGAAGGAGAATGAAAATTATTCTTCTAGCAGTTGCCCATTAGGATTTAGGGACTTTGTGATGTCATAGTAGAGACTGAAACACTTCAGACTTACTTGGGTAACTAGTTTATTTTTATAGTTATTTATTTATAGTTATTATTTTAGAAAATAAAGTTGAGGGAAAGTTTGAAAGTTCTTTTGAAATATAAGAAGACAGAAAATTGAGCTGTTACAATAATATTGCTATTTAAGAAAAGATAGTTACTTTTTCAGGAACTTACATCAGAATAGAAAAATATAGTTCGTAGTTTCTAAGGAGATGGAAGATACATGTGCATGCATGTGCTGTATCTTTGTGTGTCCATGTCTCCTCTCTGTATGGCAGGTGGCAGAGCTTGAACGTGATGGAGATGGAAAAGAGGATAAGAGTTGCACTGCTCTTGTGTTGTGTGTTGATCTGGGTGTTGAATCCAGGTTCATGCACACAGAAAGCAAGTAGCCTACAATGGAACTATATTCTATTGCTGTTCAGGTGCTTTTCTTAATGAGTTCAGTTTCAGAGAAACTACAAGGCTTCCAAAGCCCTGTGAACTCTAGGTATCTTGAAAGTGAAGCATCAGAAACCAAGGCCAGTGAAATGCTTCAAGTGTTATTATGGGGTGGTGTTTGGTTTCGCAGGTGAGGCAAGTGCATTTCATTGGGTCACAACTCTAGTCTATAACTAAAATTTTGAACTTTCAATTATTTACTAAGAGTGGTCTTACTTCACCATATAGCCTAGGCTGACCTGGAACATACTTAGCCCAGGCTAGTTCACATTCTGTCCTTCTGCCTCAGCCTCCTGAGTGCTTGGGTTACAGATGCACCACCATGTAGTAGGAATCTTAAAAGTTCTTATTAATAAAATCAAACCTGAGGCCAGTTATTGGGGTAAATGCTGGAAGATCAGAGAAGCAGAACAAGCCATGGCTATCTCACCTTGCTAGTTCCTCAAGTGATCCTGTTTCCTCAGGCTGAGAGCTTCTAGGTCCTCATCCAGAATGAATCTCAGCTGAACTGTGTTGCTCCAAAGCCTGAACGCTTCTCCAGCCAAATGCTTAACTAAATACATGCTTTTCTCTTCTAGTTCCTGGTCCTCACGCCTTATATACCTTTCTCTTTCTGCCCCCACTCCCTGGGATTAAAGGCTGGGTTTCTGGGATTAAATGCTTAGCTGTTTCTAACATGGCCTTGAACACACAGAGATCCACCTGTCTTTGCCTCCCAAGTGCTGGGATTAAAGGCGTGCGCCACTACCACCCAACTTCTGCTATGGCTTACTCTTCCCATTTTCTAGCCACCATTTTTAGCTTTGTTCTAGTGGCTGTCTGTTCTCTGACCCCAGATATGTTTATTTCGGGGAACACACAATATTTCAGGCAACACAATACCCACCACACCACCATACCCAGCTTGCTTTATTGTTATTTTTAAACAATACTGTACTAAAAGTAAATTATTGTTAAAAAAAGCTTTGCCTCTAAGAGTAGGTTGAACCTCGTGTAGCGTTTGACATGGGAGGGTAAATATGTGGGTGGGAACTTAGTAGAGCTCCATAGGCAAAATCTGCTGGGTTTGATTTTGTGCCGTAGAGATCGCAGTTAAGAGGCAGGGATTAGTGGAGGAAGTTTCTCTAATTGTGGCCATTTAACCATAGGATGTTTGTCTTTAACCAACTTGTAAACTTGAGTCATAACATTATTAATAAACAGTTCATGTGTCCTTCTTTCAGCAGTGCAAGCACATTTATTCCTGACTTTTGAACTGCCCTCTTATGCTTCCTCATTCACATATAACTTTCTCTTCCTTTTTTTTCAAAACTTGGCAAAGCATCCTTTACTTTCATCATGTTCTAACTTCCTTTCAAGACTCTTCATGCTTTGTTCCCCTTTCAATGTCTGTTTCTCACATTGTGTCAGTTCCCCTTCAAGTATTTATTACCCCCACACTGCAAAGTTGTACTTAGTTTTACAGATATTTGCTGTTATTTTATAGGACTTTCTGAATTTGTAATCACAAAGTTACTTTCTTACTTGGTCACTTTCTGCTTCTTCTCACTAGATTCTACACACAAATTGAATAGGAAGCATGTCTGCTTGCTGGCCACTGTCCTCAGGGCTTTTTACACTTGCCTGTGTTTGTTCAGAGTCTGATGGTTTACAGTTTACAGTTATTTCTTTTCATTCTAGGTTGAACAGAAATACTACTCCGTTGTATTCCTCTGTGCTTTACTCTCTAAAGAAAGTATTTGCAAAGGTATTCTGAGGCAGTTGGCATGCTTATACTTTGTGATACGATGCATATTATTATATGACTAGTATTGTGGGGGAATTATAAGAAAAAGGACTGTTTTTTTATTTATTGGTTTGTTTGTTTGTTTGTTTGTTTGTTTGTTTGTGGTAGTGTTTCACTGTGTTGCTTAGCTATCCTGGAACTCATGGTCTGTGGTCCAGGCTGACATAAAACTCACAAAGATCCATCTGCCTCTGCTGTGATTAAAGGTGCACACCATCATGCCTGACTTAAAATTGTGTTTAAGGGATTTAGAAGAGTATATAACTAAGAAACTTCCATTTTAACTTTATCCTTACTTTGAGGTAGAATTAATTTCAAGGAATTTGATCTCACAAGAACATTAATCTCACTCCATTCATTTACTCAGTAAATGCTTATTCAGCCCCTAATGTTTGCAAAGCAGTTTTAAACATTAGAAATAACTGTTGTGAATAACAGACAAAATCCACTTCCTGAATCTTGCATTATAGTAGAGATAGCTACTAAGTAAGTAAACAAATATAGTACCAATGCTATGATAATAGAGATCAGTTACAGGTAAGAAACAGTGGGAATTACAACCCTCCTGACAAGATATTTGGGAAGATATACTGTTTGAGGAGATGTGAATATGGTGTGGGTTGAGCCTTGGAATGCTCTGGTCAAAGAATATTCAAGACAGGGAAGGAGCACGCAAGAAAAGCAGGAGAAGGAGGTTGTGTGGTTTTTGTTATTTTGTGGTAGAGAATGATTAGTTTACCTTGTACATAAACATAAAGTGAAAATGCTGAGTGATAGAGCAATACTTCTGTACAAAATACACATGTATACTGGGTGGATGGATGGCTTATTAGGCATATGTTTGCATTTGAAAAGATATACTGTCCTTTGTAAATGGCATTTATAATTATAAATAAAGACTATAACCATAATATCATCAAATATTTATATGACACTTTGTTAAACCTTAGTCCAAATTCTTAGCATTGTGTCATATGAATTCACAATACTATAATTTTAGATATTCTTACCTAAATATCTCTACTTTACAATTAAGAAAAATGAACCCTGCTAGGTATGGTGGTGCATGTCATTAATCCTAGAACTCAGGAGGCAGGGAGAGGGGATTTCTGAGTTGGAGGCCTACTTGGTCTAACTAGCAAGTTCCAGGCCAGGCAAGGCTACATAGTGAGTGTCTCAAAAACAAACCAGAATTGGAGAGATTGCTCAGCCATTAAGAGAATTTGTTGTTCTTGCAGAGGACCTGGGTTTCATTTTCAGCACTTATATTATAGGTAACAACCCTCTCTAACTCTAGTTCTAGATGGTCCAGTACTGTCTTCTAGCCTCTACAAAGCATTATGTACATGTGGTAGATAGGTATACATGTAGGCAAAAATGCCCATACACATAAATTTTATAAAGCTTTTAAACAATAAAAAACCTAGTTCTTTATGTTTTGAGATGAGGTGAATGAAATTAAGAAGGGTAAGAAGAACCTACTGTTTGGGACTGTATTACTTAGACATGAGTAACTTCCTATTCAAAAGGAATATTGGCTAACTTAATTTATTGGGTTTTCTTTCCTTTTACATTTCTTCTTTCCTGACGTGTTTCTCTCAAGGTGCTTTTTGTTTGGTATGCTTTGGTACTTTCAGAGTAGAAACTTGCCTGAAATACTTGATTGGCATTCATGTGTAAGTGTAAATCACTGAAAGTTAGCTGGAGGCTGTGTTTACCCGGGATTTTTGACTGTGTAGTGACTTGCATGGATAGAATTCCCTTATAAAGCCTTTGGTTTGCTAATATCTGTAGTTCTTTTCTCTTAGAGTCAACATTTACTTAGCTTGATGCTTATGTTTTCATGCCTGGAGGGTATGATCATAGTTTCAAACATCCAAGGATGTGGAGACAGTAAGCAGTGTGGAAGATGTAAAATTTGTGACCAAGACTTTTCATTAATGCTACCTTCTTTAGTATAGTAGTTCCTTTTTAGATTCTGTCTGGAGACTTCATGACAAGCAGTTCTGTTTTATGCTCAACAAATCTCTATTTTTTCACCACTGTAGAAGAGGAGGCAAATGTCTTGTTGTTTAGTTTACCCTTAGGTAGAGTTCTGCCAATTTTCCAGTTGCTAATTCCCCTTTTGCCTCACTGTCTAAGGCATCTGGTATCATGGCTTCCAGACCTTCTGGAGGGTAAAAAGTTCATATGGGGGACTGGAAAGATGCCTGTGGTTCAGTGCACTCTGTTCATCCAGAGGATCTAAGTTTGATGCCCAGCCAGGAGGGTCAAGGTCATGACAGAGGAACCCACAGAGACAGCTGACCTGAGCTCATGGGAGCACATGAATTCCAGACCAACAGTTAATGAGCCTGCATGAGACCAACCTGGGCCGTGTGTGTGTGTGTGTGTGTGTGTGTGTGTGTGTGTGTGTGTGAGAGAGAGAGAGAGAGAGAGAGACACAGTTGTAGGATTTTTTAAAACCGTAGTCTAAGGTTTCCAGTTTATTAAACATAAAATTATTTTAAGTCCCCTGTTATCTTTTGTATCTTTCATATGATGTTCCACTCTTAGTTTCTAGTACTAATTAGCTCTTCCTTCTCTTTTTATCAACTTTACTGGAGGTCTGTTATTTTCAATAATAGTTGTTATCTTTGTTGATAAAACTATATATTATCTTTGTTTTCAGTTTTATTAAGTTCTATTCATAGACTTATTATTTTCTTCTCTACATACTTTGACTATTTTGTATGTTTTTTGCCTAAATTGTACCTTCTTTCCTAGTAAGTTTACACATCACTAGCCTAACCTCTGAAATTTGAAGTGCTTCAAAATCCAAAGCCTTTTTTGGGGTTGGAGTCAGGCTAAGAAATCATTCATTCTACCTTGTGGGCTGTTTTCCAGCCTCAAATCCAAAACTTGTTACATCCTAACATGATGCTACCTCATATGATGATCATAATCAGAAAGTAAAGCTAAGTGTTGATAAAATTACCCCAGACCACATGTATAAGGGATATTTAAAACATGAGTGGATCCTGTACTTAAACTTTGATTTCATCCCTAAATCTCATTATATGTAAGTGAATATTCGAAAAAAAATCAAAAGCCAAGACACATGTATTCAATGTTGTAGAAATATTTAAGGTCATACATTTTCCCATTTTTGTGTGTGCATGCACACAATATCAAAAATTGGCAAGCAAGAATTTCAAAATGGAGTAAAGGATCTCATTCTGCCTAAAGGTAATAGTGCTTAATCATGTCAAATGACTGCTTTTGATATATACTCGGAAAAAACATGCTTGCTGATGTTGTTATAATTCTGTTTTCTTTCATCCAGGACTCACCTTTATTTGATCTCATTAAGCAGTCCAAAGATGGAGAAGGACCTGATCACCTTGAGTCTGCTTGTCCTCTTAGCCTTCCTCTCCAGAATAACCATACTGCAGCAGATATGTAAGTAGAAATGCCACATGTTATCCTTCAAACTGCAAAGATACTTGGACCATAAGGGAAATGCAGAACATTATATAGAAACTGTAGGACTGGAGTTTTGCATAAGACATTGTTTTTTCTTTAAGAGGAATGTAAGATACATGACCTAAATAAGGTCATACAAAGAATTACAAAGCTGCTGAATCACATGGAGTTGGTGTAATAGAGAATTTTTTAGGACAGAGATGATGCCATTTTTGATAGTCCTTAGTGATCAGCCAGAAAGCAGGAAACATTTTTTCAGAGAGTAGATATCAGACCGTTGGGGTGAGATATAGCACAGGTATAAGGAGTGGTGTAGAACATTCCACATCGTTAGTGTGCACTGGTAAGAATGAGAGATCATAGCATGTATGGAGGCGCCCTGGATTTTGTGCGTTTGTGTAAGTACTTCAGATTCATATTTTTCACTAAATGTTCTTACCAGCCCTACAAGGTAGAAGATACTGCATCATCAACACTTATCTGTAAAATGGGAATGAGGGAAGTAAGGTAACTTATGATAAACAGAAAGGAAGCCAAGTAGTCTACCAACACCCATGCTTTTTTAATCCTTCCAGCTATTGCCTTTCATGGACATGTGCTTAACATTTCTGCCTGGTTCTGTAGAAATATAGCAGTCCATGCTTAACAGAGGGACCATTTTCCTGAGATACCATTTCCATGGTAACTACTATCTAAAGTATTTCTAGATCACAGAGACTCTGTATTCATGTACGAGTTTGTTTGCTTGGTAATATTTTCACACAAGTCAGCTTTATATTTTCCTTTAAGTCAGTAAATGGTTATCTGTTAAGTGCTAGGTTAACAGTGTCAGTTACTGGTAAGATTTAGATGGCCTGGTTCTTCTCCCCTATAGGACTTTGTATGTTGGAGGCAGGAAGCGGTAAGTAAATAAACTGCCATTAGTTGATTTTAGTCTTGGTGCTGTAAGTAAAACCAGTGGAGTGACATGAATGTGAAACAGAGAAGGTGATAGAGCATTTAGAGGCTTTCCTTTTCTGGTGAAGTGATATTTTGACTAGAGACCTAAAAGGCAACTGAATGCTGACCAGGCATGCTGTTTGGGGAAACTGACTAAATTGGAGACTAGACAGAAACCTAGGGTGGATGGGTCATAGTATGAGTAGTAAAGGTAAGGTTGAAGGGATGCACTGGGGTTAGAGTCTCTAAGTTCCTATAAGCTGTAAGAAGTTTAGATTTTTATAAGGTAGTGAGAAACCATTCAAACACAGATGCAGCTGTGTATAATTTATATTAAAAGACTATTCTGACTGCTATTTGAAGTACAGTTGGACTTGAGGGCTAGAAAGCCTCAAGACAAGAAAACAGAAAAAAGTTCAAAGACTTTGAATATCCTAAATGAGGGGTGTGGGTGACTTGGTCTGTCATAAACATTAAAGATAGAAATGAAAGGTCTGGAATGTATTTTGCAATAGAAATGACAGGTTTTACATTGATTTGATTTAGAGCATATTTGAGGAACTAGACAGATGGAGAAATTTTTAAATTTCATTCCTAGGTCTTTTACTTTAAAGCACTAGATGCTATGTAGTGACATTTGTTTGGGATGGGAAAACTGGGTGAGGGAATCCAGAGTTCGCTTTGGCCTTTGAAGGTCTGAGAGTCTGTCCATATCATAACTGAATAGCTGTGTCTGGAATTCCAGGGAGACCTGTTAGTGTACAAGTTAAGTCATTTTATAGCTGTTAGTTATGTAAACTAAAGGAAAGTCAGGAAGTATAGAAAGGTAGCACATTTTTCCTGTTAAGCTAGCTTTCCCAGTTTGTATTTAAATAACTGACTCATTGAATTTGGTATACAGTATTATATCAAATAGGTAAAATGTGTCTGAGTACATGTATATAATGGAACACAACTTGTGTGTGTGTGTGTGTGTGTGTGTGTGAGAGAGAGAGAGAGAGAGAGAGAGAGAGAGAGAGAAATGAAGACTTATCCTTTGTATATATCTAGGTATCTTTCTCCTATAAGATCCCCAAAGAAAAGAAGCTCAACTACACGTGCAAATTCTGCTACAAATACAGAGACACAAGCAGCCTCAGCCTTCCATTCTCAGAAGCCATTGAAATCTACCTCCCTTTCCCTATTTTACAAAAAAGGTCAGTAGAAGATTACTTTTAAGAGCACAGACTCTGGAACCAGGCTTACTAGTTTGAGTCATAGCTGCAGTACTTATGATCTGTGACCCTGAGCACATTATCTAACATCTCTATGCACTCAGAAAATGCTATGTTAGTGTTGTTTCTGTTGTTATGTCTTCAAATTAGTGTTTACAAATACACTGATATTATTTTTCTTTTCACATGTTTGTCCAGAGTTGAGATAATATAGACATATTTCTTGGATATTCAGGACATTTAAGAAATCTGTTAATCAGATTACATAGCATTCTGTAGTTGTCTGTAGATGTAGTAGAATAGCGAGGCCCACCCTACAAATCTGTGGTGTCTAGCCAGAAGCTTCTCTGTCCTGTCCAGCCCTGCAGTCCTGCAGCTGCTTAGAAAATAATCATTCAGAGGCTTATATTAATTACCAACTGTATGGCCTATGGCATCAGCTTTTTGTTAGCTAGCTCTTTCATCTTAAATTAACCCATTCCTATTAATCTATATGTTGCCATGTGGCCCTGGCGTTACCTGTCTGCTGGCATCTTGTTGCTCCTTTGACAGTAGACTGGCGTCTCCTTGACTCTGCCCTTCCTTTCTCATTATCGCTTTTGGATTTTCCTGCCTGGCTCCATCCTGCCCTGCCATAGGCCAGTGCAGCTTTATTTACTATCCAGTGAGAGCCATACATATAGTATATAGAAAGACATCCCACAGCATTTCCCCTTTTCTGTCTAATCAAAAAGGAAGGTTTTAACTTTAACATAGTAAAATTATATATAGCAAAGCAGTTGCCAAGCAAGAATTAACAGTTGCAATATCTAGTCTATTTGTATTTGGCAAAATTAAAGAAAATAGTCTATCCTATTTTTGTGAGTATAAAGTTTTATATCTAAGTTATCTTTTATCATGATTAAGGAAAACTATAATTATAACTATCTAGTCTTTAACTCCATCCCAGAAGGATATAATATTACCTGAGTAAACAGGAAGTGCATGGCAAGCAGCTTCCATAATTTTAGAAATTACAGAGACATCTGGCTGCCTGGACAGTCATCCAAAGTTTTTCAGTATCATTGGGGCATCTATTTTTAGCCTATAGGTCTAGAGTCTCTGGCTTTCAGTGAAGCAGGAAATTTTAAGGACTGTTCTGCCCCTTCTGGCAAAGTTCGTCAGTCATTTCTCTCCATGTCCTGTAGAATGTCTGGCAGTTTCTTCTGTGAAGCAGGAACGTGAAGAACCATCTCTCAGTGGTCACCTTTCTGTGGTTCCTGTATGTCCAGTTTATACAGCATCCTGTCAAACAGTTGAGGCAAGGGCATTTTTTTTGCCCAGTGGTTAACTTTTGTCATAAAGAAAGCAAACTCCATAATGAGTTTCTTCGATGTCCATCATCCTCTTTGAAGTAATTGGTGCTGCCAAAAGCAGATGTGTCTTACTGTCCAGAAAAGTCTAAATTTTTAAAACATTTTAAATGCCATATTCTGTAGGTCTTTGAAGTGTTTGAAGATTACCTACCTAACTGAAATATATCTATATATACCTAGAAAACTTGACGTATAGTAAAGTTTTAGACCTTTGGGGATAAATTGTTAGCTTTGAAAAGTTCTGTTTACCCTATGCAAGATTTTAAAGAATGTTTTGAACCATGGGTCTTTACATGTAAAGTAAATGGATAAAAATACAAATTCCTTTTCTCTGAAGTCCTATTTGTAGTGTTACCCTTAAACTAAACTTCCTACCATGGTCATGTTCACTGAGAGAGTTTACAGTTTTCAAGAGTATGCTCCATTGGTATTTATAGAGAAATGCATGGGATTTTTTTTTTCTCTTAAGGTTGGAAAAAAAGAATAATCACTTGCAATTTCATTATTTTAATAATAATCTCTCTTAATATTGTTAATGGAAATTTCCAACAACTATGATGAATGATTTCCAACAGAACCAAAGAAAATCTTATTTGGTTTACCTCATTTCACAATATCATATGACCTTTCCTCTCTCCCTCAGTTTCATAGTATAATAGCCAATTCAGCAAGTATTATTGAGCCTTGTGTTTGTAACACTGCTAATACTAGGAATCATTTATTCATAAGGAAAATAGTCTTAGAGGCTAAGTTATTGTTAAAATGCTACTTACAGTATTATAAAGGAATTTAATATTTGGAAAAATCCACTCATAATTGAAAATGGACAGTAAACAGGCTTCATTCCCCTTATGTCTGCAGTGTACCGTCTAGCATATCTCCGATTAAATACACTATGTGCACGCCTTCTGTCTGAGCATCCAGAACTAGAGCATATTATCTGGACTCTGTTTCAGCACACACTGCAAAATGAGTATGAGCTCATGAAAGACCGGCATTTGGACCAGGTAAGAAAGTCAGTCATTTCTTTCTACTTACTGTTAACTGTGTGCTGATTTCCAGTAAAGACTGGTTTCAAGTGAACAGCTACATTAGTTTAGTAATCTATTTCATCACTTGCTGGGTGCCATTTATATTTTTTTGCTATAGTTCTTACGAATCAGAGCTTTAGATATTATATGTATATTTTTATTATGACACAGACATTATTTATTTAAAAAATTACCAAGTAACCCACTTAGCAAAGGCCTTTTCTATATTGTGTAGCTAGATTTCATTTTAGTGTAGAAATAACATGAGACAGGAACCAACTGATCTAACCAGGAGTGGTGACATATGCCTGTAATCACAGCTAATCTCAAGAGGCTAAGGCTGAAGACTCACAAATTTGAAGACTATTGGTACTACATGACAAGTTCAAGTCCAGCCTGGGTAACTTACTAAGACTCTGTCCCAAAGTAAAAATAATAAAAATGCTGGTGATGCAGCTCAGTGGTGAAGCTCTTGAGATAACATAAACAATCAGATTCCTGGAGAACAAGGTTTTTGCTTAATTTTGCTCAGATTTTTATGAGTAATACTTTAAAGAAGAAGAAAAATATCAATTGGCACACTGCATCATAAATGGCATTCTCAGTGTGAGGCTCAGTTGTAAGACACTGAGCAGGACATGGTGAGCAGGAATCCTTGGTAACAGCAGATGTCAGCAAAATGTTGCAGAATGATGAATACTTGAATTAGGGGGAAAAGTTCATACAGATATTTAAGGCCACAGAGAATCATTTTCAAATCTTAGTTTTGCATTTAAAATAGTTTTATTGAATGATACCATATAGAAAATTTTTTTATCATAGTGATATAGCCTAATGAAAATTCAGCAACAAAACTAATCAAACCTACATTCAGACTGAGTCAGAGCACGGTTAACAGTATTGGGTTTCTGTCACCAGCATGTCTGTACATACCAAATTATTACATGTTACTTCACTGGATAACTTGGAACTTTTTCATACAACTTTTAAAAAAGTACTAATCATACAGTTAGCCCATTCTAGTTTCGACACTTTGGATAAACATTAAAGAGCTGGAGCTACACTCAGGGTAACTTAACAAACTAGGTAGTCAGTACTGAATAAATGAGTTAGCTGCTCTCATTTTGTTTTGTAAATACAGATGTTTTGGTTAAACATCTTACATAGACTTCAGGCTAAACCAAGCTCAGAATAGGTGAAAAAACTTAGCAGAAATTAAACTCCCTTCTTTTAAGGCCCAAAGAAAGATATACTGAAGTTCTGAGTGCTTCTGTCACACTTCCTATTAGATTATGATGTGCTCGATGTATGGCATCTGCAAAGTGAAGAACATAGACCTTAAATTCAAAATCATCGTAACTGCATACAAGGATCTTCCTCATGCTGTCCAGGAGGTAGGTAATCTCTCATGGTAAGACTTTTAAAAATAAATCAGTGTTCATAATTGATGTCAGTTGTTAATTAGAGATCATGTATTCTGATTTAGTGTTATAATGTTGGTTAGTTACTTGCAGCTAAAGTGAAATTAGAAAACTATGACAAACTATGAAATGTAAATCCACACTTGAAGTTCATAAATAATACTATATTTTTATATAGTAATAACTAGGATATTTGAAATAAACTTAGTAGTATATTAGTTTTTATTTTTCCCTGGAAAAGACAGTGTAAGTGAATCTTTATAAAGACATAAAAGCATTTTCCATTGCAAGCCCATTTGTGTCTCTAGTTTCCTCTCCCACAGAGAGGCCATCATGATGAAACACACTTAATATGACACACATTTCACACTACCCTGGAGCACAGCAGGGAATCCTTGGTTATTGTTTCATAAGTTGGATATGGTGGCCCAGGCCTACAATTCCTACTTGGAATGCTAAGTGAGAAAGAGACATCATGAGTATGGAGTTACATAGCTAGATCCAGCTTTTAAAAATAAAAAATGAATAAATAAAGTAAAATTGAGTTGCATAATAAATGTTGATATTAAATGTCTGCTTCTTGCAAGGGAGTAGTGCACACTTCCTAAACCCTTTAGACTAGGGGGCTGCGATAGGCCATTGAATGCTGTCTGCATACTGGGGCTTTTGCTCAGCATAGCCTATCTACCTCTTGTAGGACGGCCAGTTTCCCATCTGGCTGTCAGGCCCTTTCTCTGGATCACCTTGGTGACATTTCGCTTTGAATATATAATCTAAATCTAAAGAAGCCTTTTCAGATTACTGTTTTCTTTATAAAATGTGGTTTTTATAAAACTATGTACAAACTATTTTAAAAGAAAATTTAGAGAGACGAGTTCTTAAATTCATGTAACATGTTTTTTATTATTTTTCCTCAGACCTTTAAACGTGTTTTGATCAGAGAAGAGGAGTTTGATTCCATTATAGTATTCTATAACTCAGTTTTCATGCAGAGACTAAAAACAAATATTTTGCAGTATGCCTCCACCAGGGTATGTTGAAAATATCCTTTGATTGGGGAAATCTAATGACAAAGTAATGGATCCCCACCAAAACATTGGATCAATTACCTTTTTTCCTTCTGTTTTGTCTCTAGCCTCCTACCTTGTCACCAATACCTCACATTCCTCGAAGCCCTTACAAGTTTTCTAGTTCACCTTTACGGATTCCTGGAGGTAACATCTATATATCACCCCTAAAGAGTCCTTATAAAATTTCAGAAGGTCTGCCAACACCCACAAAAATGACTCCAAGATCAAGGTTGGTGTTTCCTTTTTAAGGGAATGCTGAAAAAAAAAATACCATTTACACTGATAGTTTTGATTTAAGCATAAAAATGCAAAGCTTTCTTTGTTTAGAATGGGCTAGGCTGTTGGGTATCTAATTTCCTTATTACCTTAAGTAAATGTATGACAAGAATTTGGGGAGAAAGAAATGCGTTTACCTCGATGGACTTGCCCAGCTGCTGAGGTCCCCTGTGTACATAGTTTAAGAGCCAATGTTATGTAGTCTTCAGAACACTAATAGTTTCTGTGGGGTTTTTTGTTTGTTTGTTTTGGGGGAGCTCAAGATAAGGTTTCCTTGTGTAATAGCTCTGGCTATCCTGGAACTCGCTCTATAGACCAGGCTGGCCTACAACTCACAAGATCCACCTGCCTCTGCCTCCTACCTGCTGGGATTAAAAGTGTGTGTTGCCACCACCCAGCTAAAACACTAATAGTTTTATAAGCCATTGAAGTAGATCATTTTAGCTTAAAAGTATTTATTTATTTATTTACTTACTTACTTATTTTAAGCAAGGTCTCAACTATGTAGCCCTTGGGCTGGCCTGGAACTTACTATGTAGACCAGGCAGGCTACAGATTCATAGATCTACTTGCCTCTGCTTCTGAGTGCTGGGATTAAAGTTGTGTGTCATCATGCCCAGATTCTTTATTCTACATTTACTGTAAATTCTATGGATCTTAGTATTTTGCTTGGGCTGGCAACATGGACTACCCATAAAAGTACTTGCCACACAAGCCTAATGATGAGATCGATTCCTAGATCCATGACAGAAGGAGAGAACCAGCCTCCCAAAATTGTTCTCTGACTTTGACATGCTTGCCCACATTGACACACACAAAGATCATATACACACACAGTAATAATAATAAGTAAGTAAATTTTTTAAATGAAGCGTTCTTATTAAATGTAGATTACTGTCAATTAAAACCCACCTTTCTTAATCCTGTTGATATATTTCTTACATTCATTGGGAATTTCTGTTTCAGAAGGGCTCTGGCTCAGCAAAATGAACGTGAAGTTGTTTAAAATTCTCAGATGAAAGATTTTATACAATGACAATTGTATCTTTGGCTTTGAAGTCCTTCATTTGACTAATTATGTGTTATCATGGGCTATTTGAAATTGGCTTAATGTTTATAAAGTAGGAGGTCAATTAACTAGTATAATTAATGCAGCCTCATCAGAAATTCTCAGTACATGTAGTTTGTACCTGATGGGCAAGAAAAACAAATGAGAAAAGGGCTCTATTAGCTTTTTAGGAAATACCTGTGTAGTACATTTAATTACATGAGTAATGCACACTTGTGATTAAAATTACAAACTCTGTAGAAATATATTAAGTAGAAAAATAACTGGAAATATGGTGGAAAGCTCCTGTGTGTGTCTGGATTCCTGTTTGTATGTTTACTTTTCCCTCTTTGAAGCGTGATCTTTCAGTATGTGCCCAGGATTGCCTCACATTTGCAGCAGTCTTTCTAACTGCTTCAGCCTCCCAAGTCCTAATTTATAGGGAGCCACCATGCCCAGCATGCTTTGGTGCTCATTAGGAAAAAGCCACATTGTGAACATCCTAATTGGCAAGTCACTGATGAGGCTTTAGAGTAGCATTCTGTTCATGCCGCATATTTAGGTATTCTGATTAATTGAATGTACATGGAAGGATGTCCCTTATCAAGGAAATGGATGACAATAAAATCTACATAGCTACTATTTCCCTATGTATATTTTAAATCTTTATTGGCCTGCAAAAAAGAAATACTTTTTCAACTTCATTATCAAAAATATAAATTATAATTGAGTCTGATAACATAGACCTCTGATCTCAGTTGCTTAAGAGGCTGAAGACAGAGTATCACAAGTTCTGGTCCTGCTGGGGCAGCTCAGTTAGACCTTGTCAGGAGAATGGTTGAGATGTAGCTTGGTGGTAGAGCACTAGCCTAACATATACAAATGCCCCAGTTTCAACCCCTGTAATGAGAAACCAAACCAAACCATAAATGATATATTTGAAATGAAAAAAAATGAATAATAAGGATCTCTGATTATAGAATACATAAAAATAACTTTTACTACATAGCAATATAAATTTTAATTAAAGTCTGATTATTACTTTATAAACATAAATTTTAAATTGTATTTATTGAGGGGAGCGGGGCTCACATGCCAGGGCACACGTGATGGTCAGAGGACTGCTTTGTAGAGTCTGTTCTCTAGTCACCTTTATATGTGCGTTTTGGCGATGGAACTCAGGTTACCAGATGTGTGGAGCAAGTATCTCTACCTGCTGAGCCATCTCACCAGACCTTCTTAATTTTTAAATTGTTAATGTTGTCATTTTGTTTTGTATTTATTTTATTTACTTGGGGGCCATGCATGTTACTGTGCATGGGGGGTGGGGCGAGCACAACTTGTTAGACTGATTCTTTGAGTTTCAGGGACTGAACTCAAGTCATCAGGTCTGGTTACAGTGCTTTTACCTGCTGAGCCATCTTACTGGACTTTAAAATTGTACTACTGACTTACAAGTTTGTGTCAAATGCAACGTAAATTAGAATGAGGTTACATTTGTTGACTTATGAAGAACTAAGTAAAGATAATCTTAAAACTTTCTAAAAACCCTCTTTAAATGTGGGCATAGCAGACTTATGCTCTACAAACCTAGAGTTATTGTTGCAAATCTAAGAGGTCTGGAGGTATAGCTCAGTGGGAATGCATGACTAGCGTATTTGAAGCTTTGGGTTTGATCCTCAGCACCACAAACAAACAAACAAACAACCACTGACTACTTATGTTTTAATCACACTAGCACTAGTATAGCAATCCCTAATGCATATAAGGTGTCAGTGATTTCAGGGACAGGAAACCCTTGATCTCTGGTGGTTGAGAATGATGTGTGTGTGCTCATCCCTGCACATCTGCACAATTTGTGTCTAGTTTTCACGACTAACTCACATTTTATCTTAACTTGACAGAATCTTGGTCTCAATTGGTGAATCCTTTGGGGTGAGTATTTCTTTCTATGAAAAATGATGTCATAGATTGTTATCTAAAATATACTGGGCAATATGATGCAAATATTCTGTGTGCCCCTACCCTATATCTTCCTTTATTTGGTGGTTTGTTGTTGGACAACTGCATATGAACATCAGTGATTTATATTGCAGCTATAAAAGAAATGGAAGATTTCCATAATTTGAGCTTATAGGTATAATTGTCCAGATATGTCCTCTAGTCATATTATATAAAATTGAGAAAGCCATCTGAATTTATTTTCAAATCAGGTTTAACTTTGAATAATATTCATAATTGGTGACCTTCCAAATTGTTTTCTAAACATTTCTCTGAGATTATGTAATATACATGTAATTAGTCATTTATATACACATATAAAGTGTTTTCATGCTCACAGTACTCCTAAAATGAAACGTGTATTCTCAAACCCTATACATAGCTGGTGTCACCCAGTTCAGTTCAGTTTGACTTGATTACCCAGTTGTCTTTGGATCCAACAGGTCCCAGGGCTGAGGTCATTAACTTTTCCCAGATGCCAGTCAAAAGTGGCAAGTTCCTGGGTTACACCAATTTGGCTAAAAGTCAGAGGATCCCTCTAACTTTCCTTTCCAGTTTGACCATTTACTTGAATATTTGCAAATTCTGGAAAATGGTTTACTGACTATTAACAAATTAACAAAAGATACAGATAAGCACCAGATGAAGAGACACATTAGGGTGTTGTCCACTGGGATCCCTAACCTGTTCCTGTGGAGGTAGCAGGTCAAGAGCTATTCCAATCCTGATGCTGAAGGATTTCATTTTGTACTAATCTCTACTGATTTTCCCCACCCTAGAGGTTAGGAACTGTGGCTGAACATTCCCAGCTTCTAACCATGGCTTATCTTTCTGACACTCTGACCCCATGCTGATGCTATCTAGGGGCCTATAAGAGGTCTCTCTATTAGAACAAAAGATGGCCTATCATCTTTATCACTCAGGAAGTTCCAAGGGTTTTAGGAGCAGGAAGACAAAGGCCACATGGTACACATGTATGTATGTAATCTCATATAAATGTTTACACAGTGTTTTGAAAATCAGTAACTCACAGTTTGAAATGAGGCACTCTGGAATGAAGCACTATCTCCACACATTAGCAGCATGTCTTTAGCTCCTGGTCTCCTTGCACACATGGTGCTCTAATGCTCAGCCATTGGTTCTTTCCACCCCTTCCCACTGCCTTCTTCTTCCTTCCTCTCAGTGCTAGTCTTTCTCTGGTTAGCAAGGGACTGTGATGGTGTGCTGGTGCAAAGGGTGAAGGCACTTGCTGCATACACCCAGTGGCCTGAATTTAATCCCTGGCACCCACAGAGAAGGTGGAAGGAGAAAACTGGCTCCGAAAGTTAGTCCTCTGACCTCGGCATGTGCACCATGGTACATATGCTCACATTCACACACGTCCTGCACACATAATAATAATCATAAAAGTTTGTTTTTAAATAATTGGTTTCATGATGAGCCAAGCACAGTGATAAATATCTGTAATTTTAGCACTTGGGAAACAGGCAGGGGGATTAAGAATTTGTGTCTACTCATAAATGAAAAAGCAGTTCTCTCTAATGGAGTCTGTCTGGGGATACAAACCACTCTTAAGGGCAAGTCCCATGCCCAGCAGTAGATGATTTACACAAAATGGAAGTTCTTTGTCTCATAAGGTTTTGATAGGGCTTCTTCTTTTTAACATTTCAGGTGTTTTATGTATATAATACAGCTTTAAGTTTTGTGTTTTTAGGGGATTCTTATGTGTACAAATGTGTGTCTCTGCATCTGTATGTGTACCTTGTGTTTTTTCTTTGGCTTTTTTTCTTCTGTTTGTTTTGTCCTATTCTTAGTTTGTTTTATCTTACTTAATTTATTATTATTATTTAGGTGCATATGTGTTTTCTAACAAGAGACAAAAAGGGGATGAATTCCAATTGAAGGGAAAAATGGGAGAAATCTCGGAGAAGTTGGGGGAGGTGAAACTGATCAAAATATATTGTAGGAACAATATCTATTTCCATTGAAAGAAAAAAATTAAAAAGAGTCTGTGGCTAGCCTGGGCTACACAGTGATTTGTAGGCCAGCATAGGCTATATAGCAAAAGTGTTGTTTTAGGGGAAAACAAGGGCGAGAAAGAGAAGAGGAAGGGAGGAAGAGAGAAGAGAAAGAGAACAGGTGTGTGCATGCATGAAGGCACTCTCTAGAGCAGGGGCTCTCCGCCTCCCTAATGCTGTGACCTTTAATACAGTTCCACGTGTTGTGCTGACCCAGCCATAAGGTCATTTTCATTGCAACTTCATAACTGTAATTTTGCTACTGTTATGAATTGTAATATATATATTTTTAGAGATAGAAATTTGCCTGAAGGTTCACAACCCACAGGTTGAGAACCATTGCTCTAGAGGTAGGTTGAAGTATGCTAAATGAAGTGTAAAAGTCAATTTACAAATACTCAATGCTGTGACATCTGATTCATGCCAAGGTTCATGAAAGAGCTGTGGAGTCATGCAAGTACAGCTGGAGCTAGGCAGATGTGTAACAAAGGTCATCAAGCCTTTTGCTTACTGCAACCTGTAAAACAATGAAGAAAATTGTCTATTTGTCTAGATATTAATGGGGCAATGGGACTAAGTTTCGGTCATGCTGATATGTACTATAAATATATTTTCATCAGTTGAAGCTGATCCTGTCTAATGCACCAAAAAGATCACGTTTAACCTCTATATGAAAATCTGACTTCATTTGTTGACTCAAGTAACATGTAATATGCATGTCTGAGACAGTCTTGAAAAGAAGCTAAGAGATGGACTGTTTCCATATACTTATCTACTGGGTGAGATGGGGTGGTGTGCCACACTTCTTACCAAACTCACATCATGTTACTTAGACTAAAATTGTGAAGTCTTTGACTATTGAAGTTAAAAACTTTTATGAATTATCAACATTTCAACAAATGCCATTATCAGTGCTGATTTGTAATATATCAACATATGTGTCAACACACCCAAGAAATGAATCTCAGTTCCTTGTGGCCTTCCTTCTCATTATGTAATACTCTAAATATTTATATAAAATATAAATAAATTATATATATATATAAAATTTCCAGAAAGATAACCCAGCTCTGCTGCTTCTGTGAAAAGGCCCTGGTTTCCCTGTGGGTGAGTCCCAGCAAGGCCACGGGCTGAGCCAGTGTGTGACAGTACAGGAAGACAGAGAGGAAGAGCCGCTTGAAGAAGGTGGGGGACTCAGGAGGAGTGGGTGTTTAGTGAAGGCAGAACTGGCATAGCTGTTAATTCTTTTAAAACCTCTCCCTTAGTAAGACAGGGAATTAAATTAAGAGATTACTTCTGCCTGACTTTTGACAGACCTCAAAATAAAATTTGCAGCTGCTAACTTCAAAATGTTGTTATTTAATGATTTTAAATAAGAACTCTGTAAATTGCAGACATCTGAGAAGTTCCAGAAAATAAACCAGATGGTGTGTAATAGTGACCGAGTGCTTAAAAGAAGTGCTGAAGGCGGTAACCCTCCAAAACCACTGAAAAAGCTCCGCTTTGACATCGAGGGAGCCGATGAGGCAGATGGGAGGTAGGAACGCGGAGATGCTTGAGTCTCAGCACTGTCCGAGCCCCTCAGTCCTTGTCCAGTCAGTTTTCTGTGTTGTGAGAACGCTAAACAGGAGTAGATGTGGGCCAGGATGAAGCCCACCTTTAATTCTGGCGTGTGGAAGGCAGAGACAGGCAGAGCTCTGTGAGTTCAAGGGCAGCCAGAGCTACACAGTGAGCCCTTGTCTCAAAAAACGAGATCAACTACATACTGAGTGGGAAGTACCGTGGAAATCCGATGCCGTCTGTGGAAGTTAGTGACGACTCTGTTACTAGAAGTCTGCATGTGCTCCTACATGGCTGTTGATACAAATGTGTTAGTTTTAACATGAAATTTAAAAATTCTTCCTCTTGAAAAATACTAAATATGTGCTTTATAAGAACCATTAAAAATTTATAGGATTGGGTTGGGGATTTAGCTCAGTGGTAGAGCGCTTGCCTAGCAAGCACAAGGCCCTGGGTTCAATCCTCAGCTCAAAAAAAAAAAAAAAAATTATAGGATCATAAATTTGGGTCTTTATTTTAGATCACTTGAAAGCTTTTGAAATGAAACCAAAATAATAGCATAAAATTTCATTGAAAGCAGATTTACTAGGAAGTTGTATGTATGCTTTTGAAATACTTTTTTTTTCCATCTGCAGTAAACATCTCCCAGCAGAGTCCAAATTTCAACAGAAACTGGCAGAAATGAGTAAGTATTCACTCCCCGAGTTTACATACAGGGAAGAAGCTGCTGCTTTCATTGAAGAAAACCTTTTCACTCTAGGAAGGAATCCACGCATTAGTCCTTCAATGGCAGAGTTATTTACGCTTTTATTATTTATTTATTTATTTTTTTTGTGGAGCTGAGGATCGAACCCAGGGCCTTGTGCTTGTTAGGCAAGCACTCTACCACTGAGCTAAATCCCCAACCCCTATTTATGCTTTTAAAATACAGTTCAAACAGGAGTATATATTTACCTCCCACATTGGTGGACCAAGTGTGTGCTACCAAGTGAACGTCGTCAGCACATTTCCCAAGAGCCTTTGAATAGTCTTACACTGATGTTGAACTGTAGTTTCAAAATGATTTTTTGAGATTTCATACATGTGTACGATGTATTTTGATCATATCCACCCCCCACTGCCCATCTTTCCACTCCTCCCAGGCCACTCCACTCATATTATACTCCCAACTTTATCTCCTCTCCCTTTATATATCTACTGAGTCAGTCCAGCTTGTGCTGGTGTGTGCGCACTTCAGGGCCGTCATGGAGCATGGGCAAATACCCCGGGTTTGTTGAACTCCCTTAATCTGCAAGAATTGAGACAATTTCAAACAAAGTTTCTCATTAATGGAAATCAGAATTTTAAAAAATTAAGATCAGGTCATTTTCTAAATGTCAGTGTGACAGGAATTTAGAATGGTAGGGTCATGAGTTATCACTGAGTAGCAGAGTGTTTGCTGCCTAGTGTGCACAGGTCTTGAGTTAAGTCCTCAGCACTGCAGTCGACAGACATATGTATACACACAATAAAGTGAGTTAATTATTTTTGGAATATTAAGACAAATGAAATTTTACACTAAGCTATTATGAAACTATACAAAATTAAGTAGATGGAAGGCAGTATTTGCCGACTGTTTCTGGTTGGCTTAGGCACATAGCTGTGGTAGTGAGTGTAGCTGGTGTAAGATCCAGTAATAAGCGAAGAAAGAGACTTGGAAAGAGTAGAAATATTTAAGAGCTGCTGGGGGTAGTGCCAGTGAGTCTGATGGGGACTTACAGCCAGGCTTTGGAGATGCCAGCTGCAAAAGAAAGCACACGGCAGAACTGTACTTGTGGCTGATTTTAAAGCCCTTTTCCTTAAGTGTGTTGTTTGAACCAAGGTTCAATATACCAAGCATTTGGAATATTAGTTATATCAATAATACATTTCTATTTTATCTTTTAAATTAGTTAGCGCCCCACCACCACCACCACTACAAGGCACATGTAAAGGACAGGGCACTTATAACCAAATACAAGCCTTGGAATGCTTACAAGTGCTTTTGGAGCCTACAAGCACACGTTACAAGGGGCAGAAAGCTGTTAGATGATGTCTTTTCCTTAGAGGAGTCTGGTCTGTAGCTGTAGTCAGTACACTTCCTGGTAACACGCAAAGATACAATTTCCAGTCTCCTCTGGCAGGCTGAAGTTCAGGGTGTTTTTGCAACTGGAAAATTAGGGACAAGCGAGGCAAGCAGTCTGCCAGATTCATCCTCAGCCCTGTGCTGAACCAGGTGTGGTACTCACCAATCCCAGCCCTTTGAGAGGTAGAGATGGGAAGATCCAAAGTTCAGGGTCATTCTGGGACAATGTGAATATTTGTAGTTTGTTTTTATGCTGGGAATTTAAATGCAGAATCTTGCCCAGAGGACTAATTGTAGATTTTAAATGAAGAATGTCTGCCTGTAAAGTCAAGAATTTGTTTGCTTTTTTAGTTAATTTAATTATTTTTTATGTATGTATGTGGATTTATAGGCAGCTGTAAGCCACCAGGCATGGGTGCTGGGAATGGTGTATACAAGTGCAGCATGTGCTTTTAATCACTGAGCCATCTTTCCAGCCTTAAGAGCATAATGATTTTCATGTGTAAAGTCAAAAGTAGTTTTTTTGTTTCCTTTTTAGCAATTTAAGTGTTTCTGGTTTTAATCATATTATAATTAACAATTAGTCATTTTTAAAATGTTCATGCCCAGCTTAAACTGTCTCAAAAAAGAAAAAAAAAAAAGGTCTTGGGGCCAGGAGAATGGCTGCCATTGTGGAACTACAGCGTCCAGTCTGCAGGGCGGGACTGTGGCTCTAGCAAGTGCCACACTTGACTTCGGTGTCCTCGACTAGTGGTTTGCAATGGGGCATGTAAGAATGTACGGGGTGTATGGGGTGGGTCACAGAGAAAACGGTGCTTGTTAAAGCTTTTATTTGAAGTACACATAATACATACTAATTTTTGAGAATAGTATATGATATGTTTTGATGATTTCACCCTTCTCCAACTCTTCCCAGATTTATTTTATAATTTATACATATGCACATGCAAAGCAGACATACAGACATACAGATATACAGACATACACATTCTAGTGGTATAGCTCGAGGGAAAAAATTTAACGGGAATCTGGCTTTTAAAAAGTAAGTAGACATGTTAATCCTAGCACTAGACAGGAGAAGCCTGAGTCCAAGACCCCATGTGGAAACCAAAACACCCTTACCTCAGGGGTCAGAGCTCCAGCTACTCGACCTGAGCATGGCAGACATCCTCAGCACTACCAGTGTTCTTTGTTGCTTTTTCAGCTTCTACTCGAACACGAATGCAAAAGCAGAAAATGAATGAGATCATGGACAGCTCAAACAAGGAAGAAAAGTGAGGCTCTCAGGACCCTGGACACTGTGGACCCGGGGACACCTGCTCACATCTCATGGATGTGACTGTAGTTCCCAGGTTCTGCTAATGGCCATGTTTACTCATGTTGTAGATATAAAGTGTGCAGGTACAAGCTGAATATTTGTGTGGATGATTCCTAAGCCACTTCAATGTTGTAATCAATGGTATAGAATTGATAGTACACAGGATTGAGAATCTTGTGCAGATCATGCCATTTAAAACATGAAAGCAGACTGTTTGCGTTTCCAACATGAGCCTGCTGCCCTCAGAAGTGAGGCTGCCTCTGGAGAGGGTCCTACAACCCCTTACGCCTGGCTGACTACTTTGCCTTTCCTCGTGGCACATGTGTGATGTTTGCTCTTGGTTTTATTAATTTATATGTATTTTTTAATTTATCGTGAATACCCTTAGAAAATGTGTCCTGTCTTCCAGATGCAAGTTGACTGACTGTCCACATTCAACCAAATTATCTTGAATCTTCTACTGACACAAATTGTTACAAACTGCAGAAAAGTACAATTTCTACACATTGGGCTTGTTTTAATATTAGAATCTAATGTGCTGTGTTTGTTTTACATATTTACCTTTGAAATACAAGCAAAAAAAACAAAGTATAAACATGATACTGTCTTACTACTGACACAGATTTCATACCTCAGAACCTGTAATAATTGATTCTTTATTCATCCAACTCATGCTTTAACTGAAGATTATTGATAATACTCCAGGTTTTTTCCTTTGAATCGTTCAGATTACTGAATTTATAAGTACCCATGTAGTACTTGAAAGTCCAGTCTGGCCACAACTGTGCTGCAGAGGACCCTAGTACAGTACAACCCAAGTGCACTTTCTAATGTTTTTGGGTCCTGAAGAATCAAGATACAAATTAATTTTGTTCCACAAGCAGACTGTTAACTATAGGAGCCTTCATTTTCTTTCCCTCCATACAAGTGTCTAATTGCACCTCAACAATTATTCTACTCTTTAAATTTGAGACAGTTTGTGTTTTCTCTGGAATGGTACATGTCTTCCAGATACCTTTTGAACTGGCAATTATCCATTATTTTTTTAAAAGTCAATCTGGTCTAATAACACTGGCTCATTCAAAGCCACACTATTTCTAGTCCAACATTACTGCTAGTAATCAAAGGTGTTTATAAATAAGTTAATGTTGTGATTCTGTGCAAAAGCTTCATGTTAAAATAGCTGCATTGAAAAAAGGCACTCCCTTTACCCCTCCACCTAAAGGTGTATTTAAATTATCTTGTGGGATTAACTTATTTAGAGATGGTATAATTTAAAATAGGTGATATTTAAGGTAGCATCAGCTAGCATTTAAGAAAATCATTTTTCTAAACTTCATACTTTTTGAAAAGAAATCTGGTCTTGTTAGAAAACAAACTTCTATTTTCTCAATTTAGTTTTGATTTAACTAGTTTGCTAGTTATCTTGATAACAAAAGCAATAGACAGCTTTTTCCATTTCTTCATTAAGTTTTGCATGAACATCTTACAGATTAGTTAGGTTTTAGGTCAAGGGCTTACCATACTTCTAGGTCTTTTGCTAGTAAGTTCAAGTTAGAATTAGTGACAGAATTATAGGAATTTTCAAAGATCCTGTATTGAGATTTCTTAAGGCTGCAGACACTGCACTATTGGTTTTGGTTTTGTACTGGTTAAAACTATACATTCAAAATTGCTATGTTCCTATTTTCTATAATAGTCTGTCTATTTTAAAATAAACTAGTTGTTAAGAGCCTTATTGGTGTGATATGGTCTCTGTGCTGTTTTCTGTATATGAGCTTTCTCCTAACATTCATTCTGATGATCCTCAGAATTACAGAGATGTGCTTTTAGGCCCATCTAATATAATAATATATAATAGATATTACATATTATTTCTTTATACATGCATATTCTGTTCCCTTTTGCCTCAATTTTTGTGAAATGAATTTGTTTAATAAATTGTGTGTTTTAGGAGACCCTGTTACTAGTACAGTAGGCACAGAGAGAGACAGTAAGTGGCTGTTTAACTGCCGGCTGGTGGCTGCAGGTCCCCCTTTGTTGATAAACAGTAAATGTATCCAAACATGGTAATAAATGACAGGAGGCTCTTTTACAATAGCAAGTTAGTGAGGACTGGTGGCCCCAGAAGTAGGACTGAGCTTCAGAAGAGGTGTCTGCGCTGCCTCCACTACACAGGGGTGCAAAAACAGAACAAAACCACAGGACCAGAAAAAACCTGGTTGTGGTGGCAAATGCTTATAAGCACAGCACTCAGCAGCTGAGTCAGGAAGGTATATGTGGGAGACCAGCTTGGGTTACATAGAAGACATAAATTAAAAAAAAAAAAAAAAAAAAAAAAGAGGAGAGGAGAGGAGGTAGAGTGAAAGATTAGGGGAAAATGTGTTGCAAAAGATACATCTGATAAAGGACTATTATCCAAAATATACAAAGAACTCTTAAGCTCAACAAGAAATAATTAATTTAAAAATGAGCCAAAGACCTATCCAGATGATAGATCACCAGAGCAGCAGCAGATGGCAGATAAGCATATCCAGTGAGGCTCCACATCCTGCATCATCTAGGAGATGCGGGGGAGGACAGTGCAGCACTGCACACTGTTGGAATGGTCGGCATTTGGACCACCACTAACTAAACTGCCAACACTACCAAAGGCTGGCGATGACAGAACTCCACTGCTAGTGGGAATACCTACCGCTTGGCAGTTGCTTACAAAACCAACATAACTTTACCATAATATTACACAATCACACGCCTTGTGACTTATTTGCTAAAAGGGACTGAGAACATGTCTACACAGAATGTGGACACAGTTGTTGGGCCACTTATTGACAGTTGCCACATCCTAAAAGCAATCAAGGTGTCTTTCAGTAAGTGAATGGACAAACTGGTCCACCCAGAGACTGGAGTGCTATTCAGCACTAAAAAGAAGCTGCTAAGCCATGGAAAGACAGTGGAGGAATATGAAGTGTCTAAGACAAAATAAAAGAAGCCAGTGTGAAAAAACTGCATGCTCAGACTTCAGTGATGTTTTAGAAAAGGTAAAATTATGAAGACGAAAAGAAGAGTGTGGGCATGAAGATGGCTCAGCAGTCAGGAGCACGGGTTGTGCTTTCAGAAGACCTAGAGTCATTTCCCTTTCCCCACATGGTTCACAACCATCCACAACTCTAGTTCCAGGGAATCTAGCCCTTTCTTCTGTCCTCGACACATATGTGGTGCACCTACATATATGCAGAGAAAACATTTCTGCATGTTAAGTCAGTTTTTACAAGTCCAGTGGTTGCCAGGAATCAGGGGAGGAGAAAGGGAATGGATAGGTAAATCACAGCTATTTATGTGTATTGTAGCAACGGAGATGAGCTGGGATGTTTTCCAGACCCACAGAGTGTTCAACAGCAGGAGTGAGACTCCCAAAGGGAGTTGGGTAGGCTGTAACTGATGTACCCACATTGGGGGAGATGCTGTAAGTGGCAAGTTAACATATGTCGGTGAGGCAGGGGGACAAAGGAAAGCTGTATACCTTTTCAGTTGACACATAAAATTGTAAAACTGCACAAAAAAAGTACGTCTTCATAACAAATGACTATCCTGTTTGGTGTTATATCAACTTGACACAAGCTTGAGTTACTTAGGAAGAGGGACTTGAATTTGGGGAAATGCCTAAGATTGAAGATTGGCCTATGGGTGAGTCTGTCAGACATTTTTTTTAATGATTGGTCTGGCAGTGCCCAAGCCATTGTGTAACATGCCACCATGGGCAAGTAGTCTTGGGTTCTGTAAGCAAGCAGGCTGAGCAAGCCATGGAGAGAAAGTCAGTAAGAAGCACCGTTTCCCATGGCCTCTACTTCAGATTCTGCTAATACAGCCTTTCCTTCCCAAGTTTCCTTCGGTCCTGGGATCACAGCAATAGCAACATGATGGCTCTTCTTGGTTGTCAACTTGACTGTATGTGAAGTGAACTACAATCCAGAAATAGAGGGCACCTGTCAGAGACTTCCGGCTTAGTTTGAAGCAGGTGAATCTACTTCTAGTCTGGACCTTTGAAGTAGGAAGATGCACAACTTTGATCTGGATCTCGAGGCAGGAGACACAGGCCTAGAATTTGGATTTTGAGGCAGGAAGACATACCTTTAATATGAGCCTTCTGCTGGAAGTCTGTATAAGGACAAAGGAGGAAGCTTTTGCTCTTTGCCTGCTTGCCCTTGCCTTGCTAGCAAGTCCATTCCTTCACTGGCATTGGAGTCTACTTTGGGATTCCAGCATATATAGAGACTAGCTGAGACACCCAGCCCTGTGGACTGAGTAACTACCAGGTGCTTAGACATTTGTTCACAGCTAGCCATTGTTAGATTAGCTGGACTGCAGCCTGTAAATAAAATGTGTGTATACACACACATATATATATTTATTCTGTAAGTTCTGAGACTAGAGAACCCTAATACAGTAACCTTACCAACAGCCAACAAAGGCAATAAAACTAATAACTAGATTTTTTTTTTTAGGGGGGATTTTTGAGACAGGGTTTCTCTGTGTAGCTTTGCGCCTTTCCTGGAACTCACTTGGTAGCCCAGGCTGGCCTCAAACTCACAGAGATCTGCCTGGCTCTGCCTCCCGAGTGCTGGGATTAAAGGCATGTGCTACCACTGCCCGGCTAATAACTAGATTTTTAAAAACAGGAACCATTTATGTCTTAGTGTCAACTTTGCTATAAGACATCTAAATATCTGCTTTTTAACAAAACAAGTACAGACCATAAAAGGGACTTTTATAAGCCTGTGAGACATAAGGTTGATACTTTATTTTTTGTTGTTCAATAATTTAAAAAGACAATTTGTTCTATCTTCAAGTAAGTACTTTATTATCAAATAAGTATACATGAGAACAAGATTTCTATTTCCAAAAAGGTTTCCTTTACATAATATCTTGTGGGACACTTAGAAGAATCCAACACTACATCTTTTCTACTTTCTCCTTTGCTACAGGGTGGCTTGTACAGTATAAAAACTCGTTCTCCATCATATTAGCGCTACCCATGAAGTGTGTTAGTTCCTTTCCATATAGTATTTACTAATGCCAGGTTAAGAAACATGTTTGATAGTGACATAAAAGCTAGCTACAAGAAAAACATACAATCTTACAGAGGGAGGCCCTCCTTGAAATAAAGAAAAGCAAAGGGCTTTATGCAATTACATAAGGCGGATGATTCCAGAAATAACATTCAGAGTTAATACATCAGTAATACCACATAAGAAGTTAATAACTTGTGAAGTTAGAAAATTAAAATTAGCCCTTGGGCCTTTGACAATTTAACTGCTAAGGCCTTTTGTGCATTCTAATAATGCTCTAAATTAGCCAGTATTTCTCAGAACTGTGAACTAAAAGAATGTGAATCTCAATCACAGACTTCTACTTTTGTTTATTCCTTCACCCAACCTTCCAGCTGTTCTCAGCACACCCTTAAGATTGACAGGAAATAAACTGAATGCCTTTTATATACAAGACACTGTGAGAGGCTTAAAATAGGGAGCGACAGCATTCCTGGGTAACTGTGTATCAGCCAGCTGAATAATGGAACATTTTTCCAGAACAGAATATTTTGATGCCTCAAAGATACCCTAAGTGACTCAAAGGTAGAAATGGTAACTATGACATTTTCATTTTTTTAAGTGGTACTTTTTCATTTTTCATATGTCTTCATTATACTCTTTCCTTACCTCAACCTCTCCCAGAACCTCCCAACTTTCCTGCCTATCCAACTAAGTGTGCTTTCGCTTTCTCTCTCTCTCTCTCCCTCCCTCCCCCCCTCCCTCCCTCCCTCTCCCTCCCTCTCTCTCTCTCTCTCAAAAAAAAAAAAAAAAAAAAAAAAAAAGACAACAACTAAAATGACAAATAGTAGCGAAGCAAAACAACACCAGGCCCACAAAAGCGTGGAGCCATGGACTCTATTTATATTGCCCAACAACTCCTGAGCATGGGGCCTGTGCTGATACAACAGGGCAAATGCACAGATGAAATCAAAGACGGACAGCATGCAGGAGACCTGTGCAAGCTCACACCAGACAGATTTCTGGTTGGAGAAGAGGAAGTGGACACAAAGTACCACCTCTAACTAAGAAGCTGTTTACAATGGTGCCTGCTGGGAGAGGGAGACTCTCCACTGGAGTGAGGCTGGGCACGTTCTCATTCTTTAAGTGAGTGTGTCATATCCAGGTGAACACTCAGTGCCTTCTACTGTATACTTCGGGTTAGGTAGATGGAGAAGACTGACTGCCATCCTTTTTGACAGAACACAGAATTTGGTCAGATGTAACTCTCAACACTGTTAATTACAGAGATGTTGTTCATCAATGGCTTTTATTCTTTTTAATGTTTTGTTTGTTTATTTATTTTTGCAGGGGTAAAGTGGGAAGGAATTCCTTTCCATGTTAGGGGTCAGATCTTAAAGGCTCCAACTCTGCTGGCTTTGCTGAAGAAGTTCTTCAGAAGATCGTGGTCCATTTCTGCAAACCCTGAAATTTGTGTTACTATAGTCAGATGATTTATGCAACATCTGAAGCAGAGCTCTTCTAAATCCTAGGAACAACAACAGTTTAATGAATGTGTATTCCCCAGTGCAAGGCAAGAGAGTTCCTCTCAGAAGAAGTATCTGCTAGCCAGTAGGAGGGAGTTATCAGCAGAGCAGTACACTTACAGCAATAATATAACTACAATCAGCTCATGTTTCTGAAGGGGTAACTAACAGAAAAGTACAGTGTCCAGGGCGAGGCAGCTAGCCTTTTCTTCAGAGAAGTGTCTACGGAAGGCATCCTTCAGCACCCTTCCTAGCACCAGTGTGTTCTCCGTCACTCCCCTTCAATACTCGTCCAGAAGCACTGTGCTCTGGTGTTTTAATGCTTCTGCTTGTGAAGAGTCTGTAGGAGGGAAGACATCAAAACAACTGGCACTGCCAGAAAGCCCGGGTCACTGGCACACTAGTTCTTTCTCTGCATGACTACAGGTGCAATGGGCAGGCACACTTCACCACATTAAACCTTCAGTAATCCCACGGGCAGATTCTGAGTGCTAGAGTACGTGCTGGGAACACACGAGGCTCTGGGTTCAGTTTCCAGAGCCAAAATCATTTATATATTTACATATACTTTAATATAAATACGTGTGTTTTAATATATATAAGATTGGTGCTGAGGAATGAGCTCAAAGCAGACTATGCTTACTAGGGAAGTGTTCTACACCCAGGTATGATCTGACCTAGCACAAGGGATACTCCAATTTTAAAGTTCTGTCTCTGTTGTTGAAGCTATTTTATAAAATACAAAGCTCCCAAAAGTTATCAAGAAATTACATATGTACATTGCCCTTTATAGTCTTTTCTCTAAATCTAAACTCTAGCCAATGCAGACAGGTTATCAGCAACAGAAAACACTGGCAGCCATGCCAGCATGTGCACAAACCCATGGGACATTTCCCTTGTGAGAAAGCAAACCAGCTACACAAGGAAAATGCAATCACTCTGTCCCACAAGAAACTGGAGGCTGCTGGAGTCCCACACGAGCTCTCAAGGACAAAATGGAAGAGTCATGTATTCACACGACAGCAAAACTGTGCTGTCTGGAGAGATACCAAATACCTCAAGAGCCACTCAATAGCAGCAGCACAGGAGAGCCACAAGACAGTGGCACCTCTTAAGGCTAAACCCTAGAGAATGATGGAGGGATGCCTGCCCACACCAGGACTGATGCTGTGGAAGGGCAGCTGAGCACTTCAGTGTCCTAGAGATCCAGACAGTTCCAGGAGAGTTGCTAATTACTGGGAAAGCAAAAATACCTTCAGAAACTACCACTTAGATCCATCTTCCTTTACTTTTTAGACTGGAAATGTCCCATAATTATTGTGAGAATGGGATTCAGGAAGAGTTCCTGAGATTCAATAAATTGATACTCAATAGTCTGACTTACCAGAGAATTCTGTCTGTGTAAGACAAGTCCTTTACTGTTTTCAAATGCTTTCTGTATTTAAATGCTGTTTTACACAGCCTCATTTAACAAGGGCTTAGTTCTGTCAGGCAAATGCAGACGCCATGGTTCCCTGTTCATTCTTCCCCCACATGACTCATCTTTGTCCAAGTACTTCCTCTTCCCGGTTCTAAATGAACGTGACTTCCTGCTTTACTCAGAAGAGGCTCCAGAAAGCCCATCCCTCACCTCTCCATGCCTCTTACTGCATACCTGTAGACACTCCTCCTTTTGAGTACCCTAGTGAATGGTCCATGATGGATATAGGCCTGACTCCTCACTCCATCACCTCGTCAGGGACCTGCTCTAGCAACTGTCCCCAGCAGCTTGCTTTTCAATGCATTGGTCCCCTTTTTACACAAACATGCTTTGATTTGTCTCAACTGCCCTCCAATCTGTGTCCCATTAAATCTGTCATCAAATGAGCAGGAAAGCTGTTTCTGAGCCCCCAATCCCCAGCTCCTAAGCTTCCATTCTCCAGTCAGGCCTTGCTGTGGGGCTGTGCTGCACCACTGTATTTTCACACTGGCAGATGCCAGCATGCACCTTGATTCAGCAGGGCTTTAGTGTATTTAAGGATCTCTTACTTCCTATAAAACAAGTCTTTTAGCTTTCAGGGTATCATCTCCTGAACCATGTAGACTGACGACATGTATGTTTCTAAATATGTGAAATTTGACATTTTACTCTGCATTAAAATTAAAAACAAGTACTCATGAGGATGGCTTTACCCTGTACCTGTTCCCCTGTAGTCTCCTTTGCTGGTGCCCCCATCTTAGCTTCCGACACTCAATACCCAGAG
This sequence comes from Onychomys torridus, assembly GCF_903995425.1. NCBI lineage: Eukaryota > Metazoa > Chordata > Mammalia > Rodentia > Cricetidae > Onychomys > Onychomys torridus. The sequence goes on along the minus strand of NC_050451.1, from coordinate 61,462,044 downwards.
ACTTGCCTGACGCCGTCTGTCTGTCTCAGGACACAGCTTGCTTAAGCTCTCAGCACACTTCTCTGCACTCCAGACTGGGCTCCTCACTCCTTCCTCTGTGTCTTTCCTAATGTTTGCTCCTAACCATCCCGCCCAGCTCGGTGCTCCTTGCCATCCCCCACCTCACAGAGAGTTCATCTTTTTAGTTACTCAGGCCAAAAACTTTGACATGATTCTTACTGTCCTTCCCGGTCCCCAACCCACATCAATAAATCTTAATGCCTCTACCTTATAAATAGAGTTGCAATCCAACCGCCTTTCACCATTCCTATAGCCAATGACTTGGGTGAGCCCACACCTTACCACTTGCTGGTGGACATGGCCTCCTCATTGGACACGCCTTACCGTCCCAACTATATCCCTATGTGGATACAGTTGGGAATGTTCTTATTTAAACACTGAATGAAAAATGAAACACCAGGTATTTAGGAATACATACAAGTCATGCCTAGCGGCTCAGGCCTATTCTTCGAGGCATGCAGGAGCCCGAGGACAAGAAGATGGCAAGTGTGAAGCCTGTTTGTGGTACAAAGTGTTCGGGGTTAAACCTGGATTGGTAGTGAGGTCCTACCTCACAATAAACAGAAGGCCTGGGGATACAGCTCAGAGGTCAGCTCTTGCCTGGCAAGTACAAAGCCCTAAGATTCAATGGCCAGAACCACCCAAAAATAAAAAGTTTTTAATAGAAAGGAAAGGAAAGAGGATCAAGCTCTGACGGGGTGGAGGGTGGGGGAGCAGCCATGCCCTGTGACAGAGGACAGTCGTAATGTCTGATCCATTCATCGTTTCCTGCCTCAGACTCAGAGTTTCCTACATAAGCATATTACTGTTTACAAAAGAGGAAAAAGGCATTCTCTTTTACCAGTCTTTTTTTAAAAAAAATCAATGGAAAGGATATCCTTACACCAAAAGGAAACTGACTCTAAGACGCTATGGCCTGTTTCCTACAGATTTAGCTCTAGAATAAGTTTTCTTTCCTTTCTTTATCATAACAATACACAGCCACTGTAGAAAGTTCAAGAAAAAAGCAAAGAGAAGGAAATAAAAACTGTGTCTAATCTCCCTATGCAAGTATATGCACATTCATGATAGTTATTTCCCAGCTCCTCCATGATATTTATTAGATTTTTTTATTTGTTCTTTGGTCCATTTTTCCCCCAAAGTGTCCATGTTTTCTTTTCATTTTTACTATGAATAACTTGCTTTATTGTATGTTATAAAAACTATTTTCCCAATATGTCATTTACTTGTGAATTTGTGTGGGGTGTGTGTGTGTGTGTGTGCTTGTACATGGAGCATGTCACAGCACATATAGGGAGGTCAGAAGGCAACTTGGAGTCAGTTCTCTGCTTCCATCATGTGGGTCCTGGGAACTGAACTCACTGCTAGGCTTGGCAGCAAGCTCCTTTACCTGCAAGCCATTTCACACTTCGTGTATAAAGTTTTAATCACTGGAAATCAGGTCTACCAGTCTTTTCTAATGTCTTCTTTTGACGTTACTGAGTCACATTTTTATACCAATATGGAGTCGCATAATTTTTCTTGTACTTTTATTTTGTATGTTCCATTTTCATCTACCTAGAGCTTATCTTACAGTATGGTGATGGCACATAACTTGTCTTCTAGAAGATGCTTCTCTCACCTGAGCGTCATACTTCACAGCAGCAGAGAGCAGAGCAATAGCGTTCTCCTCACAGATCCCTTGCTTGATAGTTTGCTGAAAGAGCTGTTTTTCTGCCTAGTCTCACTGTAAAATGTGGCCAGATCTAGCAATCCTGATGAAAAGGAGAATTTACTGCGGGTGCACTCTGAGCACCTGATCTCAACCCCAGCGTTCAAAGGGATGTGAACACGGCCACCGTCAGGCACAGTGAGCCAGCTCTGTGAAGCCCTGACACTATGGTCACGCTGCTGACAGGGCAGCTTCCCAAGAAGGCAGCTGAGCTGAGCTAACAGAGAAACACTACTGAAGAACAGGAGTAATGTAAGAATGGCTTGAATGTTTCCTAGAAACAAAATAACAGGATTGTGTTTCTCTTAAGTACCCTCTCCTGCACAGAATCTTCTCCAAGGCCACGCCCATCAGCAGACATGCTGTCACAGAATTAAAGAGAGAACAGAGCCGGACTGGGGTTGGGGGTGTCAGTGACGCAGCACATATGTGTACCACGTAGCAGGCTCAAGCCCTACCTACGTTCAATCCCTGCACCAAAGAAGAGAAAGGAATTCCCTTTTCTGAGAACATCTGCTTCCCACCCATCTTCTCCTCTGGCCAAACTCCTCCTCCAGATCAGTCTGTATTGCCGCCATTTCTCACCTCCCCTCTGGCCTGGAGCGGCCCGTGCTCAGTCCTCCCACATGTAAATGGCTTCACAGGGCCAAATTGAAAGGCTGATAACCTGTGGGAACCAGTTCAAATTCTGGCTTGTCAGGCCTGGCCGCAAACACCTCTACCTGCTGGGCTACTGGCCCCTTTATAGTATTTTTAACATTTTAAAAACGAACAGCTTTCTCTGAGGGACTTTGTCCTGCTCTGGTAATGTGGATTGTCATATGAGGGGCAATGGTATGTCTTTGCTTTTTCTCCTTTCTTTAAAGTCATACACCTTTTATTAGGTAGTAGTGAATGTTCATTGAAGGGCTTATTAATTAGGATAAATGTCAGACTTTGCCAGTAGTAAATGAGTTTTGCTGAGGATATATATGGCTGGGCTAAATCATCCTGAGTCCTCACATGTGTGCCCACAAGTGCACACTTAAATACACACACACACACACACACACACACACACACACACACACACACAAATCCATTCTGCCTTTCTGCCCAGATCATGAAGTATTTAATTGAGCCACCTAAAAATGCCTACTTTCACAACTGCTGTGTGGCAGATGTGGCCTCGAGCTCCTCTGGGCACTGATGGAGAGACCGTCTGGGGCTCTGCCTTTCCAGACACTGGCATCTGCTATCCTCCCTCTCCTGCGTGCTTGCCTGTGATACTCCAGTGGACACTGGTGTTTTATGGACCTCTTACCAGATCTACCTACTCAACCCTCACATGCAGTAGCAACAAGGGAAGTCTGGGTTCAGGGCCTGAGAGTGTAGCTCAGTGGTGGAGTATGAGCAAAGCCAAGTGTTCCATCTTAAGCACCAAAGAGAAAGCTTAGGCTCAACATCAACAGAAGAGCAAGTGGTCATGCTCTCCTGGGTTGGAAAGAAGCCTGCCTTTCTAATGACTCAACATTTTGCCGATTTCTTGGTCAAGTCTGTGGTGATTACCTACTGCCTCCTCAGGAGATAGGCTGATGTTATCTGTGTATAGGTATTCCAGGAAAAGCTCAGAACACAGGATATGAAAACTCGCTCATTTCTACAATATCATCTTCACTGTCTTCTAATGAAGAACGAAAATGCTCACACCTGAAAGAAGGAAGAAAAAGATCAAAGCTCAGGTTCTGGGCTGCAGTCAAAGGGCTGCTTGAGGCCTTTCTACGGAAGTCGTATACCTTCCTATTTGCTACTTAGATACTGGGTGTCCCCCTGAGGGCCCATCTGTCCAACCTGGTCCCAGGGTGGCAATCTTAGGAGGTAACAGGACCTTTAAGAGGTAGGGCTTAGATAGGGCGACCTACTATGAGGTCTTCAATCCTTGGGGAAATGAACCCAAAGGGGTTTGTGGAACCCAAGCTCCTTTTGACCCCTGGCTTATGGTATTAGCAATGCTGTTCCCCTAAGCACTTCCTACCACGACATGCTGCCTTTCAAGCGGCCCCAAACAATGGTGCAAACCCATCATAGTGAAACCTCCTAATCAAACCTGAGCCAAGGTAAGCTTTCAAGCTGTACCAAACACTAAGTAAGTCAATGCTGTTTTGTCAGTTAATCATCGCAGTGGGCAGCCCAGGCAGCTGTCTCTACAACTCAACTGAAGGCCACACGGCAGGGGCCTCTGGGCCCTTCTCAGACTATCTTTACTGACCAGCATTGTTTTGATAATGGGATAATTTCATTTCTTTACTCCGTTCAGTCTAATTATAAGCTGAAAAGTTCTTGTGTTGACAGTCTAACCCTGGTAACTTACCACGTGACTGCATTTGTCAAGTCACTGTGGTAGGCTCCAATGCAATCAGACAAAGGGGGAGATTTAGACACAGGCAGACTCAGAGAATGCCACATGGCTCAGGCCTCAAAAAGACAAAGACTGCCATGACCAGAAGCTCAAGTGGAGGCCTGGGTTTTTCTTCCAGCCTCAGAGAAAAACCAACTGCTACTGTGATAAAGTAAGCTGCTATGGTCTAGGCCACATGTGCATAAGTGCCCTGTAAGCTAACCCCCACACTTCCTTTATGAAAGTATATGCTCTATGGTGAGTGTGAGCTCACGTGGCACTGTGTGATCTTACAAGATGGGAACCTGAGAATGAAACACCACATTGGGTTCGTGAGCCACTGAAAGAAGATTTAAATACCTTTTACACAGTGACAACAAAATTCCAAATCATTATACTAAGAGGAAAAAAGCAGGCAGAAAAAAAGAAATGCCATATAATTACATATATACAAGCTTCTAAAGAACACTAAAAGTATCTACGATGACAGAAAATCAGTAGCTGCTCAAGATGGGGCTATGGGATCTTTGAGGGACGACAGAACTTTTCTGTATCTGTAGGTGAAGCAGTGGCTTCCCAGACTATGTACAGGGGACAAAGGTGAATGGCTATCATTCAGTGCTTAGAAACTAAACCTAATAAATATGATTTAAAACATCTTTGTGTTGGCATCACCCAGGCCTCCTTGGTCTGGGAAAGCCTTGCCCGGCCACTTTTTTGTTTGTTTTTTTTAATAGCATCTGAAAGTTAAGCCTGAGGAAGAAGGGTTACCATGGCTGTCCTCGGGGATGTATTCCAGTCCAGGCAGTAAATTAGGTAAGAGCACTTGGCCCTATCCCAAGGGCTAAACATTGTCACCAAGGACAGAAGCCACACCGGAGCTTTCTATTACAGGCTGTCCCTGAACACAGACTCAGTACTCATGGCCCACCCTCCTTTCCATATCTTGTTCCATTGCCCCCACCCACACTGTGTGCTTTAAGGGCAAAAACTCAGGTGCCTGGCACTGTCCCTTGGATACCTGAAACAACCAATAAATGAATTAATTTCAATTCTCAAAAGAGACAAGCTCTTACTAATTATTTTAAACAGTGTGTGTGTGTGTGTGTGTGTGTGTGTGTGTGTGTGTGTGTTTGTATACGTGCGTGTGCCCACGTACTCGTGCATGTCCCACAGAATGCATATAGAGGTCACAAGTGGGGACAGCTCTTTCTGTCCAACATATGGGACCCAAGGATGGGACTCAGGTCATTAGGCTTGATGGGTACCAAGCACCATCACCCACAGAGCCACTGTGCTGGCCCACTCTTACCTAATTTTGAGAAGGACTTTGTGAGCATAAATGTGTTTTCCATCAGCCAGAAACTTGAGGTCTGCAGTGCCAGGGTTGTCAAACTCCCTCCTCAGTGACTCAGCCACAGTGAGGTGGTCATCAGGTTCTAAGAGAACAGCACAGCACTTCTAAGGCCGACCACAGATGGCTGGACACAGGCAAGGAGACCCTACTCTCTAGGCACTCAGGAAAGGCTCCTCCCCCAAACAACTGACCAGCTACACAAGGCTTTACCCCTGAATACAGATTCACATCTCTGAAACTTCACTATAAATTTGGCAAAAAACAAAAATGTTTTCAACTCTCTCACTAACTGAATGAAATTTTAGAAAGTTGAATGTTCAGAATGTTTCTAGCTAAGATGCAGTTTCCAGTGAGAATAAAACGCAATCAAATCAAATTACCTTTAATTCGTGTTGGTGCTGCTGCCGGGAGTTTTGATTCCCTTTCCTGGGGCCCCAGAAAGGAAGTTCACAGATCCCGTCCCCAGCGACCGCCCCAGTCCTCTTCCCACTCCTCAGGAAATGCCCCAAATGGACAGGGCACGCTCACCCACGGAGAGGAGGCGCCAGGTGACAGCAGGCGTGGCAAAGCAGGCAAACATGTCATAGGTGCAGCAGAAGTGGGTGAGGTGGGGAAGAATCACTGACTGGCCCTGGCACTGCCCCCACATGTACATGTGCCCACCCTGGGTCTTGGCAGCAGAGGTGTGGGCAGAGTGACAGGCTGCAATCTCTATGATCCTAAATTCACAAGCAAACACCACAGGGATACAGTGAACAGGAGGAAAAGGAGCTGCTTCTCCTTCCCCTGGGTGCACCTGACTGGACTATCATGAACTAACTAGCTGACAGAAGTGAGTGAGCCCAAGAAACAAAAAGAACAAAGCAAGACCTGGACACCTCACTTCCTAAATGTTCAGTCACCAAATACTGGAGCCCTTCTTCAATGGCATTTATAACTCGTGAGGATCTATTTGCTACCAATAGGCCTTAAAAATACCATCCTGCTTTGAGTTAAAAATGTAATGTTTTATGCTTAAAAAATTACTAACTAGATAATGAAGACATGTACCATCTAACCTGGGTTAATAAAGGAAAGCTCAGGGTGGGATGGGATTCAGCACATAAGCGCTAGCTCAGCAAGTGAGCTACCTGGGGCTTATCCCTGTCACCCAAACCAAACAAACCTTCAGTCACTTTAAAGGGAGAGGGCTGAAAGTCACTCTGGCTTCTATCTGCACAATAAACTCAGTAGCTTCTTGTCTTGATGTCCTACTGATTGACCCTCACCTTCTGCATGCTAAGAGGATGCACTACACTGAATGAACCCTGGACCTTCTGCATGCTTAGAGGATGCACTATACTGAATGACCCTCACCTTCCGCCTGCTGAGAGGATGCACTATACTGAATGACCCTCACCTTCTGCATGCTAAGAGGATGCACTATACTGAATGAACCCTGGACCTTCTGCATGCTAAGAGGATGCACTATACTGAATGATCCTGGACCTTCTGCATGCTAAGAGGATGCACTATACTGAATGACCCTCACCTTCTGCATGCTGAGAGGATGCACTATACTGAATGAACCCTGGTTCCAAGAGTCTTGGTTTCATCTAGGGTGAGAACTGAATGGTAAGCGGTATACGCTGGGCCGTGTCTGGTGTAGCAACCAGCATAGTAAGAAGGACCTCTCTACTGCTGCTGCCATAAAAGGCCAAAATCAGAACTTCCTGCAGCAACCTTAATTAGCTCTCTTCACTTCTACAACTGGGCAATCGCACATCACAAAATAAAGTGTCCTGTGGGCTGAGCCAAAGGAGGCTGTAAACAGAGGGAGGAGAGAAATAAGCAGAAGCCAATAGAGACAGTTGGTCAGTTCAGTTGTTTGCCCCATCAAACCACAGGGAAATGAGTGCCTGGGGGACATCGAGTGACCATTTCTGCATAAGGATTACAACAGGGAACTTCGGGGTCATGCAATTTCAATGGGGCTGTTTGGGAAATTTGGCTATTGTTATTTTTAATCCTGATTCCTTAGGTTAGATAAATAGCTTACTTTCAGTTCCATGCCTGAAAATGAGCATAAGAGAGTCCATTTGGACCTTTAGCCTCAGACAGGAGTTTGTGCAGGCCACAGCCATGGCCTCTGGTCATCTAGTTAACATATCACTTTCCATGAAAACGTCTCGTGTAGAGCTGGTCTGTTTGAGTTGGCGGGTCCTCCTAGACTCTCCTACTATTGCATGCTTGTGTCAGTGTGCAAATGATGCCCTTGTCCCGTGCTCTCAGAACAGCCTTGCACAACGGGAAAATGGCCCACATGATCTGGCTAGAAAGTTAGTATACAATTTTCAACAGATATGGAAAACAGAAGTCAGGAAATGGAATTCATTTACTAGAAGATAAATGTGTCCACCACTCCCATCAATTTGCTGGCAGGCTTTCCACCTCACAGAAGACACAGGGGCCTCAATGCCAGCCATTCAGAGCATCCTGCTTTGAGTAAGTACAACACTAGCTCTCAGCCACAGTAGTTTATATAAGCCAAATCATTTATAGTCTGATAATCAGTTTCATTATCCTTTTAAAGAAAAAAATCAAGGTGGGGAGAGCAAAGTGCACAACCTAGACAGGATACAGGGCATAGAGCAGCTACTGTCTTAGAGGCACTGTGGTACAGAAGAAATGAAGCAAGGCAACCCCAAAGAGCATCTTCTTCCATGACTACGGTCATTTCAACAGCTGCTGCAGGAGCTACAGAGGGCAACCATGGGAGCTTGCCATCCCCCCCCCCCCCGCCCCCCGGAGAGAAGCCGCAGACCAGAGTATGGCAGTCCACAGCTCTGCTAGAGAGCAGACCTGAGAGCTACCAGGACCAGGAGACTTTGAATTGTCAGAGGAACGCAGAGCCTGTGAGGTAGACAAAAACCTATAGCCAAACAGTAGGCAGAGGCAGGCATAGCAGGGCAGGAGGGAGGCATCGACAGAGTGTCTAACTGGAACAGACAAGTCAGTCTGGGGGGCAGTGAGCCTCGGGGTTTGCGATGAACCACAGTGTCTATCAGCAAAGGCCTGTGAGCTCCACATGATCTGATGTGGCAGGTGAGTGGAGAGAGCTCTGAACAGAAGTGAGGTGAGAGGACAGTGTTCTAGGACAGTGTGCACAACGGACTGCATGGGAGAGAAAAAGACAGCCTGCGAGGCTAGCTGGGAGGACCCATGCAGGTTGCCACCACAGCCAAGCCCTGTCACCAAGTAGAACCAAGGAAGCCCTGGATGAAGACAGGCAGCCGGAGTCAGGTGGCTCTGGAGTGTGAGCCCTGACCACCCCAACCCCATGGGCCTGAAGGGGGCTGAAGCAGCACTGTGGTGGGCACATGCACGTGCGCACACACACACACACACACACACACACACACACACACACACACAGAGCTAGGCAGTTAATGAAAGGTGTTCTTGTTTTTAAGCACTTGAGCATCTTAACTATCTGAGTTAGAGGAGGGTCCACAGCATACCACCTTCCTGTGAGCATCAGTGAGCTATTCTTGCTCTTCCTTCTGAGGTCAGGCCTAGGCCGGGTTCATGTGTGTGTGTGTGTGTGTGTGTGTGTGTGTGTGTCCACAAGTGTGCAGTTTGGTTTGGGGTTTGGTTTGTTGCTTTTTAAGAAAGAGAAAGTATATGAAGTTGGGTACTATGGTGTTTTGAATGTAACTGACCCCATAAGCTCACAGGGAGTGGCACTATTAGGAGGTATGGCTTTGTTGGAGTAGGTGTGGCCTTGTTGGAGGAAGTGTGTCAGTGTAGAGGTGGGCTCTGAGGCTCATGTATGCTCAAGCCATGCCCATGTCTCAAATCACTTCCTGTTGCCTGCGAGATAAGATGTAGGACTCTGAGCTCCTTCTCCAGCACCATGTCTGCTTGCATGCCACCATGTCCTCCATGATGATAATGGACCAATCCTCTGAACTGTAAGCCAGCCCCAATGAACTGTTTTCCTTCCTAAGAGTTGCTGTGGTCATGGCGTCTCTTCACAGCGACAAAACCCTGACTAAGACAGGAAGGTAGCGAGGCAGTGGAGGAAGAACTAGGAGTTGGAGGAAGGGAGAATATAATAAAACATATCAAATCTCAAAAAAAATGGAAAAAAAAAGAACCCCTGAGGGATAGAATTTACTCCAGAGGCCTAAAAAATAAACAATCAATCAACAAATATTTTAAAAAATCCTGATTTTGTACCAAGAAACACATTTTGAACCTCGCCTTTTCTGGGCTGCCAGGCAACAGTTAACAGGGGTAGACTGAGCTAACCTCCACTGTCTAGACCCTGGCGCACTTCACACTGACAAGCTCTCAGCCCACGTGTTTGTATCACCTCAGTGAAATGGCCTACCCACCACATAGCTTAATGGCTGTGAAACACTGGAAATGAAAAGGCAGAGTGTGAGAAAGAATATAAATAAGATCAGAAACAGAGAACAAAGAGGCTATGTGTGACCAATGGAGAAAAGGCACCCCCACAGAAAGGGTAACCCCAGAAGCTGACTCCCAGTCACGGCTCTGGGAAGCCCAGTGGGCGACTCAAGAGCTCAGGAGGCCACAGAATGATCAGGGATTCAAGGCATGGCTAATTTTACATTACAAGTTAGGATATGCCTTCACGGGATAAACTTAAGAACAAGGACACATGTGCTAAACCTTTTAAATGCGTTTCCTTTTGAGCAGAGAATTCAATGTAGATGGATTTTATTTTTCTTTCGCCATGAACTGGCACTAACAACCATAGACTCACCCCTGCTTCACCCAAAATTCAATCCCATTCCTAACTAGGCTCCTCTGGAAGAGCCCCACAAGAGTCAGAAGGAAGTCCTGACCGATGTGTGAGGCTCAGCCACTGGAAAGGGCCGGCGCTGCCAGACAAGTCCTAGCAGATTCGCCACATGCCAGCAACTGAGGCCTGACCGACACTGTGCCAGCTCAGAAACTGCCACCTGGAAGTCAAGGCTGGGAAACTGAGAGACCAGGGAGATCCTTTCAGAGTAGCCATCCCTGATCTGTGTGGGCAGCAGCAAGTGCAGAAGGGCACAGGAGGAACCCAGTGTCTACATCCAGAGCATGGGGCAGGCAGCTCGGAGCCCTGCTAAGCAATGTGCACTCCCAAAGCTTCCCTCCACTGCTTCTCAGCTTCTAGCTCTCGCCCCCTCTTAGTGACAACAGTCTGCTCCAGAGTGGACTAGTGGGAAGATGTGATCTCATTCTGGATCAGAGAAAGCAAGGCAGTGCAAGCCAGTCTTAGCTGATGAGGTGCTAAGGTAAGTGTGGAAGGGCCAGTGAGTCACTCTGCTGTCCACGCCCCTTCCTCTCTGACCTTCAGCATTGGTGTTCAGGCTGTGTACTAAGTGTCTGTACTGACTGCATGGGCAGACTGAGGCATTTTTATAGTTGCTCGGTTGTGAGAAAATATCCCTTCTGCTTTCCTTGACCTCTGTGGATACTTTTCAAGGCCAGCAAATGATAGAGTCACAGGCATCTGTGCACCAGTTCCTGCCTCCACTATCTCCCCTGTTCCCCATTTAAAGAGTCAAAGGTCCTGTTTTCAAACTTTTAGCTTTAAAAAGTGGTTTTTCCAGATCTATATGGGTTATGTAAAATTAACCATGTTTACAGTATGTAAATAAAAACGACAATTTGGGTTGGGGATTTAGCTCAGTGGTAGAATGCTTGCCTAGCAAGCGCAAGGCCCTGGGTTTGATCCTCAGCTCCACAAAAAAACCAAAAACCAAAAACCAAAAACTAAACAACAACAACAACAACAACAACAAAACCCCGACAATTTAATTAAGAATCCCAATGGGGGAAAAGCATAAAAAGAAGTAGCCCAATGTCAGCTAATCTATTTATCCCTCTATTTATTTAAATCAAATATAAAAAACAACTATGTGGAATAGAAACAGGAAGAGTACATTAGTTTCCATAGTGACAGCATCACTGGGTTGAAGGGGAAGTACTGTAACGTCTCTGTGCCACACACGGCGTCAGGACGACGGGAACGGCAGTGCCGTGACTGCCTGGGGAAGCCAGAGGCTTTCAAAATCACGAGGGTCATTTGGGAATGACTCAAAACTGAGGCCGCATTCCCACCACTTCACTCCTGCACAGCACAAGTTTGGACCATAAAACAATGAAACCACCCTGCCCTTCCAACCAGCAGGTTTTCTGAGGAGCTGAGCTAGCGTCGTACCCCACTCAAAGCATTGTGGTTTCCCCAGCCACAGGTGACGGATCGCAAACACTCCCCGCCCCTTGGAGGGTGAGGACAGACAGCAAGGAGAGGGCACTCAGCCAAGGTGCACACAGAGCTCTCCTGACGTCCGTCCGTCCGCTGTAGTCCGCACAGGCAGCACTGGGGACAGAGACAGAAGGGAAGTGACAAGAGGAATGTCATGTCCCCACAACTCACAAGGCAACTTCAACAAGGAATGAACAATCCGGCTAAAGAGTAGTCCAATGCTGGGAGTGACTTCCCATAATTCCCCACTAAAAGCCACGGAGGTAACGTGGAAATGTCCACCTTACCTGTCCTTTTCCACAACAACAGGGGTAGGGTAGGACTGGTTACTTTTATTGCCAGTGTCCAAATGGCCATAAGAATTTGCACCCCAAGCATACACTTGACTTTCATCTGTCAACACTAACGTGTGTGCATAGCCACAGGCAACCTAGAAGGACAAAGACAAATCTTGTCAGGTCTGCAAGTAAAGGGAAATGCTTCACTTTTACAAAGGAGGCTAAGACTAAAATGGAAACTGAGGAAGGACACACTGGCCCTAAGGGCAGACAGTGAAAGAACCAGTATTCTCTGGTACTAGTGCAGGCCCAGCTGAGTAGCTGGTGCTGCAGAGATCACCCCCAGTTCTTCCGCTGGCTCAGCTCACTGCAGTGAGCTCTCCAGCAGCACTTGCTACTCCCAGAGAACCTGGGGCTGTGAGGCCAGGGTAAGACCCAGACACCTAATTCTTTCTTCTAGTTATTGAAGGAAAATGCTTAATGTGGAAAATGGAGGAAAGTGTAAACATAGAAAGCTCTCTTGTGTTGAGACAGTGTTTCTCTGTGCAGCCCTGGCTGTCCTTGAACTCACTCTGTAGACCAGGCTGGCCTCAAATTCACAGATCCACCTGCCTCTGTCTCCTGAGTGCTGGGATTAAAGGCATGCACCACCACTGCCCAGCTTGAAAAGTTCTCAAGATCAGGAACTGAGAAGTTTCTTTTCCTAACTTTTCAGATATAAAAATATGCACTTATGGGGCTGGAGAGATGGTTCAGTGGTTAAGAGCATTGGCTGTTCTTCAGAGGACCCAGGTTCAATTCCCAGCACCCACAAGGTAGCTCACGTCTGTCTATAACTCCAGTTCCAGGGGATCTGACACCTGCACACAGACATACATTGCAGGCAAAATACCAATGATCATAAAATAAAATTTAAAAAAAGAAAACAGAAAGAATATGCACATAAAAATTTTTAAGTGGTAGCATATGTACCTATCTTTTATCTTTTTAACCTAAAGTTACTCTGACATTGCTTTCTCCCCACTATTTGTAAAGCCAGGCAGTGGTGGTGCACACTTTTAATCCCAGCTCTTAGGGGGCAGATGCTGGCAGATCTCTGTGAGTTCAAGCCCAGCCTGGTCTACAAAGTGAATTCCAGGACAGCTAGGACTGTTACACAGAGAAACTGTCTTAAAAATAAACAAAACAAAACAAAACTTTGTAAGCTGGTTATAGTGGCACATGTATGTAATCTCTGCGGTCAGGAAGCAGGCTGTAGCAAGAGGTTCACAGGTATGGCCTGAGCTAACAGTGAGACTCTGTCTCAAGAACAGCATCACCAACAGTCATATTGATGGGCATAATGGTTCTCCTACCATTAAATCAGTAAATTATACAATGCCTATCCTTTTTAATAAACTTACTTTTCTCACATTCTTCTTAACCACTTTTTGTTTATTCTCTCCCCAAGAATTCCTTTGTTAAGATTATAATTATTAATGCATATTAATGGATTTCACTATGTCTGAACTAATTTTATATGAGACTTTCTCTTTGGTTCCATAGGAGAATTCTCTAAGAGTGGAATTACAGGTAAAAAGGCATGAAGATTTTTTAAAACTGTTGGCATATATGCCCTCAAAGATTCTTCAGGAAAGGGTGTGCAACTTACATTCTAGGTACACAGCTCACAAAACGGATATAGGAACAGCATTGCTATAAACAGGTATACCTTAGTTCAAGGCAAAGGGGATTTTAACCTTTTCTTCAACAGAAGCATCAAACTAGCTGAACTTGCCATGTGTATAAGAAAACCAAGACCTACTGCACTGCACGCAGACCACCAGGAGACGTACCCGCTGGACACAGATGCCTTGCAGGGCTGCCACTCTACAGGGGGTTGTCTGGTTGCCACTGCTGCCCAGACCCAGCTGTCCATTCTCATTGTAACCCCAGACATAGACCTGGGGAAAGATAAGAACCGTACAGCACTCAGCAGTTCAGTCCTGTTGTTGAGAAGCATGCCATGCTTATATGACACTAAGGAGGCAAAGAAAACTTTTGAAACCAAGTACGAAGTAACTTTCCTACCTCTGCAGTGTCCACAATGGCCATGGAACACATTTGCCCACATGCTATGTTCATAACTATTTTATTCTGCAAACATCCAGTGACTCTTCGAGGAATGGGCTGATTAGTGGTCTATCCAGAGCCTACCTGCCCAGAGTTATTATAACCCCAGACAAATACCTATGTAAAAAAGAAGACTGATAAACAACACATGCTTGATAAGTGTCTCAGCTGGACATTGACATGTGCTCAGGGCATCTCACCATGCTGTCAAAGAACTTCCCCACTGGTCTACAATACAGGCAGAAAAAGTATTATTTTATAACGCTTGTGTTCTCTACAAGAGTAACAATTATCATATAATACAAAATACCTGCCCACTTCAGCCATATTTTTCAACATTTTGGAACTTTTTTATTTTGCAAATAAGACCTTTGTTATGGCAATATAAATGTAATAATGAGTCCTTTTAAGATTTGTAGTAATTGAAGTCCTTACTACATACAGGGAAATGTCATAATACAACCATCATGATAATAAGTTGCTACCAAGAATAAGGCTGAGTTTGAGGGGCAGTTATTTTAAACATCCCCACTTAGTTCATCATAACTACTTTGGTTAGTCTTTTGACAATCTGGCACAAGCTAGATGTGATGGCTATTCTTGATTGTAAACTTGACTACATACAGAATTAATTAAAACACAAATTGTTGAACTTTTGTGAGAAGTTTTTTGTTTTTGTTTTATTTCTTAATTAAATCATTAGAAGTATGAAGACCAACTTCTAATCTGGATCTTTGAGGTAAGAAGACATACCTTTAATCCAGATCTTTTGAGGTGGGAAGATCCACCTTTAATCTGGGCCACACCTTCTTGCTGGAAGCCTATATAAAGGTCATGGAAGAAAGGAAGCAGCAAGCTTTGCCTGTTTGCTCTCACCTCACTAATAAGTATATTCCTCCACTGGCATGAGAGCCTACTTCTTTAGGACTCCAGTATATACTGAAGACCAGCTGAGACTTACAGCCTTGTGGACTGAAAAAGTACTGTATTCTTGGACCTGCTGTTGGTAGGCAACCATTGTTGGACTAGCTGGACCACAGCCTGTAAAGCACTCTAGTAACTCATATATATATATATATATCTTATCTGTCTATATATATATTTATATCTATAGTAGATGGACAGATAGGGCCCATCTACAGATCTCTATCTATAAATCCCATATCTATCTTATTATTCATGTATATACATACATATACATAATGATTAGATGTAGATGGATAGATGGATGGATGGATGGATGGATGGATGGATGGATGGATGGATAGGTAGATTTCTTTTTTACATTCTCTTCCTCTAGTGCACCCTGGGAAGAGTTATCTGGGAAGAGAAACTCAGTTGAGAAAATGCCTCCATCAGATTGTCTACAGGCAAGTCATAGGGTATTTTCTTGATTAATGATTGGTGTGGCATGGCCCAGGCCACTGAAGACAGTGCCACCTCTGAGCTGGTGGCCCTGAGAGGTATAAGAAAGCAGGCTGAGAAAGACAGGGGAGCAAGCCAGTAAGTAGAGTTCCTCCATGACCTCTGCTTCAGTTTCTCCTTCCAGATTCCTGTCTTGAGTTCCTACTCTGATTGCCCTGGACTGTAGCCTGTAAGGCAAATAAACCCTTTCTTCTCCAGGTTGCTTTTGATCATGTTTTATCACAGCATACAAAGCAAACTCAATTTTATTGATTTTATTGCCTAGTCATATTTTGGGGGCAGTTAAAGGAAACTATAGAACATATTGTAAAAAAATAAATAAATAAAAAATCAGTGAGTTTATGCTAATTATCCTCACCTCTCCATCAGATGTTAGGACCAAAGAATGGTAAGACCAGCAGGCAACCTCAATAACTTATTTACTTGACAAATTAGTATAGATATGGCAGGGCACTAAGCTATGATTTGTTGTCCCATTACCCAGCTGGCTATAAGCATTGTGACCCCAGGTAAAGACTTCTCCGTCTGAAAATAAGAAAATGAGCCTTCACAACACATCCTTCTCTATAGGAGACTACAATACATGCCTCGGCTTCCACAGACGAAAACTAAGATTCAGCTTCAAAGGTGGCTTGACTTCCTCCTTCCAAATTCACTTCGTGACAGAATCTATTTGGAAACCCAAACTGCCTTCTACGTGAAAGCAACACAATGGAATTTAACTCTATGAAGTTTAAAAATAGCTAGAAGATGATTTCTGAATAAATAGAACACTGAAATAAAACAGAGAAAATAGCACATCAAAAGTCAAGAGTGTAAGGTGCTACTTAACTCTTCTAGATCTTCATTTCCTTTAGAGAAAGATAACCAAATATATTTTAAAATGTATTGTATTACTTGCGCAATTATAAATTCATAGAACATATGTGCAATTTACAGATAAAAAAAACCATATATACACAAACCAAAGCATGTTTCCCCAAAAGCCCTGCATATATGTACCATACCCTACATATAAGAATTTAGTTTTCTGATTCTGAACTTTGAAGAACTAAGTCACATGTATGCTCCCTGTCATCTGTGTTTTCTACATTACTTAGGTTATATTATGAGTGGGCTTCATTTCATCGTCTGGTTTGACTTTCTTTTGTGATATACAAATTGCTATAGAACTCGCCCAATGAATGTTCACTGGATAATTCAATTGCTCACTGGGTCTTTCCCAAATCTTCTATGCTGTCTGTAGATCTTTTGCTTTCTGTAAGTCTTTTCTGAAAGTCCAACAGCTCGAGTCTAATAATCACCGTCTGCCACTCCTACTGGGTCTCACGCATTAGACCCTGCAGGAGGTTGCTGGTTTGGACTGAGCTCTCAGTGCTCACCCAACCAAAGTGGGTGCTCACTTGTGCTCACTTCCCACATCAGCAAGCAAGGCTGCACTGTTATCTGACCTGAGAAACCAAGGGGGAGGGTGCCAAGAGCCAAGGTCCAAACAGGACAGCTCCAGCCTATAAATCCCCAGCTTCCCTCTGCCGACATCACTGCTCTGTACACAGCAAACCTCCTGAGCGCTGATGGTAACAGGCACGTTATGGGGGTGAAGCATTGTCCAATCCTAGAACTCCAAGAAAAGGCCAACCACAGTCTGCAAGCTGCACTTGTAGCTCTGTCTCCTGCCACGTCCACCATGCCTTGGCGCCCACATACTGGGTGTCAGACCACGTGCTGCTGCTCACTGACGCTGACAAGCTGTTCTGGCCATCCTCCCAGGCTTCCAATGGAGGGGACTTGCTCTAAAAACGATGTGCATTCACTTGTTCGGCACCCTTTGATTAAGTCCATGCCTCTAATTCAAGGCCTGAGACTTAGACCATCAGGTCTAACGTGACACAGACCTACAGCCGCAAATTTCTGGGGAACGGTTTGTTTCCTTTTCTCTTTTTCCTTCTCTGGGGTGCTCCAAGTAAGAAATTCTCCTGTTCAATCCTTAGGAAGTGGCAAATCCTGTGCTCAGAGTGTAGCTTTGGCGGTCCCAGCCTATGGGAGGTCTCCTACGGGACCTTGACCTCTTGACCTGTAACCTTTCACCTCAAGAGTACAAACTATAGCTCAGCATCAGCTGTGCAGGTGGGTGCCTCAAAAGCAGGACAGCTTCACAGTCTCCTCCAGCTTCACGTCACTATTCCTGTTTCCTCACTTTACCTGACTGTGCCTTCCCTTAACTGCTAAGCCATCACACCAACCCCCGCTGTTTTAAATGAAGAAATGGTCTGAATCATCTTGCCTATTACTGGAAACTCCCGCCCAAATTGCCAGAACTTATACCTCAAAGGCATAATTTAATTCTAATTCTGTAGAACTCTGAATTCACGGTGTAGCCAAGAGAACTATACTTCTAAGGTAAACTTCTACCAGCCACTTAATGTAAGAATTACAGAATGCTTAGAGGAATGGCAGAATCATGATTTGGTCTCTCAATTTACAGGCCAGGAATCTAAGAAGTGTAGGCTTCCTAAGATCCAAAGCAAGCAGAGTTCTCACACAGTAATTACACTTACCGAGTGGGGAATGGAAGGGCCCTGTGTTAAACTACCATTCTCTGCTGCTCAAGGACAGCCAAACTCCATGTTCCCAAGGCATTCCCAGAGGGGAGCCAGCAACTCTTGCTCAATCAGAAAGTTTGCTCTCAATTTTCAGGGCATCCTGGTCTTATTTCTTAACAAATAAGCAATCCCTGAACTATCCATTGAGTTCCTGTTACCTGTTGTTGCAAGAATGACGTGTGGGCCATTCCCATAGCTGAGGCTGGCTATCTTTTTGCCAGTTAAAGAATCCGATCTCTGAGGCTCAATGGTGCTCTGAATGTCACCTACCCCCAGACAGCTACTGCACTTTGTGCTGAGCACAAAAATCTGTGGAAAAAACACTCAGTTCGAGGAGGCAAATTTCTGAAAAGTCTATAAGTTAACTCAAGCAGCCTTCCTGAAGGAAACTGCCTCGTTACAGAATAAATAAAAGCTGGCTTTTCAGCCAAGTGGTGGGGACACATGCCTTTAATCCCAGCACTTGGGATGCAGAGGCAAGCGGATCTCTCTGAGTTCGAAGCCAGCCTGGTCTACAAAGCAAGTTCCAGGAGAGCCAGGACCACATAGAGAAACTCTGTCTTGAAACAAACAAAGAAATTGCTTCTCCATACTTCTGTTTAAAGGTTTCATTCCTTTACCTCCCCCAAGGTACTTACAAACCCATTACTAAAAATACGGGTGGTTGAATTTTTTCTTCAACGTTACCTCATTGTTGAGTGTAGTGTATAAAACTTCATTGCCAGCACTGCCTAAGACACAAGCCTGATGAATCAACTGCACTTCTTCCTCAGAACACAGGGAAAAAATGGGCCACTTTCCCACATCTAACATCTTCAAGGATGACAGGGTAGTCTGTACTGGCTGAAAGGAACAAGACTTATGTACTCAGACAACCAATTAAAACCAACAGAAACCATGCCTCCACTCTTGTTTCTGCAAAGCAAAACTGGCTTCAGGAGGAATGACCCACATCTGCTGTTGTCTGTTGCCGAGAGCCAGCCACTCACTGCTGTAGCCCGTGGGGGCTGGTGGCCTGGGCAAAATGAGATCTCAAAGACACCCAACGCATCCAAGCCTGGACCTTGGCCAGCTGAACGTTAGCAACACACTAAATAGTGGCTATGGTTTGCATGCGGCTGCAGGAACAGGCTGGTTCGGCAAGTGCAGGCTGGAGGAAGGAGGGTGGCCACTACATCTGCTGTCCCTATGTATGGTGGTTCCTCTAGCAAACAGATATGGGTTTCTCTCAGGGAAGGATGGGAGATTAGCTAACAGTGTAACACATACCATAGACATTCTGGCTAGCAGTACGGTTCTTAGGTCTTGTAGCAAGGTTGATGCTCAGGAAGACCTGGCCTTCCCTTCATTCACGGGGTTCTGGGTCTGTAAACTGGCTGCTCTGAAAACTGACTGATGGGCCATGGATCCCCATTACTACAATCAAATGTAGCAATTCTTTCCTTTGTTCTAGAGTCTTGTGCATGTATAGATCAGACAAAAACAAACTCATCTTCACCCCAGGAAAACACCATTATTGATTTGCCAGCCCCAAAGGTCATGCCATTGCAGACATCGCTTTGCCTATGATGCCCACTATGGGGGTAAGCATGTTCACCTTGCCTTTGGTGGTGTTTTGCCGCCTCCTGGCCCAGTAAGTGCATCACATTGAACTCATCCACCTGAGCAGCAGCATCTCCTACTCTAAGGTCTGGCCCAAGGAAAAGGGTGACAAGAAAGCTCTTCAAATGTGCTGGCATCCCTCTCACACTTTGGCATTTTATAATATTAGTGAAAGGCATGTCTTCTAGGCCTGCACATTGTGGAGGATTAGGTTTTAAGCAAGGAATCCACTCCAGCATTCCAGTTTCCCTACACTGTACGATTCCTTTATCAACAATAAAACAAGAATATCAGGCCCATTCTCAGTAGACCACCTTTCCCCAAATATTTCAACTAACCAATCAAACAGACTCTTGGTACCTTTAAAAAAAACAAAACAAAACAAAAAACTGTGCAAGGCTCAATAATAAACCTAGAATCTTTGTTCAATGGGCTCATATTGACAAACTCAGCTTGATTCATTCTATGTTCCTCCTACCATTATCCCACACCCTTAAAGTCCATTGCCACACACTCTGCAGACTTCTGCTTGAATAAATTAGCAAGCTCATTAGGTTCTCCTGGTGCAGTACACCTCCTCGTGGACCACATGCTCAGCTTCCCAAACACTCACTGGGCGGCAACAACCAGTAGTTACTTAGTCTACAAGGTGTGGACTCAGTAGTCCCAATGAGACACCGGAACCACAAGAAGTTCCTGGAGAACCAGTGATCCCTAGTCCACAATGGAAGCTTGGAAACCCTGGTTCTTCTCAGGGAAGGACTCAGAAGCAGTGATGGGACAAATCAACTTGGTGGCAGAGGGAAAGCCAAGGAGCAGGAAGCGAAATAGCTCTTTATCTAGTCTGCTACCTGTAGATGCTGCCCACTATCAGGGTGGGCCTTCCCACATCAATCAAGGCCATCAGGATGCTTCTTCAGGTGAGGCTTCCTACTCAAGTGATTCTAACATGTGACAAGGTGACATTCAAACCAACCATAGCATGGAGAACCATCTAGGTAGCTTACGTGCTCACTAGCACCAACAGCTACAGCTAGCCTGTAGAAACAACTACGTGTATTAACACTTTTGGAGACTCAAAAGTCACAAGTCAAGGTGTCAGCTAGCTTGCCTTCCAAGAGCTGTCAGGGAAAGATCTAGTCCAGGCTCCACTTCTTGGCTTGCAGAGGGCTATCTTCCCTCTGTCTGTCTGCACTGCCTGCCTTGTATGTAGATCTGTGTCCAATATTCCCCTTCTAATAAACACACAAGTCAGACTGGATTAGGGCCAGCTTTAATGACTCATCTTAACTAAGCTAATTACTTCTTCAATGACCTAGTCTTCATATGAAGTGATTACACTCTGAGGTCTTGGTTTTGTACTTAGGGACATAATCTTGGAGGGCCATGAAAACCTCAACAGTGCAGGATAATTTCATGATCGTGTGCACTCTCCAAAATGGTCTTCAAAGACAGTTATTATTTATCTGTACACTGGAGACACTTACTTACTTGCTTAATGAAGGAGACCCTCAAACAGCGGGGTTCCCTCCTGGACCCTGGGTTAGGCACAAACCACACCCAAACGCCTGTTTTCACAGAGAGATCTTTTATTAAGCGTGGAGGCAAAGTTCTAGTGGTTGTTTTCTGACTCAGGCAGAAAAACAGCAGCAAAGGACCTTGCAGGGGTCATTTTTAAGAAGAGAAAATGGGAAGGTCTGTGTTAGGACGGGCTAGGATGCTGTGGAATGTTTTGGTTGGGTATGTTAATTAGGTGAACCAAAGGGAGCTTTTGATTGCTAGACTTCAATACTTTCATTAGCTGGACCTTTGTGGTTAGCCTCAGGAGAGGAGATTGCCAAATAAGGGAACAGACCTTGGTGGCCAGCTTTAGTAATCTAACGGTTTAGCAAGGCAGCAGGAATGGGGGAAGGGCAAGACCTGCCAGAGCCATGTTTGCCTCACTTGAGCTGGCCAGAGTCCCTTCACTTAACTTTTGAATTGTAAAGATATGTATATATTTTGTAAATATAACAGCCCTTAGGCCATCAAAGGATATTTTAAAATTTTGGAAAAACACCAAACTCATATTTAACTTAAAAGAGTAAAGACTTTCTGGGCTCTTTCTCACTAGCTGTTAAACAAACCTTATAAAGAAGATATGAGAGGCCAGCCACTTGCTTGCTTCCGATCTGAGAAAGCATGTATCCCCTTCACCTTGGACGTCAGCTGAGGTTGTCTGGGCTGACCTGCAAGCACTCATCCTCATTACTGTGGTACTCTGGGGCTTTTACAGACTGTCTAACACAATCTTGAGCAAAGAACCAGGGGAAGCCTCCTTCATCACCACCCCATGGCTGCTGTGAATGATGGAAAGGATACAGTAAATTCTGATTAAAGCTGTCTAAGGACCGGGCGGTGGTGGCACAGGCCTTTGATTCCAGCACTTGGGAGGCAGAGGCTAGTGGATCACTGAACACGAGGCTAGCCTGGTTTACAGAGCGAGTTCCAGAACAGCCAAGGCTACATACACACAGAAACCCTGTCTTGAAAAACCAACCAATCAACCAACCAACCAAACAAACAAACAAACAAAAAAACTGTCTAAACGATGGCTGAAGTCCCTATGTCCAGCTCTCCTTCCCATGTGATCCCATGCAAATCTCAAGTCCCTATGCCAAGAATGATGGGTCCTACTTTCACACCTGGGACAGTGGTGATGGCTGTTTCTCCTGTTCAATTCTGATGCAGTAGTTACTATTTCTTCAGTTACTTTAAATACCAGAGCATTGTGTAACAGTATCAGTGGGTATCCAAGAAAAACTCAATTTGGAATCTGGCATTGTTTTTAAATCTCACATCTACAAGAGGCCATTGTACAGATGTACAGAACAGGTCTCTACTTTCATTGTGGCTATTTAAGTTAACTGAAGACTTTATATGGTCGTGTTGTATTAATTCAGAAATCGGGGTTTTTAGGTAAAAGAGAATTCTTTCTAGAGACACTTTGTTTACTGTCAAAGCTGGACAAAGAAATGTGATATGAGATTTTAGTCTAAGCGTCTTTTTTAAATGACCTACCTTCTCATACCATGAAGGAATCTTATTTTCTATGAGCTCTACTTTATTTTTTTTTCCTTCTGTAAATTTTAAGACTAAAGTTTGAAATGTGGCATAAAGAATCTAAAGGAGATGTTATTAATGGTCTTCTACAGTTTTTCTATATTATCTCTAGTCTTCACAATAATCAGACCATAGATTTTGCCACATAATCCACAAGTTCAGTACCTTCAAGGTAGGTGAGAACAGAGGACTGTTTGCCTACATCACCTGAGTGATGCAGTCCCCTAGGAAGGCACAGTGCTGGAGGCCTCAAGTCTGTGCAGCACTCACAGAGCCCTTAATGGCTGCTTGGCATGCACTGCCAAGATACAGTGACTGCTTACTGACTACCTCAGCTGTTTCTCTTTTCAAGCATGTTTTTGGATTTGATCCTGTCCTTTGCTACAATATCAAGTGGCTTCCTGAATACTGAGAACTGAATGGTAAGTTCCAATTGGCTCCTAAACACTTCTGTACAAGTCATAAGCTCAAACTTTCTCCTTGGTCCACTTGTACAGTTGCACACAGTACCCAGCCCATGATTCTGACCACTGGGATTCCAAAGTGTGGATGAGGTTTATGCAATCTGCAGTCCTATATTTATTATGAGATGCTGCTGAGCAGGAGGATATCAGCTATGGTAGAATTACTGAATTAAAGACAAAAATAAGACACTACATGCCCTCCCTGGAGGTCACAATCTAATGGGAAGCAGCCACAATGCACAGCCCATGTACACCAGACATGGGAATATATTGCTTCTCAAATCTGTCAGACAGCCAGATACTTGGCAACAGTCATTACAAGTGCATTATTTAAGTCTGTGAGAAAACTATTACATAGGGAACTGATAGCTTAATTTATAAATGCAAATACATTTTGGAGAAAATATTTAATAGTAGCTTCATGGAATTATAGCATTTTGTTCCAGTACACTCATGAGACAATGTACAAAGATTTACTGTACAGCACATGTAGGAGCTTTGACAACCATTCTGTGTGCTAGAGATGTCTTCGCTGGAGTCTCCACCTGCTCTATACCCACTGTGAGGTGGGGGATTCTGAAGAGCCTGTGTCCTGGCCAGTTTTTATACCAACTTGACACAATAGGCAGGGTCATCTGTGAAGAGGAAATCTTAAATCAAGAAAATGTCTCCCCAGGACTGGCTTGTGAGCAAGTCTTACGATTGATGTGGGAGGGCCCAGCCTATTGTAGGTGGTGCCACTGCTGGGCAGGCGGTCCTGGGGATATAAGAAAACAAACTGGGCAAGCCAGGAGCAAGCCAGTCAGCAGCACCCCTCCATGGCCTCTGCATCAGCTCCTGCCTGCAAGTTCTTGCACTGAGTTCCTGCCCTTGCTTTCCCAGTGATGGTCTGTGATGTGAAAGTACAAGCCAAAATAAACCCTTTTCTCCCTAAGACGCTTGTGGTCATAATGTTGTGTCACAAAACAGAAACTGAAAAGAGGACAGCTGGTCAGGAGCAAGAAAATGTGGGGAACTGAACTCTTCAAGGAAATCGAGAGCCCTGCAATCGTCGCCATCAAGATGGTGTCTGGTGAATTCAGTTCCAGGGTGATCCAGGTAGCCGCCCGACCGAACAACCACTCCCTGAGCTGTTCCTGTAATCCTCCAGTTGCATCCTCTCCACCACCCCTACCTGTAGCTGGCATCTCTTTGCAAAATGCAAGTAATGAGATGTTAACACTCTGTCAAGGAAAACATAACACAGGAAATGCACCTGCCATGAATTAGAGACTGACACATCCTGTTAGTCTCATTGTGTGGTCTGGAACAAACAGACGCTGTATCCACTGAGAAATCCACTGAGTGACCACACTGCACATGACCACAGCAAACTGGCAAGCTGTTACAATTCCGTTAAAATACAGCCTATATAGGAAAATCAAAGTGACATGTTGGGCATGCTTAGTAAAACAATGTCTAAAAACATGCAACATTGTATACGTAATAAGGAAAATTCACTGCTGACTATGTGAATTCATATTTAATTTTATGAAATCTGTTCCCAGGAGGAATTAGGAATTTTTCTATTAACACCTTTTGTGTGTGTGCACATGCATGCATGGGGGGGAGGGCACCTATGCCCGTGGAGGCCAGAAGAGGGCCTGAGTTCCTCGGAAGCTGGAGTTACAGGGGACTGTGAGTCACATAACAAGGGTTTGGGAAATAAACTCTGGTCCTCAGCAAGACCAACAAGCACTCCTGATTGTTGAGCCATCTCTCCAGGGAGTCCTCTACTATCATTTTCTAAGTCTCTTGGTTCTATCATTAGTTTTTAAGCTACTTTTCCAAATTCCTGCAAGGGTTCACACACAAACATTCATGTCAGCATGTGGTAAAATTTCCAGTTTAGCTGTTCTGTGTATAATTATTATAATTTATTGAATTTTATCTTTTTTATTTCCTAAAGTAGAAAAAAGACAAAAGAAAGTAATAGTTAATATTAATCTGTTTTATGGAGATGAGCAGATACTTTGTAACTTTAACACAACACAAGATAGCAGTCAACAGACAGGCTGAAAGATATGAAACAATATCCACTGGATACGAGATGGAAGCAATATCCATCGGATACAAGATGGAGGAATAATATCCACTGGATACTGCATGGGAAACAGTATTCACTGGATACTGTATAGACTTAGGCTGGCTGACTGTAATGTTCAGATGTGATGGGAAATAAAAGAGCACACTGGGTTGGAAGCATATCTTCTATGACTATTTTTTTAGTGTTTTTCAATATTTGGGAAAGGAATAAACATTATTTAAACAAAGCCTTTTATAGGTCATCATCTGTGAGCAGAAGCCTATATTCCTTACCAAGTTAAAATGCCACCACCCCAGGGAGCCTTTCCTCAACCCCTAGGTAACATCTGTTCCTTGCTGGCCTTGTCCACATCCTATATCCCTCAATCAATTATTCATTGGTATGTCAGGCACCACACTGCAGCCTCTCCAAGCAAGACTTAGATGACCTCACTGCTCTTCTCACCAGGTGAACAGTAGATATGGTTCATGCAACAAAATACACTATAAGGCATGCTTTTTTCTAACCTGGCCACTTTCTCCACAGAAACCAGGCAGTTCTTCTTCCATATGGACTCAGTCCTGTGCAGTCCCTAGGGAAAAAGTATGTGGTAAAATCAGGAGCCCACGCCGGATGAAGGGACACAGAAAACTGCTTGAGTAAGCAGGGTCTGTATTGCCAGCATTTGGGAGGCTAAGGAATTAGAAAGAAGCTCAGGCAACAAAGCAAGACCCTGTACCACACAAATAAAATGACTTTACTTCTAATTAACAGGGAAAGTAAGTCCCCAAATGCTGAGTGGGTGACATAGGAACTAAGCCTTTAGCATGGGAGTCAACAGCTATAAGACCTACAAGTAGTTTTCAATGTTCAGCAACTCTTAAGTTAACTCCTGAAGTCTGGACGGTCATTGCAGAACAGAGGTCCTTCTATCTAAAAGGAAATTAGCAGAAACTTCCATCTCACAGATGACTTTGCTATTGATAGGGAAAAACAAATTCTAGACCTTGGCCAACTGTTCTGTGACTGGAAAGTTCCAAATCACCACGGTGAAGACCAGACTTATGAATTCTCAGCTCCTGAAGGAAGTATGATCTGCTAAGCTGGAAAAAACAAAGGAGAAATGAATGAAATGGATGAATAAAATGAATGAACAAATAGATGAATGATTGAATGAATACAGCTTTGTTGCCCTGGACTTTAACAACAATAAAAAAAGTCTGAAACAAAAGCCATCAAGTATGGAACAAGATCACTGAATATTCTTTCCTTAGCAACTTCCTGCCATCGCATCAAAGGGACAGCAGGAGCTGAGGTGACAGCAGGGTAGCCCTACGGAAGACATGCAGGTCTTCACTGTGGGTCAGCCATTACATACTAGCTAGCCCAGAGCTGAAGACAATATAAACAAAGTAGTGTGTCTCTCCAAAAGCCAATTCCGTAAAACTGTATTTAGTAACGCTCACTGCTGTCTAATTTGTTAGGTCTGCTCCAATTACTTCAATGCAATGCATACTGCGAGCTTCTTATTAGTGTTTCACCTGGTATTCCCTGCAACAGAACTAGAGCTGGAAAAGGACAGACTAGAAATGGCGCACGCCTTTATCCCAGCACTTGGGAAACAGAGCCCAGCCTGGTCTGCAGAGTGACTTCCAGGACATCTAGGACTACACAGAGAAAACCTCTCTCAAAACACACACACACACACACACACACACACACACACACACACACACACACACACACACACATCAAGCCAAGCAATGGGCTTGCATGCCTTCCATCCCAGCACTCACAAGGCACTCACAAGGCAGAAGCAGGCAGTTCTCTGTGAGTTCGAGGCCAGTCTGTTCAACAGAGCAAGTTCCAGGGCAGCCAAGGCTGTTTACACAGTGAAACTCTGTGTTGAAAAACAAAACAAAACAAAACAAAAATCAAACTGGGTCAAATGTCACCATGGCCCTTATCAATGTTGTGTATGTTCTTGATGAAATTTTCCTCAATTTTATTCCTAATTGCAAGTAGGTTTTATAGAGAATAATGCATTCAGAAAATCTGAATTTAAAATGAGGACAATGAACAGTAAATCATTATTCCTAATGTTTCAATTTTAAAAAGACATGCTTATATTTAAAAGCTCACTTAGGGACTGGAGATGAAATTCGGGGCTAAACTATTTGCCTACCCAAAACCAAAACTGAAAGCAATCATCACTTCAAGTTTTTAGCTTGTAAATTTATATGATTTGATCTAGAAAAATGTTCGCCATATTTAATCAGCATCACACAATACAGCAGCACTTCAGCAATCTTCTGAAATCCTAATCTTCTTCAAACCCCAGCATGACTGCTACCACTGAGGCTCCTGATTAGCCACACGCTGGGCTCTGTACTTCCACAGCACTTCCCTTTGCAACCTCAAGAACGCACACAGTCTGCCTCACGTCAACTGTTCTTGTGTAACTTCTTCTCTCTATTAATTAGCAAGCTCTTTCAGAGAGGAGACCACAATCTGCTTGTTACTATAACCATGTATTACTCAGAGTAGAACATAATGTAAACATTCCAAGTACTGGAAAACAGGACAAGATATTGGGAGCTGGCATGACTATTTGAGGTACCCTCCCACACCCCATTGCTGGGGACCAAATCTGGGATCTTGCCAATGCAGAGCAAGCATCCTACCACTGAGCTACAATCCCTAGCCTAAGAATTTAAGGGGACCCTTACCTTCTTCCTTCAGCATCACCTTAACTGGAAAACACTTTTTGCACATTTAACACTAAGTTTACCAGAAGAAGAAGAGCCATTTGGGCTTAGGGGCAGAACTCAGCGAGAGTACACTGGGTTAGCACGTATGAGGTTCCAGTTAACGCCAGCATCACAGAAACAGAAAGAAGAGATGAGAGAGTATGATGAGGAAGGGAAGGACCCAGAGGGAAAGAATTCAAAGGTGGGGACGAGAGGGATGGGGAGGAGAAAAAGGAACAAACACAGAGATAACCGCCCTCACCACCCCTTAGGTCCCCCACTGCTAGCAGGGAGGGGGGACACTCATGCATGCTAAGATCAGTGATTAGGAATCCTGAGTATTTTTAAGTAGAAAAAAACAATGATTCCTTTCAGTATCTTTCTTTGATCACTGGTCAGGTTAAAACATAACTGTATGCATAGCATATGGAAATCACACATTCAAAGAGGAAACAGTCGTAAGAGCCAATTGGAATTAACTGTAATATTAACATAGTTTCATGTTATTCAGTGTTAGTCAAAATTCAAAAATAACGTCAAGACTAATTACTAATGTGAAATAATGTAGACACATATAGTTTTGTTTAAAACAAAAAAAAAAAACAAACTTGTTTTCCACCATGTCAAAGTGGCGCATGTAACAGAGAAAACTGATTTCTCCAATTTCTACCACCTTGGGCACAGTGGGTGGCGATTACAGCTGTCTCAACCTGTCACCCGCGTGATTTTTATGCTATTATTATCAGCGTTGTAAACCACATTCATGGAGTGAAACACTCACATTTAGAGTGTGAGTTAGCACCTCACTGAATTTTTGCAATATCCAGACAAGTAATCATAGAAATAAGGCATAATCACTGCCTCCATTTCAGGATGCTTCAGCAACCTGACCATGGAACCATCAGTCAGATCGGGGCTTGGAATGAAACTCGAGAGTGCTTCCAAAGCTGCTGCTCCTGGACCCTCTAAGCAGGCATGTCCAACCTGCCACCCATCATGAGGCGGAGGGCAGCCATGAATGTGCCTACCCTAAATTCAAAATTATCAAAAACATTTGGAGATTTGTTCTGCAGTTTCTTTGCAGAGTTGTTCTGGAGTGTGAACCTTGTAAATGAGGACAGCATTTCACAAGTCCACAGTTGATTTGCCTGCTCCTATGAAAGGACCATCAAGTTTTCCTAGGCCCATCTCAACTCTATACACAAGGGTAAGGAGCACTCCTTCCACAAACAGCTGTACCTGGTTGCTGGAGAGTTCTGGAGCCCCAAATTTGGTCCTTCTAGATCGTTGTAAAGCTGTCTTCTAGAAAAGTTCACAGGACTGAAAATGTAAACACACAAATAAATTCTATTAGAGAAATTTAAAAAAAGAGAATACACGATTTTTCTGTGGTGATATAATGTGTACCCTAATAAACTTAACTAGGGATCCGAGGACAGAGCCAACCACTAGATTAGACATAGAGGCCAGACAGTGATGGCACACACCCTTAATACTATCACTTGGGAGGCAGAGATCCATCTGGATCTCTGTGAGTTCAAGGCCACACTGGAAACAGAGCTGGGCAGTGGTGGCACACACCTTTAATCCCAGTACTGGGAAGCACATATGCCTTTAATTCCAGGAAGTGATGGCAGGGTGGAAAAAGGTATGTAAGGTGTGAGGAAACAGGAACTAAAGCTGAGATCCTTTCAGGTGAGGACTCAGAGGATTTCAGTCAGAGAATTCATGGAACAGGACCGGCTAGTTGGTGAGGTAATCGGTGGTGGCTGTGGCTTGCTCTGCTTCTCTGATCTTTCAGCTTTTATCCCAATATCTGGTACCGGGTTTTTTATTAAAAGATCATCTAAGATTTGAACAACAATTTTCCAAAGTTAACAATCCATTATTTATTAAAGGAAAATGCTTCTTAAATTGCATCAGCTCTTTTATTAAAAAAAAGATCAGTAGAGATACTCAAATATAAAATATTAAAAACTTAAGATGCAACTTTTGAATATTTTTTATAAGTTTCAAGACAGAATTTTAACAGTGTGAGCAAGGAAACATGCAAAAATATATATTAAAGAAAGTTGGGCCGGGTGAGGGTGGCGGTGGTGGTGGTGGTGGTGGTGGTGGTGGGGGGGGCGGGGGTGGCAGCAGTGGCGCATGCCTTTAATCCCAGCACTGGGGGTTGGGGGGGGGGCAGATCTCTGTGAGTTTGAGGCCAACCTGGTCTACCAAGTGAGTTCTAGGACAGGTGACGCAAAGCTACACAGAGAAAACCTGTCTCGAAAAACAAAAACAAAAAAGTTGGTTTGGGAGTTTGGTTTTGGAAACAGGTTTCTTACTATGTAACCCTAACTGACCTGGAATTCACTGCGTAAGATGAAACTCTAGCTCCATCAGCCTCTGCCTCCTGCATACATGTACCACCAAATAAAGGCACCAAATAAAGTCTGATTGTACTCTTCAACAAAAGAGAAGTCACATGAAATATAAGCAAGGTAAACTTCCCACTTCTCTAGTACAGGAAGATTTCCTTCTGTTTCTTCATTTGTTATTGAGACAGGGTTGTTCTGTAGAGCTCAGGTTGGCTTCAAATTTGGAATCCTTCTGAATCAACCTCCCCAATGCTATGTTAATAGGCATATGCTTCTCACTCAGCAAGAGCTTTCTTAAATAAGACATGACAGCATAGACCACAGAGCAGTAGATCTGTGAAAAGGTATAAGATATTGCACAGCATGGAGGAAGGCAGACAGCTGCAGCCTACAGAACTGACCGATGCCAAGGACTAAAGGGACAGGGTGCGGGCTAATCACACAAGTCAGCAATCACACTTAAAGATGCTCAACCTCATCACAGAATCATCATGGGAACACGCACACAGTGAGTTCAGCCTTATCCACTAGACCCACAGAAATTAATCCGGAACAGTGCCCAGTGATAGAGGAGACAAAGGCACACTTGTATAAGGCTAAAGGGAACACATATTAATTCAATCACTCTGAAGAACAACTCCTGTGTTTGGATCATCACATCTTTTTTGTTGTTATTTTTTTGATACATATATGGAGTCTATTATGGTATGGATTTCAAACATTTTCCCCAAAACTCATGTGTTCAAAGTTTGGTCCCTAGTGCAACAGTATCTGGAGGTGGACTTTGAGAGGTGACTGGATTGTGAAGACTCTAACCTTATCAAGAAATTAACTGCTTGACTCTTAGCTTCATGGGCTACGGGAAGGTCCTAAAAGCAGTGGTGGCACACACTTTTAATCCCAGCACTCTGGAGGTAGAGGCAGGCAGATCTCTGTGAGTTCGAGGCCAGTCTTGTTTACAGAGCAAGTTCTAGGACAGCCAAGGCTACACAAAGAAACTGTCTTGAAAAACCATAAAAAAAAAAAAAAAAAAAAAAAAAAAGAGGTAGGGAGTTCTTGGAGGAAGCAGGCTACTGAGAGCATGCCCTGGAAGGATGTGTCTGTATGTATATTTAATTTTGTGTATGGCTCTTTTATATGCATGTTTGTCTGTGAACCACATGCATGCCTGGTACCCACAGTGGCCAGGAGAGGTGCTGGATCCTGGAGTTAAAAGATGGTTGTGAGCAGCCACGTGGGTGCTGAGAAATGAATCCAAGTCCCTTGAAAGAGCAGTCAGTACTCTTAACCACTGGGCCACCTCTCTAGGCCTAATAGTGTATCTTATCCTTGGCCCTTTCCTGTGGTGGTATTGTGTTCCCCAAAATATTGTGCACCCTAATAAACTTATCTGGGGTCAGAGATAGAACACCCACAATATTAAACATAAAGGATAGGCAGTGGTAGCACATGCCTTTAATCCTAGCATTCCAGAGGCAGAAATCCATCTGTTCAAGGACACAGCCAAGCATGGTGACTCACACCTTTAATCCCAGGGAGTGATGGCAGAAAGAGAAAGATATATAAGGCGTGAGGACCAGAAACTAGAAGCATTTGGCTGGTTAAGCTTTTAGGCTTCTAGCAACAATTCAGCTAAGATCCATTTGGATGAGGACACAGAAGCTTCCAGTCTGAACAGCACAGGACCACCTGAGGAACTGGCGAGGTGAGGTAGCTGTGGCTTGTTCTGCTTCTCTGATCTTCCAGCATTCACCCCAATACCTGGCCCCAGGTTTGATTTTATTAATAAGAACTTTTAAGATTCCTGCTACACTTCCCTCCTTCCATTTCCAGGCTCCCAAGAAGTAAGCAGTTTAGCTACACCATGTATTCCCACTATGATGTGTTTCCTGGTCACAGGCCAAAAGCAACAGGTCTAAAACTGTGAGCTAAAGTAAATCTTTCCTCAATGTAAAGGTTTACTCAGGCATTATCATAGCAACACAAAGCTGGCTAATGTATCACTGCAACAAATTTCATAAAACAATTCTTACCCCGCCTACATGAGATAGCGAATCTTTTTTTAATACTGCTGTTATTCTGCCCTTCACCACCCTATGTCATTCCATCATAGTTCAATGTAAAAAAAAATGTTAAGATGACTTCACGATCAAAAAAAAAAAAAAGCTGACCTAGACGTACCCTGCAGTGAGAAAACTCCTAAGGAAGAGTACACAAGTCAGCAGAATCTACCAACAGGGTTAGACATATCATCTATACCATCTATCAACTAACATAAATTCTCTAGGGGCTGGGGAGGTGGCCCAGAAGTTAAGAATGAGTCCTGTTCTCCCAGAGGACCAGAGCTTGGTTCCCAGCGTCCATGTTGGGCAGCTCACAAATGCTTGTACTCCAGCTACAAGAGATTCAATGCCTTCTTCTAGTCTCTGTGTGCACCCTCACACACACACACACACACACACACACACACACACACACACACACACACAAATATCTAAAAATAATTTTCTAGATTTAGTAATGTTGATTGAACAAGCCCTATGTCACAAAATAATACAAATGGTGTAACAGACCATTTGATAAGCTTCAGAGTCCTGAGGAAACATCCATCATTTGTTATACTGCAGATGACAACATAATGCATGGCTAGGCTTTACTGAGAATTCTCACAGAGAAGTTTTGATGGAAGTAATGCCAAAGACAAGACTCCATGCAGTTATAACAATGTATTTGTAGACTACTACTTTTCCAATCACAAGGTAGTTCATTGAGAGTCTCTGGGCTAGTACACACAAATAATCCCTGTCCTTAGGAAGCTCAGTTCAAGGCCATCTCAGCTACATTGCTGGTTCAAGGCCAACCTGTAAGGGGGAAAAGGTTAACCAATATTAAAATCAGAGTACCACCATTTTGACTTTGCCTTTCCTAGGGACATAGGAATTTCATAAAATAGTGATAATGATGACTTATAAACCAAGATTTCTCCTGCCATTTTAAAAGTAAATTAATACTATAGAATGATAAATGCCAGGCAAGGAGAATCTGACCTAGAAAAAAATGTTTACTATCTGTCACGCTAGGATAGCACAAGTGGTTTCTCTAACTGCTCTAAATTGGCTTCCAGGTGTCCCTGTTTTTTGCACAGGAAGGCAGTGTTTCTGGAGGGCAGGTAGAGGACAGTTCTTCAGTGACAGTGTCATAGCATAAGTTGGCCCCTATGATAGGGTGACAGTGGGTACCCTAACTGTCCTACTGCACATCACTTCATTGGTTCTGACTCCCCATCTGCTGTAGGTAATATGCTTCTCCATAGTAAGCTCTGCAAAATAGTTTCCTCTACATTTCAATTGGTTTCAAGTAACAAAAATAACATTCTGGGATCCCACAATTTGATCTACAAACCAGAATGAGAAAGAAACACTGTCTATCAGTGGAAGCTCTTGTCCCTATCTCTGCCTTCCAAGACTCGCAGCTGGACACTCAGGAGCCAACAGCTGGACACTCAGGAGCCAGCGTTCCAATGTTTGACTAGTAATTCTTCAAAGCCAAATAAATATCAAGTAGGATCATCTGTCATATGGTATTTTTTTATTCCAGCTGTTTTCTTAAACTTGTATCATTTACTGGTTTATTTCTTCTAAATTATCTTTGTTTGAGACAGACAACTTGGTTGAATACACTGTATTTTGACAGTTTTCTCGACGTTGTTAGTAAGAATGTAGTTGAAGACCGGTAGATAAAAAGATAAGTCTCTATAACATGACAAACATAGCCCTTCTTAATCTTCACAGAGAACAGGATAATTAACATCCTTGAACAAAGCAAAGAATAAATTGTATATAAAGAGTGTTGGTGAAACAATCAGCATTAATGAGTGTGTCCGCAACTCAACGTGGGACATGACTTGGAAATAAGAGACATGATTATAGAACACATGTTCATTTGCCTAATTACTGTCTGTATTTCCAGTGAGTAGAAAACAAATATGTAAAAGAACAAAACACAAAACACGGTACTATGAAGACAGGAAGATCCAACTCTCAAGCGCTGGGGAGAGCCTGGAGAGCTAATAGGCTAGTTAATCAGAGACTTCTCAATGCTGATAGTTATCTATTAGAAGTCATCTCAGAAGAAAATAAATAAGGGGGGAGGGTCCTCGGAGGAATCTAAGAGTTGTTTTTAAGTTCAATTCCATGAGACCAGCTGTAAAGCCATGCTTGAGGAACATAATGTATAAGAAGCTTCCTTCCTTGTGATATTATACCTCAATGCTACTGGCAAGTTCCCCATCTGAGAATCTCGTTAAGAGGCAAAGAAAGGGTTAAGCAAAGTAGGGGAGGGGCGCAGTGTACGGTATCAGAGTGTAAGGTAGCTGCAGATAAAGGAAATACCCATGGGGATCCCCAAGCATGTTTGCTGAGTAATTAAAAAGTATCATTCATGTCTTCATTAGTGTCATCCTTGAGTTACAGGTTATGTAAGTCTATAAAGTAATCAAGCATGGCCTCAACTGTCACTTGCATAATTCAGCTTTTCTTGAATGAGATGCTGGCAGTCACAAACAGTAACAGTAGGACATCTAACCAGCTGCTGGTTGCAATGGGGTGCTTCTACACAGGTGGACAGAACTATACCACAAGGAGTGAGAAAGTCAGCACACCCCCCCAAGGAAACAGTGCTGCCTGATGCTTACGGAAAGCGCAACACTGACTGTGTGGTGCATAGCTGCTGTTGTCCCAATGATTTCACCGTGAGGTTTCCAAATTTCACCCTGAGGTTTGGGGTAAGTCAGCCTACAGCAATGCTGGCAGTCAGACTACTGAGAAGGCCAACACTGATGACACGGATAACAGAATGTCATCTCCAAGGGGGAAATAGTCAACATAAACTACAGATACATTTTACATTGCTACGTGAATGACCTGAGCTGACACAGAGAGCATTTGGAAGTCCACTTAAGATTTAATTTCTTAGATATCCAATGCTTAAGTAGATATTAAGAGATGTGTAACTATTACCCTATTAGAAACCCTGGCTCTTCAACATGAATCCCAGGAACACAGTAGACCCTCAGACCTCCACTTGTTTCCTCCTGGGAATCCTTTCGTGTACATTTGGCACAATACAGAAAACACTGTAGTTTAGTTATCATCCACTAGCACTTGTTAGCTCAAAAATGCATGGGGGGGGCACACAATGCACATTAACTCAGGTTGCATTAGCAAAGCTGAAGATACTAAAAACACAAACTTCAGTGTCAGACTGATGTATAATGATCTATTATTTCACTTCATATTGTTAGGATGAGGTCACCACATGAAAGAGACACGTGTTCCTTCCAGATAAGGAGAGCTAGAAGGATCAGTAGGGGCAATTGACTTGCTTCTGGGGGCATTCCCACATGGATTCACTTGTTTTCAGTGTGAACAGAAGGTCTTAGGGCCACTGCCACTCTGATAATTCTGTCTGCATCTCCCTTTCCTGGACAATTTTAGACTGTAGTAATGTTAAATAAGTCTTGAAAATAGCAGTATCTAGTAAGCATTTTAATTTCATGAAATTAAATATGATCATTTCCCATGCATAAAAGCAATTTAATAGAGCTCCCTACCTCTAGAGCAATTGTCTATTATAGCTTGAACATGTAGTGTCTATAATCTGCTTCACTTAAATGAAAGACCTCAGAGGATCCACTTTTTTAAAACAGTTCCTCTCTATCAGTGTCTTTCTCCATGTCCTCTAAAGTCAAGAGCTTAGATTTGTCTGGCTCATATAAAACCTCTAATAGAGATCACTGAATATCATGACATAACATCACACTAGTCGTCCCCATGACTTAAAGTCAGGGGACATTAAGGAGCAATTGCACGGTACTATAAGCCAGAGGACAGTGGAACCATTGCAGAACCCAAACTCCATCAATACCCATACTCTGTGAATGTTCAAGTCACCTACAGAAACTGAAGCGTGCACCCAGCCAGGGCACACCCTCCTTCCTGTGTATCTGCAACCAGACACAGAAGTAAGCGCTGTGTAGGAGGTTGCTATCCCTCCAGGCTCGGTGCCTATAACCTCAGCACTAGAGAAGCTGAAGCGGGAGGACCCTAGTAAGCTGTTTCAGGGCAGTCTGAGACCGTAAAGTACAGAGTAAAATCATGTCTTAAAGGGAAAAAAATGTTAAAGTTGACATCTTTTCTTATTTAGTTAATTATGACCCCCCCCCAAAATTCTGTATGTTCACTAAAGGTTCTCTCTTAATATTTTCCAATTCCAAGTTTGATAAATCTGCGGCTACAGAATGTAAGGATATAGAAAGTTGGCTCTATAGTTTTTTGGAGCACATCTATAGTGGTTATCTGGTTAGTCTCTCCTACAAGAAAGATTCTGGTCTCTTCATTAGCTATGGTGCGTTAAGCCAAAAAATGCTGATACTCTCCCCTCTTATCTATACACTATAAAGGCCAGTGACATCTGTTGTCTACCGTGGTAGCAGGCCTCAGGACAGAGGATGGAAGTATGTCCTCCTAAAAGGACTTTCCATTCTATCATAAATATCACCTTCCACAGTCACCAGGTGGTTAAGAACCACAAGCCCCCTCTGCACTCTCAATCCCTATTCCATTTTCAGAGCATTTAACACTTTGTGGCAAATGTATTAGATGTCGATTGCTCCGCAAACTTTCACAAGAGTGTAGGCACCGGAGAAAAGTGATCTTTTTATTCACTGCTAAACCCCAACACCTAGGATAGCCATAAAGAAGTGTCACATGAGTCCAAGTTCTGCGCACAGTCTCTCTAGAGTTAGATTTCAATCTAACTTTCACACATATGGTTGACGGACATCTCGTAGGCAATGACGGTGGGGCCGACACAAGAGAACCACAGACGTGTATAACAGCATCAGGTGCTACAAGGCCAAGGGCAGGATGGAGGTTGAGAATCAGAGCAGTGGCAATTTTAGATGGGAAAGTCCTCTCTCTCTCTGAAGTGATGCAACTGTCACAAGATGTTATTAAAGTCCACCGAGCCATGTGACTGTGGAACAAACACACAGGCTATGGAACGGTGGGGTCCACTCAGGAAGCCCCCAAACAGCAACAAGGCCTGCATGGTGAGAGTGGGTTGTGCTGAAGGTAAGCGTCGTTCTGCTACTTGGTATCGTGTATGGAGCAGCCATTATTGAGAAACAAAGATGTTACATTGCACCCGATGCATTCAGAGTCTCCGGGCAGTTATTCTATTCCGGCTACCAAATGTCTGTGCCAGAACATCGTACAAGACTACAAGGCACAGAAGTAATGGCAATGTTAGACACTCTCCATAGTAGCCCCTGACCTCTTGAAACTGACTTAACTACATGCCCAGGAAGGTGACAGACTTTACTGGGAAGGTGCAAATACTGAGGACCCCAGTGACTGGTAAACAGTGGACCTGTCAAGAGCTAAGTTCTGCAGGGCTGTCTACGAACTCGGTCACTTTCATTTGGCAATGTCAGGGAGTAAGTCACCAAGTAACGGTTCTGGCAGGACGGAAGCTACTCTAATAGGAGACACGTGTGCCTCTCCCTTCAGCTTTGGATGCCGAGGAATGGTGACTGCAGCTGAGACAGGATGGGTCCATGACAGACCGGCCCACACCTGGCCCTGCCCACTTGCCCACCATTTCAAGTCAGGACCTTCCCCCACGTGGCCACATTGACGAGATCCGTTTTTCTCTGCTGTCTCGCCAAGTGGCCTCGTGTGACCGAGCCGAGTTCGGGCAGCAGCCAGGACAGCCGCCCGGAGGGCGTTAGAAAGCATCTTGACTTTTTGTCCTTTGTTACAGCCCGGGTTCAATCTTTACCTTGTAAAGAACAACGGCAAAAGGGCGGCTCTAACCCTGTCTTCAACTCAGGCGGAAGTGCCATCTCCGCCAAGGAGGGGGCACTGGGCAAGTTTTCCACCTCCAAACCCCTCCACTTCCGGCCGGAGGAGCGCCCCAGTGGCAGGCTGCAAATCTCGGGGCGGCTCTTGCAGGCAGAGCCAGGCCTTCCCCGCCATCCCTCCACTTGGCGACCAAAGGCCTGGAAAGTGAGCCGCCCCTCGGTCCCGGGCGGAAAGACCTGCAAACAGCACGGCTAGCGCGCGCACCCCCGGAGCTGGAGACACCCGCTCCCGCCCCCGGGGAGGAGGGGGGTCAGCCCTCCCTCCTCTCCCCACCGCGAGCGGGGAACCGGGAATCCTAGCACCGTCGCCGACGCCAAAATGGACCCTAGGCCAGGCCTGCGCGCATGCGCAACGCCGCGCGGTCCCCGGGCCCGGGGGAGAGGGACGCGAACCCAGAACCGCGCCCTCGACCTCGCCCACGGGCTCGCGCGTGCGCGCCGGGGCCTGCGGCCTGCGGCCTGGGTGGGATGGAGGCGCGCCCAGCCCCCGCAGCGGCTGCGCACCCGGGCCGGCGCAGGGTGAGGCCTCCGCCCGGCCCTTGGTGCCCGGGGCCCGCCCGCGCCCGTGCCCGTGCCCGCGCCCGCCCGCCGCCCACACGCACGCTTACCTCCGCTGGGCGTCCGCTCCGCTGCCCGCAGCGGGGACTGCTCGGCCGGGAACAGCCGAGCCTTGGCGCCTCCCCCTGAAGCGGCCCGGCTCGGCGGGCTGCGCTCGAGTTCAGCCGTGCGGGGAGGAGGGGGCAGGGGAGGAGAGTGCGGGGGAATGAGGGAAGGGGAGGGGGCTCCCAGCGAGGGGAGGGGGCTGCGCGCCGCGCCCCCTCCTCCTCCTCCTCCTCCTCCTCCTCCTCCTCCTCCTCCTCCTCCTCCTCCTCCTCCTCCTCCTCCTCCTCCTCCTCCTCCTCCTCCGCCCGGACCCGCGACCCTACCTGCAGCCTAGCCTCTGCGGGCACCCTGGGCTGGACCCCTCACCCTGTCTTCGTGCCCAGATTTCGGGCCACCTATGCCTGTCCAGTTGTAGGGTCTTACATGTAAAGGCCTTGGTTTTTCTGCCTGCTGCGAAACGGAGAGCCGGCGGGTGCTAGTCGGGTCTTACCAACTCCATCCCGGAGGCCGACCTCATTGTGCGGTGTTGGGAGGCACAGAGATCAGTCCGGTTTTTAAGGTGAAGGAAATTCTGTCACTTGGGACGATGTGGAATGAACCTGGAGGATGTCAGGCAAAGTTAGGCACCGGACAGATACTTACGGATCTCATTTAAGGAGCTTTTAAAAAGTCTCACCGGCACAGTAGAGCGGTGGTTACTGGGACTAGGGAAAGGGGACACGGGAGCTAGTGATCAGGTTTCAGTTAGGAGGAGCAAGCGCAAGAAAGCCACTGTACTGCCCGCGGCTACAGTTAACAGTGCACACCAAAAAATGGCTAAGGGAATAGATAATTTCGGGACAGGGTCTCCCTAAATGCCCAAGTGAGGCTCGAACTCCATAACTTCCCTCCCTCCTCCCCCTGCTTGATTTTGCCATCACATAGTGTATACAGATATCAAAAAACTGTGTGCTATAAATACACACACACACACATATGATTTTCAGTGGGAATTTTAAATGAATTTACTTCCTTATTTTCTTGGCCTCAGCTTTCCATAGTACGTGATCTCAGCCCACTTACAGGGGAAACAGCAGAGATTTGGGTGACTTGCTTCCGGCCATACAATTAGAGGTAAGGCCAGGACTCAAGGCCATCTCTTCACCCCTTGGCCATGTGGTTTCTTTCCAGATGACTCAGAAAAGTGGGTCAAATGATGAAGGCCTTAGCAGTGTAACTGCAGCCTGGGTCACAGGATCCACAAAGGGCTTTTGGAAGAGGTCCGCATGATTCTTGGTCTTGAGCAAGTTGACTGGCTGGAGGCTAAAAGCTCAGTTTAGCAGAACACCAGCAGTCCTTGAATTTAGTACAATAGTGGACTGGGCTTAAAGAGAAGAGAAAATGGGCTCAAGATAATTTTAGAAAATGAAATCAAGACTAGATGTGAAAGATCGAAAAAAAAATCGAAATACTTGCCCGGCGGTGGTGTCGCACGCCTTTAATCCCAGCATTCGGGAGGCAGAGCCAGGCAGATCTTTGTGAGTTTGAGGCCAGCCTGGTCTACAGAGTGAGATCCAGGAAAGGCACAAAGCTACACAGAGAAACCCTGTCTCGAAAAACAAAAGCAAAAATCGAAATATGTGTCATGTATTTTTACGGGCTCCAAATCATTGCCTTTAAGATGGAGCATTTATCTGTTTACTGTTTCACGTAACATGCTGGTACCAAGCCTGACAAAGATGACATATATTTTTTAAAATCCTAAATAAAATATGAACGAATAAGATCCAACAATAAATACCATGATGAATATTGGGATTATTTCAGTGGTATAAATATGATACAATGATAAGAGTTATTCTACATAAATAGGTCAAAGAAATAGGAAAGTTTTGACTGATTATTTAAAGTGATAGCACTCAATAGTCTTTTGTTGTTCGTTTTTTTCAAGATAGGGTTTTTCTGTGTAACAACCTCTAGCTGTCTTGGAGCTCATTTTGTAGACTAGGCGGGCCTGGAACTCACAGAGATCCACCTGCCTCTGCCTCCCTAGTGCTGGGACTAAAGGCGTGTGCCACTATGACTGACTCAATAGTCATTTTTGATCAAAGAAATCTTTAGTAAATGGCTACATTCACTCAATAATAAACATCTTAAGAGTGTATCTAAGAAGTATAGGAATAAAGTTGGTGCTTACTCACATAATTAATACTATAATGTAATATAGTGATGGAATGTAAGAACTGAAATTGGTACAGATGTTTTAGGTGATTCAATTATACATACAGCTCCTTTTCAAAAACTCCTTTTTGAGATAAAGTAGCTAAAACTAACCTTGAACATTTGATACCAAAACCTGAACCCCCAAGCCCTAGGATTATAATCCTACAGGCAACACCACAAATGGTTCCTTTTCCTTCTCCACGATTGCCTCCAACTCAGAGACTGGCCTGCCTCTGCCTCCCAAGAGCTGGGATTAAAGGCGTGCACCACTACTGCCCAGCTTCCTTTCCAGTTTTTGATGAGTGAAATTCAAAGGCATTTGTGGATGGCTGTCCTAGACGGAGGTCATGGAGCTGGAGTAGCATGTTATCCATTCACAGGATAGCTGTCTGGCAGTAGGCTCTGGGAGTTGTTACTTTTTTCACCTCTCTGGAAGTTGTTACTTTTTTGACTGCTCTATGTAAGGCTTGAATAATCTTTTGTACACTGTAATGACGAGTTGCTCTCACTGTTAATAAAAAGCTGATTGGACAATGGCTAGGCAGGATTTTCAGGGCAGAGAGGACACTGGGAGGAAGGAGGGCAGAATCTCCGAAGTCTCAGGCGATGCAGAGAGAAACAAAATGAACATGCCATGTTGAAGAAGGTACTGCCACATGGCAGAGGGCAGATAAGAAATAGGGGTTAATTTACAATGTAAGAGTTAGCTAGTAACAAGCCTGAGCTACAGGCCAAGCATTTATAATTAATAATAAGTCTTAGTCTGGTTATTTGGGAGCAGCTGCTGGGACACAGGAAAACTCTGTCTATACTTGAGGGAAAAGAAAACATCCAGACCCCTCCCAGAAAGTGACATTTTAATTTCTTCTTCAGCTTTTTTTCCTTGTACCTGAAACAGCAAGATACCCAGAAGACATGCACCACCACTGCTCAGCAAATTGAGTAGCCTCAGTCACTGGAGCAAATGCTCTTTGCATTTTGCACAAACTTGTGGTCAGTGGTGTGCTCTAATGTGGCCTTTCCCAGTATTGTAAGAGCAGGGACCAAGATTGAGGATAGGGTACTAGAGTAGTCATGAGCAGAGCAGGTTGCAAGGCACGCAGGTCTTGGTTCTGAGTATTATAGATGTTTATAGTACAATGTTGTAGCCCGGTTTACACCAGTTTAACGCCACAGCCTGGCTCAAGCCCTCCACTGAAACAATGATCGTTTGCACGCTTTGCTTTGTATGTACTTCTAGAGACTTTAGACAAGAGCAGACCAGCCGGGCTGGGCTTCCCTAGATCCCCTGGACCAACACTGCCTGAATTGTCCCACTTTGGGCCTGACCTAGATGTACTTTGAAACCTTAAGGAAATGAACTGAAAAGCTATCAAAAGTACTGATAGAGTTTAGTGATGTCCAGTTACAAAGACAATATATAACCAGGGCAAGGCAAAGTGAAGAGGCAGGCCCTTATCCTTAGAAGGAGTCTATTCTAAATTTAATCCATAACCCTAATAGAATGCTAGGAAAAAAAAAAAAAAAAAAAAAACCTTAGGATTACTTAAATATTTAAAAAATGTAACTGAAAGCCCAGCATGTTAGAGAAGACTTTACTGGGAGACAGTCTGCTCTCCGACTTAACAAGCTTACTGTTAGGAATTTAGTATGAAACATGTAGAAAGCTGGTCACAGTAGCATTGTTTGTAATTGGAGAACATGGCGTCTGTCCATTCAGTCTGCCATCACCAAATACCTTAGTGTGGGTAATTTATAAACAGGAATGTATTGGTCACCTTTCTGGGAGCCAGGAAGCCCAAAGTAAAGCCATGGGAAGACCTGATGTCTGCTGAAAGCTTGCTTTCTGCTTGGTAGACAGCACCTTATTGTTTGTCCACATGTTGTGGAAAGGCTAGCCCTGTCCTGAAGTAGCTAAATGGGTGAGGGAGGTCCCTGGAGTCTACTCCCTTCTCCTGTGACTTAAAGACCCACTGTAATATTACCACACTGGATACCAGGGTCTAACATATGAATAGGACAGGACATCACCATTCACATAACAGCACTCGGGAAATAACCTATATAGTCTATAGCCCACTGTTTGGGTAAGTTAAAGCATGGCAGATTAAAAGCTGCAGATTTTAAAATTAAGGAAAAAGTAAAAATATGTTAGCATAGAATAATTAAAAGGAAAGTAAAATTCTGACTCATTCAGCCATCAATCAATACTTTGTGATCTGCCTTGCTTTATTAAAACTTTCTCTTCACTGTCACCATGCTTGTATGAAGCATCTTATTCATCTGCCAATGTTTCAGAGACTATCTCTAAAAGATAAAGCATCTTAAAAATTCTAATCAAATATGCCACACCCACAAAAACTACCTCTAATTCCTTGGCCATGCAACATTCTTTCCCAGCCTAAGTGAAGTGCTTAAAGGGTAGGTACCACAGTCCCCTGGCAGCTTAACTTGGGATTCAAATGAAGTCAGGCACAGTGATTGAGTCATAGTCCTTACTTCTTCCTTTTAACCCATACGTTCCTTCTCTTGCCTCTTCTGTTTCGTGCAACTTACTAATTGGAAAAGTCAAGTTACTTGTCCTGAGTACACACCCTTCATGTTCACCATAAATTAATAAGTAGATTTAGAGTTTTGGAAGTATTTAATTTTGCTTAGTGTTCTTCCTTTATTTTTCTTTTTTCTTTCTTTCTTTTTTTTTTTTTTCTGGCAAACTGACTTCTGAGGCAGCAGTGGCCCCTTCCATCAGTGGCATGGAAGTAAGATGGTTTCTTTCTCTGACATGGTAATTGGTGATGCTCAGTCCATGAAGTCAGCAGATGTTGGTAATAGTAGCATTGTATTATTTCTTGTTGACTTACGAGCTGGAATACTTCCATAAAGAGGGATGTCCTTCCTCAGTGATTCCCAGTCAACACAGGAAAAGCAGGAGGAGCTCCTCATTCTTTCTACTAATTTGCCAGTTTTCAAAATAATGAGTCAATCCATTAGCATTCTCCAGGCATCACCAGCCAGGTCTGTAGGTTTTTGTTTGGTATTACTGAAAATTCATAGACTTCATCTTCAGGTCTTCTTCAGAGATCCTGGGTTTTGCTTAGGTTGTAATTCAGCTGGTCATAGAGAAGCCATTGCTTTCTGAGTTGATAGCACTAGGTCATTCTTAGTTGATAGTGTCTAAGGCAGGCATGTGACTGGTGCAAGCCATTGATCTGTAGTACCAGAAAGTCCACAGAAGGCTTCTGGAGAGACACCCACCGCCCACTGTGTGAGGATGGAAGAGTACACACACACACACACACACACACACACACACACACACACACACACGAGATACTTATGTACAGTTTTGATCTCTAGTACTGAGACCTAGATTTATTGACAGAGATAGCTTGCTGGTATAATACAGACAAGTAGAACCACACATATATAGTCAAACACAAATGCATATGTTTATACCCAAACCTGCTTGGAAATACAGTCACTTAAATGTCAAAAGCAGTTCTCTCTCATAGGTGAAAGGATGTCTAATTTCTACTTCCCTATACATTTTTACAAAGTTTAAATTTTCATGGTGTGATAAATTTGTTAAAGTATTATTCCAAGTAATTCTTATTTATTTTATGTTACTTACAGC
Source organism: Onychomys torridus (assembly GCF_903995425.1). NCBI lineage: Eukaryota > Metazoa > Chordata > Mammalia > Rodentia > Cricetidae > Onychomys > Onychomys torridus. The sequence continues at coordinate 61,417,141 of NC_050451.1, read as the reverse complement.
ATTTCCCCAAATACATAGTCTCATCAAAAAGTCCCTTCTGGCCATGCATGGTGGTACATGCCCTTTATTCCAGCATTCAGGGGGCAGAAGCTGGTGAATTTCTATGAGTTCAAACCAGTTTGTTCTGCACAGTAAAACGCTCTATCAAAAATAAATAAAAAGCCTTTTTATAAGTCCTTATTATCTATGATTTTTTTTTTCTCATGGTGTGATCACCAGGCAGGAAATGTTTTAATTCTAGAGTCTAGCCAAATAACCAGCTCCAGGTTCAGTGAGAGACACATCTCAAATGTGAGAGACCCATTTCACATAATATTTAGAGAGTTATAGAGGAAGATACCTGGCATTTACCTCTGGTTCCCTCACACGCATGAATGGGCAAGCATACCTGAACACACCACACACACACACACACACACACACACACACACACACACACACACACACTGTCCCCCACATCCAAATGCAAACCTTCCAGAATAAAACTTTCCTATCTATAGTCATGACTGTGCCTGACAGATCCTACCAGTCACACAGTGACAAAGGACACTGAGTCAACATTGCATGCCCCACATTCTGATAGCTTTATGACAGCTGCTGTGGCAAATTTAACATAGCAGGTTACTTTGCACTCCTGGATTTGGTGCTGAAGTAGGAAAACGCCAGAAAGATATGAGATGGGTGTGTAAAGACTTCCCAGAGAGGATCTAGAGGATAGCATAGAGAAGCATGAGTAGGTGTAGGGAAGAGAACCAAGAAATGGTTGGAGGAGTCCAGGCGAACCCAGGTAATGGCTTTGAGACAGAAAAGAGCAAGTTTTAATCTGATTCATCAGATACTTACCTGCTAGTCTATAGTCTTTGTCTCTTGTTCTTCCAGAGCCTGGCTAGAGTCTTCACATAGATGTGATATCTCAGCAGGGGCAGGAAAACTGAAAGCAAGCTTTCCTCTGTCCACTGCCAGGCCAGAGCTCTCAGGAGTAATAGTTCATACTCATTCAGCAGCCAATATGGATGTGGCAAAAGTCCCAGCCAGGTCAGCTGCTGGTTTGTGCTTTAGTTCGATACATCCACCCATTCACCGGATGAATGACAGCAGGAATTACTTCCTGACTTACACATAGAGACGTGGCCTCTACCTCAGTAGAAAAACAGTAGGTCGTGGGTTCCTGGGCCATATGGTAGCCTTGACATGTGTTCCTTGTCCTACCTTCAGGATCTCCAGTGAAGTGATCCTCATAGATTTACCCTAGAATATTCTTGTGAGACTTCAGGAAATAGACTTCCCATGAAGCCGGCTGTGTGCCCAAATTGGAACAGACTGCCTTGAAGTTTTATCAGGAGTAAAAGGGGCCTTCTCTCCAACAGCAGAAATAAAAATAAACACAAAAAACAAAATTGAACATGTCCAAAACCACTCCAACCTGAGCTAGTGTGAGTCTGGAGTACACCTGCAACCTGAGGGGAGGCTGAAACTATCTCCCCTCCAAGCCAGCCACCAGAGAGGCTCACAAGACTGCTTTGGCTCAAAAATGCTACCCCAATGGCAAGAATTGCAAGGGATGGGTCAGTATGAAAGGTGAAGAGTCCCATAGAAGAAAATCTGTTCATATGACATTACTTAGTAGCAGTGTTGATTCAATCCCCTCTCCCGAGATTCTATCTGGGGTCCTACTCTGAGCTAGGAGTTGACAACTTCAGCCCCAACTCTCTAAAACCATGGAACTAATACCTCATCACATTTGCAGGGCTGAGTATCATGTTTCCAAAGCTCCCAGTACACTCTGAGCTGATGTTCTCAGGCATATCTCAGTGAAAGGAGGAACTGAAGGGATATTTTAATTCTTTTCATACTTTGAAATATTTATACATGTGGAGGCTAGGGAAGAAACTCACTTTGTAGAGTTCTCACCTCACATACACAAAGCTCTGAGTTTGATCCCCAGCACCACATACACTGGCTATGATCGTGCATAGGTATAATCCCAGCTTTCGGGGGGCAGGTGTAAAAGAATCAGGAATTAAGAGTATCCAAGGCTCCATAAAAAGTGTGAGGGGGCTGGAGAGAGGGCGGAGCAGTTAAGAGCATTGGTTGCTCTTCCAGAGGACCCAGGTTCAATTCCCAGCTTCCACAGGGCAGCTCACAACTGTCTGTATCTCCAGTTCCAGGGTACCCGACACCCTCACACAGATAAACATGAAGACAAAACACCAATGCACATAAAAAAAAAAAGAATACTGAAAAACAAAAATAACAAATTTAAAAAAACAAAAGCAAAAAACAAGCTTGAGGACAGCCTGGGCTACATGAAACCCTGTCTCAAATAAATAAATAGCCAGGCATGCTGCTGTACACCTTTAATCCTAGCACTTGGAAAGCTAAGGCAGGCAGATCTGTATGAGTTCTGGGCTAGCCTGATCTACATAGTGACTTCCAGGATAGCCAGGGGTGCATAGAAAGACTGTCTCAAAAATAGATAAACAGATAGATAGATAGATAGATAGATAGATAGATGATAGATAAATTGAATGATGTGCTTGTGTCATCAGTGAAAAGGTTGCTGATTCTCCCCCAGGAGACATCTAGAGCAATGTGGAGAAGAAGAAATGAGGAGTTAGACTTGGGAACACAGATATCAGTTACAAGTCAACAGTTCACACTGGGGCTGACAACTAGGCAGGACCTTTATTATCAGGAAACCAAAAGGCTGAGAAGGTTGATGCAGAGGCAGGAGGATCACTCTAAGTCCATGTCAAGGCCAGTCTGAGGAAGAAAGTGAGCTTCAGGCCATCTGGGGCTTCATAATAATACCCATCTTTAAAAGTAACAACAGCAACTAGAAACCAGGAAGATGTGACAAGATGCCACTGGACTCTATGGTTCTGGCCAATGCCCCTCTCTGCTCTCTCTCATGCCAGCCTGCTTCTAATTCCTGCCATCTGTATGGATCTGGCAGGGCTTTCTTTCTTTCTTTCTTTCTTTCTTTCTTTTTTTTTTTTTTTTTTTTTTTTGCCAGAGCTGAGGATCGAACCCAGGGCCTTGTGCTTGCTAGGCAAGCACTCTACCACTGAGCTAAATCCCCAACCCTGAGGGCTTTCTTTTGGACTTCTCTTTGATTGGCAGTGTTCAATCTGTGGTCACTGTCCTGGAATTCTTTCCCTTCCCTCAGCATTTATGACCAAAGCTCTTCCATGTCTTACTTCTGCTTAAGACCCAGCATCTTCCACCTACTGACCAGAAGGTCCAGGACCCAGTTTAACCGGTCTTCCTGGTTCCCCTTACCTCACATGATTCTTTGTCTTCCTCCTTCTGTGAGGTTTCTTGAACCAGTTCATGGCTCAGATAAATCTTCCACATCTGCCTAAAAGTTCAGAGGAATTTCTGAGCTCAAGAACACCACTGGCCCCTCCCCATTCAGTGCCTGAAAGATGATTATCTTCCCATGGTAATGCTCAGTGAAAATGTCCTTTTTAATCAGAGATATGAGAGCATATCTTATAGGAGCAAATGTTGTTTATTACAGTAAGTTTTATGTGTCAAATATGTAAAGTATATTTTGAGACTGACAATCTCTAAATGAATTGTGGAATTTTGTTATGCTGATTTGTGTTTCAGCATTCTGGCCCATGCATAGAATACTCTCTTTAGATTTGGGCTTCTCTAAATCAATCAGATGTGGCAGAATAACATTTTTAGTCAACACACAAACACCCAAAGACATGAAAGTGGGAGGGGACTACTTGGGAGGAAGACGGGGTTCAGTGGAAGAAATTATGGGATGTATATAATCAAAATACATTGTAAAAATTACTGGGTGGATGAAACTAATTTGTGTGTGTGTTGAATCTCTCCCTCTTTTTTTTTTTTATTAAAAATAGATTGTTCTCTCAAATAATACATCCTGACCATTTTTCTTTCCCTCCATTCCTCCCAGGCCCCCGACCAACTCCCCTCTCCGTTGGATCGACTACTACCTTTTCAGAAAAAAAAAAAAACAGGCCTCCAGACAGAAACCAAACACAACAAAACAAAATCCAACAATACAAGGAAAAAGTCCTCACACTGAAGCTTGACCCAGCAACCTAACAGGAAGAAAAGAGTCCCAAGAGGACCTGGTGCAGCCCCCTGAAGGCCCAGTGCTTGCTACTTCAGTCTCTGTGAGCTCCTGTGAACCAGTGTGAACCCCGCTGAGTCGATTCAGTGGGCTGTGTTCTGGTGTCCTCCATGTCCTCTGACTCCTACAGTCTTTCTGTGACCTCTTCTTTGAGATTCTCCGAGCTATGAGGAGATGGACTCAATGGAGCCCTCCAACTTAGACTCTATCTCCTCATAAATGTCTGGCTGTGGGTCTCTGCTCCCATCTGCTGCCAGAGGAAATCTCTCTGATGACTACTGGACAAGGCACCGAACCTAGGTGTGGTGGTTTGAATAAAAATGGCCTCCATAGGCCCATAGGAGGTGGCACTACTGGGAACTGTGGCCTTGTTGGAGTAGGCGTGACCCTGTTAGAGGAAGTACATGGGGGCGGGGGGGCTGGCTTTGAGGTCTCAGCTGCTCAAGACATGCCCAGTGTGGCACTCACTTCCTGTAGGAACAAGATGTAGGACTCTCGGCTGCATCTCCAGCACTATGTCTGTCTTCATGCTGTTGTGCTTTCTGCCATACGATAATGAACTAAACATCTGAACTGTAAGCTAATCCCAGTTAAATGTTTTTCTTTTAAGAGTTGCCATGGTCCTGATTTCTCTTCCCAGCAATAGAACCCTAAGCCACTAGGGATCTCTGGTCTAACCAGTCTCAGGTTCCTGGCCATCTAAGTCGTGTCCAGTGTGGGGTCCCTCTCACAGAGTGGGCCTCAAGTTAAATCAGTTATTGGTTGGCCACTCCCAAACGTTCTGTGCCACCACTGTCCCAGCACATCTTGCAGGCAGGACAGGTTGTAGGTCAAAGGTTTTTGTGGCTGGATAGGTGTCCCAGTTTCTCTTTGGGTAGCCTACAGAGAGCCTTCCTGTACCAAAGAGACCAGAACATAGGTTTAAAGGCTCCATGCAGGCACCAGCTCAACCTCTCCATGTTCACTGAGCTGTGAGGATATATGTTGTCCTCGGCAATGGGACCCTGCTGTCAGTTTGTGGGGAGCAACCCTTTGTCCTAGCATTAGTCTGGGTTGTTTGGAGATCTTCATAGGAACCCTTAGCTAACAGCTCAACCAAATGCAACCTAGTACTGCCACTGGGAGCCTTGCCTGGCTACAAGAGACAGCCAGTTCAGACTCAGTCCCCCACTGCTAGGAGTCCTCCTTTGGGGCACCCCCATGGATTCCAGGGAGTTTGCACTGCACTAGTTGTCCACCACCACTGAAATGCCTCCCAATTTGAGCTGTCTCTCTCTGCACTCTCTCCTTCCATCTCATCCTCCCACACATACCTGGTCCCTTCTGCTCCCATTCTCACCTGCCCTGAGACCACCTGCAAAAATCTATTCTGTTTCCTCTTCTCCAGGAGATCCATCCATCCCCTCTAGTGCACTCCATTTACCTAACTTCCCTGGGTCTATGAATTGATTGTCAATTGGTTATCATTTACTTAATGGCTAATATCCACACATAAGTGAACACATACCATAGTTGGTTTTGGGGGGGTCTGGATTACCTCACTCAGGATTATTTTTTTCTAGTTCCATCCATTTGCCTGCAAATTTCATGTCACTTTTTTTTTAACAGTTGAGTAATACTCCATTGTGTAACTGTACCACACTTTCTTTATCCATTCTCCCGTTGGGGGATATCTAGGTTATTTCCAGTTTCTGACTATTATGAATAGAGAAGCAATGAACATAGTTGAACAAGTATCATTGTGGTAGCATAGAGTATCTTTTGGGTATATGCCCAAGAGTAGTACAGCTGAGTCTCGAGGTAGATTGATTCTCAACTTTCTGAGGAACTGCCATATTGGTTTCCATAGTGGCTGTACAAGTTTGCATTCCCACCAGCAATGGAGGTGTGTTCCCCAGCCAGCATGGGCTGTCACTTGTGTTATTGATCTTAGCTATTCTGACAGGTGTAAGATGGAATCTCAAAGTAATTTTGATTTGCATTTCCGCAGTGGTTCTCAACCTTCCTAATGCTGTGACCCTTTAATACAGTTCCTCATGCTGTGGTGACCCCCAACCCATAAAATTATTTTCATTGCTACTTCATAACTATAATTTTGCTATTGTTATAAGACCATAATGTAAATATCTGTGTTTTCTGTTAAACCTTTTATTCTGCTCTTGAGAGAGTTCCAGGACTCGTGCCCTAGTTCATACTGCTGTGACAAAACACTGACCCCAACCAACTTGGTGAGAAAAGGGGCTTGTTTGGTTTACACTTCCACATTTCAGACCATCACTGAGGGAAGTCGGGAAGTCAAGCAGGAACTTGGAGGCAGCCACGGAAGCAGAGACCATAGAGGGTGCTGTTTGCTTGTCTTGCTCTCAGGGCTTCTCCAACTTGCTGTCCTCTAGCTTCCCAGGACCCCCTGCCAGGGTGTCACTGCCCAGAGGGAACTGGGCGCGTTAAGCTCTTGTCCCTCTGTTTTAGTCTCTGTAAAGTAGAGGCAATAATAGTATTGCTTCCTTGTGTGGTTTGAGGATTATAGCTCTTTTTATATACAAAAGGAATAGAACATTGCCCAGCCCACAGGAGGAAGTACAAATGATTCCTGCCTGGTAGGTATGTGGGGCCCACAAGCTCAAATCACAATTTTAGTGTCCTTAATACAACTTGTCAACAAACATTGAGGCATCACAGGAGTAGCCTCCTCAGTTTTATTCTTCTGTCTTTAGGCAGCTTTCACATTTGAATCCTCATCTAGAGCAAAGAGGAACCAGAATCATAAAGGACAAGGTTTAGCAAGCCGTTCGTTTTGGTGGATCCCAAGGAAATCAAGATGTGGGCTAAACTAGGCTGGCGATTAGGAGAGTGCAGCAAATTACCACCTCACCAATTCATTTCAGTGTGTGGGGCTAGAACGCTACACCCGTGTTGTTATGCCCAGATCGCAGGGACCCCCAAAAGACCACCATGGAGACCGAATCCCATATGTAAAAGCAAAGAGTCTTTATTTTCAAGCTCTGAGCTTAGCCCCTCTGTCTGTCGACACAGCGGTGAGAGCAGAGAACCTTGAGCTCAGGTGGGGTGGGGTTTTATCATAGCAGGGGCCAAACTGTTTTTGGGGGCCCTATACAGGTGTATCAGCTGTTATCGTTTAGATCCTACCAATGCTGTTGTTAAAATGATTCCCCTCATGAAGATGAAGGACCAGGTGGGATCTGTAAGAAATGATTAGGTCCCGATGGTTAGGCCTTTATGATGGATTGATCTATTAAAATAGTTCAAAAAAAACAAGCTCCCAGGAATGGAAAGGTCCATCTAGAACAGTGGTTCTCAACCTTCCTAATGCTGCAACCCTTTAATACAGTGTTCTCATGTTGTAACGACCTCTCCCCCACCATAAAATTATTTCATTGCTACTTCATAACTGTAATTTTGCTCTCTTATGAATCATAATATAAATATCTGATAGGCAAGGTATTTGACAGTGGACCCTGTGAAAGGGTTGCGACTCCACAGTTGAGAATATCTGATACAGAACATTACATTGAAAGGAAGTACTGTTCCTCTGCATAATTTCACACAGGAAGGAGGGAAAAAAAGGTGCAATAATTTTGTCATGTAGTGAGAATTCTGGGGATGAGGTTTTTGTTGTTGTTGTTTGTTTTTGAGTCCTGAACCTTCTGAAAGTGTCTAAAGCTCCTTTTGCCTCCTCTCAATCCATCTTTTTATCACTTTCCTTTGGAGCTTGTCCTAAGGTGTTCAGGCTCAGCTGTTGGAGAAAGGTACCAGCAAAGTTAGGGAATGTGAAACAGGGGTCCAGAAACTTAGCTCCTAAGTGTGAGATCCCAAAAGTAAGGAAAGGTTTAGAAAGAGAAAGGCTTTCAGAAGCTTCGTGTGGAATTCATAACTTTATGAAGTTCATAACTCCTGGACTCGTGGCTATGGTGATGGTGATGGTGACGGTGACGGTGACGGTGTTGATAAGATGATGTTGATAATAATATGACGTGGGTGATGAGATGATGTTGGTGATGCATGTGGCTTGCAATGAACGCCTTTCATCTTTAAACTCAGAGAGCGGCACAACCATTAATTAGTTCTGAAGGAGAGGCAGGGAAATATCATTATCTTCCATTCACAAGATGAGGAATCCCAGAAAGAGGAAATTAAGCCCTTGACCCAGGCCACCTCGGAGGGCTTGCCAGCAGGAGGGTCTCAGTTTTTATCTCCTTACTTTCTATCGAGTGCTTTCCTTTAGAAGTATTTCTTCAAACCGTTCTTTGTGGTCAACCAGTGCGGAAGAAGACAGACAACAGGAAGGAGCCCAGAGCTGAGCATGAAAATGGAGCATACAAACACAAAGACAGGAACAAGGGTGAGGGGCCAGCTCTGGGTCTGAGAAGATTACAGCAAAACTGCTGTAGAGATCAAAGCTGTTCCCAGAGACCACAAACTTCTTGCTGGGTCTTCCAGGAATGCAAGGTCCAACTGCTTTCTACTTGGGCCCTTCCTTGCGGTGTGGTGGTGGTGGTTAGTGGTGGTGTTTGTTGGGAATGACCTCAAAGGACTAGGCAAAGGGTGACTTTCAAACTGGGTGTAGTGGCACACACCTTTAATTCCAGCACTCAGAAGGCAGAGGCAGGTGGATATCCATGAGTTTGAGGCCAGCCTGGTCTACAGAGTGAGTTCCAGGACAGCCAGAGCTACATAATGAGACCCTGTCTTAAAAGTCTCCCCTTGACTACCTCCCTGTCTCCCAAAAAGGAAAGGATGATTTCCAGAGACTTCCTTCCTACCTGCTATGAAATAGGTAGATTCTACAAGCAGAGGCCTCCTGGGTGATCAGCTACCCTGGGCCTGACAGCATTCATCTGCCCGGTGGAACTTGGAAGAAAGGAGATAACTCAAGCATGATGCTTAGTTGCTTAGAGGGTATAAGTACTAAAGTCCCTTGTCCCTGGTCCGGACCAGGACTCTCACATTCTCTGATAACATCCATGACACGACGACAGACAAGGTCTTCACTTATAAGCAAGTAGGGTCAAACTGGATCCTAAATCTTTTGGGAGGGACAGCTTGAACAACACCAAGTGCATCTGCCCTGTGGCTCCTGAACTCCCTTGTCTCAAGGTTGAGAGCATCTTCATAATTGTGCATTTAAATTTCCATATTTTCCAGCAGGCTAAAAGTTCTGGGGAGGCATGTATTTCCTAGGCCTTGCAAAGCACTTGGAATGTGTTTTGTTTCCCTCAAATACTCATCAGAAGATTGAATAAGTGAATATAGCCGGTTAGGGGAGACAGTCTTATCCCAGGCTGGTCTGGAACTCTCCATGTAGTCTAGGCTGGCCTTGAATTAGTCATTTTCTTGTCTCAGACTCCTGAGTGCTGGAGTTCCAGGAGTATGTTGCTTTGATGGGCTAAGGGATTGTTTCAACCCTGGGCCCGTCCCGGGAATAGGGAGGAAGAGTTGATTAAGAACAAGACTTTTGTTCAGCAGACTTAGATTTGGTCCCTTGAAAGCCGATCAGCAACAAGGCTTCAGGCCACCGCATGGAGGCCAGACACACATCTGGCTCAGCTCAGCAACAGCCACAGAGTTGCCCTCTGGAAGGGCCTGACACACCTGCTCACCCTGAGATTCCTTTACGGGAGGCACCCGCACGTACATACTCCAGAGCAAATTAGACAAGTGCTTAAACACCCTGGTCTGGGCAATCAACACCACAAGTTCAAACTTGCTGAAGAAGTTTGGGGGCTGGGGAGCTGAAGGTGCTGTTCTGGGAGGCAGTACTCTCTTGGAAAAGAGGAGCTGGATAGAGAAAACTCCGACTCCACACTTTTCCTTTAAACCCACATCTCTGCTCTGTCTTGACTTGGATAGCAGCCTTAGGTTCCTGCCACTGCCCTACTCAGTGTGAGCCAGGGATTATCTGTCTGCATGGATCACCTGCTCTTTAAATACAAAGGTTGGGCCAGTAATCGGAGCCTGGCAATCATTAACCATGAGGAAACCACATGATTTTCTTAATGGCATGGCACCAGATAATCTCTGAACCCTGTAAGCCCTGTAAAAAGCTGTAATCAGATGTGGGCGTCTGCGTTACCCCAGCATTTTGTGCCAGCTCGTGCCAAATCCTGTTCAATTCTCCATGGCACTGGGCAGACCCTTCTGGGGATAGCTGAACCCAGTGTGCCATCTGAACCAGCCAGGCAGCAGGGATTCAGGGAGGTGGGACAGCCGTGTCTTTGGAGTCTTGCAGACATGTAATTTCCTTTGTATTTAACTAGAAATTGGCCAGAGCTCAAAAGAGCATAGCCTTTCATCCATCGGACAGTTTCTGAACACCCCATTGGTGCCGAATCTCGTTTAGAAGGTGGAAATCAAAAAGTTTGCTTAAAAACAAAACAAGATGGGGCGGTTGTGGGGGAACAGTAGCTTTTTATTATTTTATTTATTTTTGCCCTGAACAAACATGTGCTGCACAGACAATTTCTGTTCTCTTGCAGCTCCTCCCTTTACCAGCCACACATGCTACCGTTCATTTTTAATCATGTTAAATTAATTTCCTGAAGGTTGAAGGAGGAGAGTTAGCCTGAATCATTCCCCCCTCCTCTCACCCCACACTCTGCCCGCTCACGCCCTTCGGTTTTTTCCTTTCTTATGGCTTGATAACATTTTTTGGCAATGCTGCCCCCTGCAGAGCACAACTGGAATCTCAACCCCAGCAGTTTGAACCTGAAGGTTGAGCTCACTACCAGCTAAGATACTTTTGAATACGCATGTCCATTCTTGCATGTCTTTGGTTAACTTTTGGTTTGTGCCATAGCTTTAAGTGTAATGGCTGGTTTTCTCACGTATGTTCTGTGTACTAAAGAAGCACAGTTCTTTTTCTACAAGCATCCTTTGTTTTCAGAGGAAAATCACTGGGTGATTTTTTCTCCAACTCTCCTTATGTTTCTGTGCTCCATCTTGATCCCAACTCAATGTGGAATTTTCATTTTCTGTTCTTCTAAAAATAATAGTGATGTCCAGTTTAGCAAATCCAAATAGAAGATGTCTAGGTCAATTTTGAATTTCAGATAAATAATGAATAACTTAAAAAATACACAACACGTAAGACATACTTTATGCTAACAAGTAGTTGTATTTCTGAAATTAATTAGAATGTGTATATATGTGTGTTACCAGGCATGCTATACTTATACAGGGATGCAAATGTCCTAATTTTCCTATGCTGGGATTTATTCTTTGTATTTATCCCTTATCTCAGGAAAATTCAGCCATGCCATCCGAAACCACCTCCCTACTCTAAAGGAACATGTTTTTTCCACTACAAACGTTATCAATAACAAAGTAAGTGCACTTCCCTTAGCTGCTTTCCTGGTTGTAACCATTGTCTGTTTGTCTATCTGTCTCTACCTCTTCATGGCCACCTGCTGCCACTTGTCTCTTATTCCTCAAAAGGAGAAGGAAACCCTTTATTTGAACCTTGGTGTGTGAGGGAAGAACAGCTGGGCCCAAATCCTTTAGCTCTGTTGGGTTACAGAACGAGTGCTCTGGAGTTCACAATCTGACCGACTCTGTCACAAATGTCACTTTTGTAAAGGAAAGATGACCCTCAGTTTTCAGATGAGGCTTTGGAGGAAAGGCCACCGTTGAGTTGACAGGCAGTCTGTGTGGTTTGGGGTCCTTTCCGCACAGCAGCAAGGCTTCCGCCCCACCCTCGGGGGCTTCCAACCGAATTGCTCTCCACAGATGATTTCCTCCCTGCTCTGAGTCCACAGGAAGGCCCTTATTTGGAGGTGGGTTTAACGTAGCCCCTAGTCTAGTGGAAGCTGCAGCTGAGCTCTGAGTCATTAAGCCAGCTGGCGCCTCCCTGGGGGGGGACGGACGGACCATGGGACTAATTACACAGAGTAAATAGCAGGCCGGGATGGTGGCTACCCTAGGTAAATGTGTTTCTGCTGAACTGTGTGGCAGACACAGGAGGAAGGTCTAAAGGCAGGCAGCTGGTTAGCAGAGAGCCGCATATGGGCAATTGAGAGCGATAATTTGATTTTTAATGAAATAAAATGCTAATTACTTGGTGTACATCAAGTATAAAAACAATAAGAAACCAACTAGGCAGTGGCAACTTGCAGACATAGGGGCACCAGATGAGGGGGCAGGATTAGTCAGGAGGTCCTAGACACAGGCTAAGCAAGAAGAACACTTTAGGAACAGAATACCAATTGTACTAATGACCCTGGATTAATCCTTTAGAAACAAGATATCGGTTGGACAAATGACCCTAATTAAACCGTGGCTCAGACCTGGGAAGAGGAAAACCTCAGACACAGTCCAATCTCAAAACCCCACTAAGGTCTCCAGTTAGGATGTCCTTGAGTTTGCAGTTCCGGGCTCCTCCCATAGACCCCACCAGACCTGGCGGGGCTTCCTTTCACACTTCCGCCTCTCTCGGTCTCAGGTGGAAGGCCCCTGCTTTCCCAGTTCTGTCTTCCTGGACCCCTCTACTAGTCTGTCCACTCAAGTCTTCTCTCTTTGCAGCTCTGGGTGGCAGATGAGTAAGTATACATGCCCTTTCCCCACCTACCCCGCCATACACAGACTGGCAGCCATAGTGTAACCGTAAACCGCCCAGAAACAGAGACGAGCGGTGTTGTAGCTGTGTGTTAGAGTTATGTCGGCCTTAGTTGTAGTTAGTATAGGCTGCTTGGTGAGAAATACCATGGACTGGGTGGGGTGGGATGGGGTTGACTTAAGAAACAAACGTATTTTCTCACAATTCCAGTGCTGTCTAGGAACAGCATATTGGAAAGTTCCGTGGCAAATTTGTGTTGTTTGGAGCTGTGGTAGGTACCCAAAGCTTCTGTGACCACATAAGTTAGGGTTAGTGATAAGTAAGGAGCATTTCAGTTAATCCCCTGGGGGAGGGTGGCCACAGCAGATGAGAAAACTTTCTTCCCGTTTTTCACTTAAGAATCTGTGAGGTTTAAGAAGCTGAGTGGGTAGTCAAGTTCTTTGACTATTCTTTTTTGTTCTTATCTTTTTTTCTCTCCCTGGAGAGTTATCACTTAGAATTACACACACACACACACACACACACACACACACACACACACACCTCCATATTTGTAGTAGGTAAAGGTAATAATTTATGTTATAATTCTTTTGTGTGTGTTTAAGCAGAGGAAGCATGTGTGATCCTTGTTAGAAACCAGGCCCTCCCTCTATGAGATGGGGTGGTGTGGTGGGATGGGCTGGACCAGGGCCAGGAGCATACCCAGTCCCTTGCCACCAAAGGTCAGCCTGGCTATTTTCATGTATTCTGGGTCACATACACCCCATTCCCCTACAAAGCAATCTCCTGTCTTGGTTACATATTATAGCTCACTAGTAACTAATCTATTTGTCTATTTGTTTTTCTTTTTTTAAAATATTTATTTTTAATTGTGTGAAACAGAGAGAGAGAGAGAGAGAGAGAGAAGAGAGGAGAGAAGAGAAAAGAGAGAGAGAGAGAGAAAATGAACCCAGAAAAATCCAGAAGAGGGGGGTTAGATTCTCTGGAGCTGGAGGCTGTGAGCTGCCTGATGTGGTGCAGGAAAAAGAAATTAGGTCCTGAGCAAGAGCAGTTGTGTGCTCTGAACTATATCCATCTTCCCAGCCCCTAAAATATGTTGCCAATGCAGGACATCCCTTCCCTTGGAAACCTTTAGGAGTAGACTCTTTGCATTGTCTGGTGGGGCTGGAAGTCATGCAGCTGTCATGCAGCTTGCTAAGAAGTGTATCAGGTTCTGGCTATTACAAACAATGCTGATATGATGTAACATGAAGGAAGCCCCTAAACTGTTCCTTCCTCCAAGAACCAGAGCAAACCGGATTTTTAAGGATAGCTTCTGCTTGGCTATAAAATGTATTATGTCACCTTTCTGCCACACATTGGTCTACTTATTGTTCTATATTTTGTTTAGCTTCCAATAATGTTGATTTTTATTTCTTGGCCTATATTCCCAGTGATGAGAGAGAGAGATATGAAATGCAAATTGTGGCAACCCAGTCTTGCTGTAAATTGCAGGATTTGTGCATAGACACAGATACAAGAGAGATGGCTGTGCTTAGAAGAACATGGCCATCAGGGGGAGTCCTAGTTAGGGTTTCTATTGCTATGATGAAACACCATGACCAAAAGCAAGTTGGGCAGGAAAGGGTTTATGTGGCTTACACTTCAGTATAGCTGTTCATTATCTAAGGAAGTCAGGACAGGAACTCAAACAGGGCAGGAACCTGGAGGCAGGAGCTGATGCAGAGGCCATGGAGGAGTCCTGATCACTGGCTTGTTCCCCATGACTTGCTCAGCCTGCTTTCTTCTTGAACCCAGGACCACCAGCTCAGGGATGGCACCACCCACAATGCACTGCGCTCCCTCTCGATGAATCACTAATTAAGAAAATGCCTTACAGCCAGATATTGTGGAGGCAGCGTTTTCTCAGTTGAGGTCCCCACCTCTCAGTTAACGCTAGCTTGTGTCAAGTTGACATAAAACTAGCCAGCGCAGTGGGGAAAGCCCTTTCCACCCAGCATGAGGGCCTGAGTTCAAATCCTTAGACCCCACGTCCAGATGCAGAAGAATGTGTCGGTAGTCCCAAGTGCTTCGATGGCAAGATAGAAGCAGACACAGGAGGAGTCCTAATTTCTTTCTCTCTCTCTCTCTCTTTTTTTTTTTTTCCAGAGCTGAGGACCGAACCCAGGGTCTTGTGCTTGCTAGGCAAGTGCTCTACCACTGAGCTAAATCCCCAACCCTAATTGCTTCATGACTTCTATGATGAAACTGTGTTGAAGTTTGTCAACTGTGTTTTCTACATCTATTGAGACAACCATGTGATTTCTGCCCATAAAGTCTATTTATATGACACAGTATACTTACTGATTTGTG
Source organism: Onychomys torridus (assembly GCF_903995425.1). Lineage (NCBI taxonomy): Eukaryota > Metazoa > Chordata > Mammalia > Rodentia > Cricetidae > Onychomys > Onychomys torridus. The sequence continues at coordinate 61,402,106 of NC_050451.1, read as the reverse complement.
TGCAATGAATCAACTTTGCATCGTTGGTAGGAGACCAGCTTGGTTGTGGCTTGTGACCCTCTTAATGCATTCTTTTTTTTTTTTTTTGGAGATGAGGATCGAACCCAGGGCCTTGTGCTTGCTAGGCAAGCGCTCTACCACTGAGCTAAATCCCCAACCCACATTCTTTAACTATGTTTGCAAGTACTTTGTTGAAAGATTTTGCATCTGTGTTCATCAGGAAGGTTGGTCTGTAGTTTTCTTTTTTGTTGTGTCTTGTCCTTCATGGAATGAATGTTTAGTAAGGTGTGTGTGTGTGTGTGTGTGTGTGTGTGTGTGTGTGTGTGTGAGAGAGAGAGAGAGAGAGAGAGAGAGAGAGAGAGAGAGAGAGAGAGAGGTTATACTATGCATGTGTGGTGTGTGTAGACTTCACGCATGCCTGTACGCATGTGCAGATGCCTGAGGAAGCTATCAGGTGTCTATTTTATCATTCTATACTTTGTTCCTTTGAGACAGAGTGTCTTGCTGACCCTGGAGCTGAAGTTTTTTCACCTAGGCTGGCAGCCAGGAAGCCCCGCCTTCTCTGTGCTGGTGTAATAGGACCACATCTGGTCTTCACATAGGGACTGACTGGGATCTGAACTCTGATCCTTGGTCCTCATATTTGTGCACAAGCCCTTTTAACCACTATAGCTCATCCATTGCCTTTACACTCTTACTGCCAACGAGTGACGAGTGACGGTCTCACCTCTGCGTCTGTGGCAGCAGTTAGCATTGTAAGGGGATTTTGGATTTTAGCCATTCTAAGAGGAGTGTGGTACCACCTGGTAACTTTAATTTGCAGTTCCCTAATGGCATGCAGTTAAGCATCTTCTCACATGCTCTTCGCTGTCTCTGTATCTTGTTTGGTGAGACTGTCAATTCCTACCTTCTGGCATTTCATTGGATGACCTGTTGAGGTTCAAGAGATCCTTGCATGGTTTAGAGTGGGTTCTTTATCAGATGTGTGCTTTGTAAATAGTTTCTCCTAACCATTCTTTATCTTTTCACTCTCTTAACAGTGTCTGTCTCAGGAAAGGTTTTAAATTTACTAATGTTTAAGTTAATGATTTGGATTTTTGCCTTTGCTGTTAGACTTTTAAAAGTCATTTCTGCTTCCTCTATGCAGTTGACAAAATTTATAGCTCACCTGCTCTGGGGAGTTTCTTTTAAGCTCTAATAAAATTGTCCTTGGGCTTAAAAAAAGTTATACCAAATCTCTAATAATTAAGATTTTTTATATCATCTTCTAGGAATATTATAGTATTTCTTTTACATGTAGGTCTGAGATCTACTTGAGTTAATTTTTGTGATAAACTGTACCTAAATTTTCTTTTATTTACTTGCATGTAAGTGTCTAGATGGCCTAAAGCAGTGGTTCTCAACCTTCCTAATGCTGTGACCCTTTAATACAGTTCCTCATGCTGTGGTGACCCCCAACCCATAAAATTATTTTCATTGCTACTTCATAACTATAATTTTGCTATTGTTATAGACCATAATGTAAATATCTGTGTTTTCTGTTAAACCTTTTATTCTGCCTCTTGAGAGAGTTCTCAGGACTCGTTGTCCTAGTTCATACTGCTGTGACAAAACACTGACCCAAACCAACTTGGTGAGAAAAGGGGCTTGTTTGGTTTACACTTCCACATTTCAGACCATCACTGAGGGAAGTCGGGAAGTCAAGCAGGAACTTGGAGGCAGCCACGGAAGCAGAGACCATAGAGGGTGCTGTTTGCTGTCTTGCTCTCCAGGGCTTGCTCAACTTGCTGTCCTGTAGCTCCCAGGACCCCCTGCCAGGGTGTCACTGCCCAGAGGGAACTGGGCGGTTAAGCTCTTTGTCCCTCTGTTTTAGTCTCTGTAAAGTAGAGGCAATAATAGTATTTGCTTCCTTGTGTGGTTTGAGGATTATAGCTCTTTTTATATACAAAAGGAATAGAACATTGCCCAGCCCACAGGAGGAAGTACAAATGATTCCTGCCTGGTAGGTATGTGGGTCCCCACAAGCTCAAATCACAATTTTAGTGTCCTTAATACAACTTGTCAACAAACATTGAGGCATCACAGGAGTAGCCTCCTCAGTTTTATTCTTCTGTCTTTAGGCAGCTTTCACATTTGAATCCTCATCTAGAGCAAAGAGGAACCAGAATCATAAAGGACAAGGTTTAGCAAGCCGTTCGTTTTGGTGGATTCCCAAGGAAATCAAGATGTGGGCTAAACTAGGCTGGGCGATTAGGAGAGTGCAGCAAATTACCACCTCACCAATTCATTTCAGTGTGTGGGGCTAGAACGCTACACCCGTGTTGTTATGCCCAGATCGCAGGGACCCCCAAAAGACCACCATGGAGACCGAATCCCATATGTAAAAGCAAAGAGTCTTTATTTTCAAGCTCTGAGCTTGGCCCCTCTGTCTGTCGACACAGCGGTGAGAGCAGAGAACCTTGAGCTCAGGTGGGGTGGGGTTTTTATCATAGCAGCGGCCAAACTGTTTTGGGGGCCCTATACAGGTGTATCAGCTGTTATCGTTTAGATCCTACCAATGCTGTTGTTGAAATTTGATTCCCCTCATGAAGATGAAGGACCAGGTGGGATCTGTAAGAAATGATTAGGTCCCGATGGTTAGGCCTTTATGATGGATTGATCTATTAAAATAGTTCAAAAAATAACAAGCTCCCAGGAATGGAAAGGTCCATCTAGAACAGTGGTTCTCAACCTTCCTAATGCTGCAACCCTTTAATACAGTTTCTCATGTTGTAACGACCTCTCCCCCACCATAAAATTATTTCATTGCTACTTCATAACTGTAATTTTGCTCTCTTATGAATCATAATATAAATATCTGATAGGCAAGGTATTTGACATGTGACCCTGTGAAAGGGTTGCGACTCACAGGTTGAGAATATCTGATACAGAACATTACATTGAAAGGAAGTACTGTTCCTCTGCATAATTTCACACAGGAAGGAGGGAAAAAAAGGTGCAATAATTTTGTCATGTAGTGAGAAATTCTGGGGATGAGGTTTTTGTTGTTGTTGTTTGGTTTTTGAGTCCTGAGACCTTCTGAAAGTGTCTAAAGCTCCTTTTGCCTCCTCTCAATCCATCTTTTTATCACTTTCCTTTGGAGCTTGTCCTAAGTGTTCAGGCTCAGCTGTTGGGAGAAAGGTACCAGCAAAGTTAGGGAATGTGAAACAGGGGTCCAGAAACTTAGCTCCTAAGTGTGAGATCCCAAAAGTAAGGAAAGGTTTAGAAAGAGAAAGGCTTTCAGAAGCTTCGTGTGGGAATTCATAACTTTTATGAAGTTCATAACTCCTGGACTCGTGGCTATGGTGATGGTGATGGTGACGGTGACGGTGACGGTGTTGATAAGATGATGTTGATAATAATATGACGTGGGTGATGAGATGATGTTGGTGATGCATGTGGCTTGCAATGAACGCCTTTCATCTTTAAACTCAGAGAGCGGCACAACCATTAATTAGTTCTGAAGGAGAGGCAGGGAAATATCATTATCTTCCATTCACAGATGAGGAATCCCAGAAAGAGGAAATTAAGCCCTTGACCCCAGGCCACCTCGGAGGGCTTGCCAGCAGGAGGGTCTCAGTTTTTATCTCCTTACTTTCTATCGAGTGCTTTCCTTTAGAAGTATTCTTCAAATCGTTCTTTGTGGTCAACCAGTGCGGAAGAAGACAGACAACAGGAAGGAGCCCAGAGCTGAGCATGAAAATGGAGCATACAAACACAAAGACAGGAACAAGGGGTGAGGGGCCAGCTCTGGGTCTGAGAAGATTACAGCAAAGCTGCTGTAGAGATCAAAGCTGTTCCCAGAGACCACAAAACTTCTTGCTGGGTCTTCCAGGAATGCAAGGTCCCAACTGCTTTCTACTTGGGCCCTTCCTTGCGGGTGGTGGTGGTGGTGGTAGTGGTGGTGTTTGTTGGGAATGACCTCAAAGGACTAGGCAAAGGGTGACTTTCAAACTGGGTGTAGTGGCACACACCTTTAATTCCAGCACTCAGAAGGCAGAGGCAGGTGGATATCCATGAGTTTGAGGCCAGCCTGGTCTACAGAGTGAGTTCCAGGACAGCCAGAGCTACATAATGAGACCCTGTCTTAAAAGTCTCCCCTTGACTACCTCCCTGTCTCCCAAAAAGGAAAGGATGATTTTCCAGAGACTTCCTTCCTACCTGCTATGAAATAGGTAGATTCTACAAGCAGAGGCCTCCTGGGTGATCATGCTACCCTGGGCCTGACAGCATTCATCTGCCCGGTGGAACTTGGAAGAAAGGAGATAACTCAAGCATGATGCTTATGTTGCTTAGAGGGTATAAGTACTAAAGTCCCTTGTCCCTGGTCCGGACCAGGACTCTCACATTCTCTGATAACATCCATGACACGACGACAGACAAGGTCTTCACTTATAAGCAAGTAGGGTCAAACTGGATCCTAAATCTTTTGGGAGGGACAGCTTGAACAACACCAAGTGCATCTGCCCTGTGGCTCCTGAACTCCCTTGTCTCAAGGTTGAGCATCCTTCATAATTGTGCATTTAAATTTCCATATTTTCCAGCAGGCTAAAAGTTCTGGGGAGGCATGTATTTCCTAGGCCTTGCAAAGCACTTGGAATGTGTTTTGTTTCCCTCAAATACTCATCAGAAGATTGAATAAGTGAATATAGCCGGTTAGGGGAGACAGTCTTATCCCAGGCTGGTCTGGAACTCTCCATGTAGTCTAGGCTGGCCTTGAATTAGTCATTTTCTTGTCTCAGACTCCTGAGTGCTGGAGTTCCAGGAGTATGTTGCTTTGATGGGCTAAGGGATTGTTTCAACCCTGGGCCCGTCCCGGGAATAGGGAGGAAGAGTTGATTAAGAACAAGACTTTTGTTCAGCAGACTTAGATTTGGTCCCTTGAAAGCCGATCAGCAACAAGGCTTCAGGCCACCGCATGGAGGCCAGACACACATCTGGCTCAGCTCAGCAACAGCCACAGAGTTGCCCTCTGGAAGGGCCTGACACACCTGCTCACCCTGAGATTCCTTTACGGGAGGCACCCGCACGTACATACTCCAGAGCAAATTAGACAAGTGCTTAAACACCCTGGTCTGGGCAATCAACACCCACAAGTTCAAACTTGCTTGAAGAAGTTTGGGGGCTGGGGAGCTGAAGGTGCTGTTCTGGGAGGCAGTACTCTCTTGGAAAAGAGGAGCTGGATAGAGAAAACTCCTGACTCCACACTTTTCCTTTAAACCCACATCTCTGCTCTGTCTTGACTTGGATAGCAGCCTTAGGTTCCTGCCACTGCCCTACTCAGTGTGAGCCAGGGATTATCTGTCTGCATGGATCACCTGCTCTTTAAATACAAAGGTTGGGCCAGTAATTCGGAGCCTGGCAATCATTAACCATGAGGAAACCACATGATTTTCTTAATGGCATGGCACCAGATAATCTCTGAACCCTGTAAGCCCTGTAAAAAGCTGTAATCAGATGTGGGCGTCTGCGTTACCCCAGCATTTTGTGCCAGCTCGTGCCAAAGTCCTGTTCAATTCTCCATGGCACTGGGCAGACCCTTCTGGGGATAGCTGAACCCAGTGTGCCATCTGAACCAGCCAGGCAGCAGGGATTCAGGGAGGTGGGACAGCCGTGTCTTTGGAGTCTTGCAGACATGTAATTTCCTTGTGTATTTAACTAGAAATTGGCCAGAGCTCAAAAGAGCATAGCCTTTCATCCATCGGACAGTTTCTGAACACCCCATTGGTGCCGAATCTCGTTTTAGAAGGTGGAAATCAAAAAGTTTGCTTAAAAACAAAACAAGATGGGGCAGTTGTGGGGGGAACAGTAGCTTTTTATTTATTTATTTATTTTTGCCCTGAACAAACATGTGCTGCACAGACAATTTCTGTTCTCTTGCAGCTCCTCCCTTTACCAGGCCACACATGCTACCGTTCATTTTTAATCATGTTAAATTAATTTCCTGAAGGTTGAAGGAGGAGAGTTAGCCTGAATCATTCCCCCCTCCTCTCACCCCACACTCTGCCCGCTCACGCCCTTCGGTTTTTTCCTTTCTTATGGCTTGATAACATTTTTTGGCAATGCTGCCCCCTGCAGAGCACAACTGGAATCTCAACCCCAGCAGTTTGAACCTGAAAGTTGAGCTCACTACCAGCTAAGATACTTTTGAATACGCATGTCCATTCTTGCATGTCTTTGGTTAACTTTTGGTTTGTGCCATAGCTTTAAGTGTAATGGCTGGTTTTCTCACGTATGTTCTGTGTACTAAAGAAGCACAGTTCTTTTTCTACAAGCATCCTTTGTTTTCAGAGAAAATCACTGGGTGATTTTTCTCCAACCTCTCCTTATGTTCTGTGCTCCATCTTGATCCCAACTCAATGTGAATTTTCATTTTCTGTTCTTCTAAAAATAATAGTGATGTCCAGTTTAGCAAATCCAAATAGAAGATGTCTAGGTCAATTTGAATTTCAGATAAATAATGAATAACTTAAAAATACACAACACGTAAGACATATTTATGCTAACAAGTAGTTGTATTTCTGAAATTAATTAGAATGGTGTATTATGTGTGTTACCAGGCAATGCTATACTATACAGGGATGCAAATGTCCTAATTTTCCTATGCTGGGATGTTTATTCTTTGTATTTATCCCTTATCTCAGGAAATTCAGCCATGCCATCCGAAACCACCTCCCTACTCTAAAAGGAACATGTTCTTTTCCACTACAAACGTTATCAATAACAAAGTAAGTGCACTTTCCCTTAGCTGCTTTCCTGGTTGTAACCATTGTCTGTTTGTCTATCTGTCTCTACCTCTTCATGGCCACCTGCTGCCACTTGTCTCTTATTCCTCAAAAGGAGAAGGAAACCCTTTATTTGAACCTTGGTGTGTGAGGGAAGAACAGCTGGGCCCAAATCCTTTAGCTCTGTGGTTTACAGAACGAGTGCTCTGGAGTTCACAATCTGACCGACTCTGTCACTAAATGTCACTTTTGTAAAGGAAAGATGACCCTCAGTTTTCAGATGAGGCTTTGGAGGAAAGGCCACCGTTGAGTTGACATGGCAGTCTGTGTGGTTTGGGGGTCCTTTCCGCACAGCAGCAAAGGCTTCCGCCCCCACCCTCGGGGGCTTCCACCGAATTGCTCTCACAGATGATTTCCTCCCCTGCTCTTAGGTCCACAGGAAGGCCCCTTATTTGGAGGTGGGTTAACGTAGCCCCTAGTCTAGTGGAAGCTGCAGCTGAGCTCTGAGTCATTTAAGCCAAGCTGGCGCCTCCCTGGGGGGGGACGGACGGACCATGGGACTAATTACACAGAGTAAATAGCAGGCCGGGATGGGTGGCTACCCTAGGTAAATGTGTTTCTGCTGAACTGTGTGGGCAGACACAGGAGGAAGGTCTAAAGGCAGGCAGCTGTGTTAGCAGAGAGCCGCATATTGGGCAATGAGAGCGATAATTTGATTTTTTAATGAAATAAAATGCTAATTACTTGGGTGTACATCAAGTATAAAAACAATAAGAAACCAACTAGGCAGTGGCAACTTGCAGACATAGGGGCACCAGATGAGGGGGCAGGATTAGTCAGGAGGTCCTAGACACAGGCTAAGCAAGAAGAACACTTTAGGAACAGAATACCAATTGTACTAATGACCCTGGATTAATCCTTTAGAAACAAGATATCGGTTGTACAAATGACCCTAATTTAAACCGTGGCTCAGACCTGGAAGAGGAAACCTCAGACACAGTCCAATCTCAAAACCCCACTAAGGTCTCCAGTTAGGATGTCCTTGAGTTTGCAGTTCCGGGCTCCTCCCATAGACCCCCACCCAGACCTGGCGGGGCTTCCTTTCACACTTTCCGCCTCTCTCGGTCTCAGGTGGAAGGCCCCTGCTTTCCCAGTTCTGTCTTCCTGGACCCCTCTACTAGTCTGTCCCAGCTCAAGTCTTCTCTCTTTGCAGCTCTGGGTGGCAGATGAGTAAGTATACATGCCCTTTCCCCACCTACCCCGCCATACACAGACTGGCAGCCATAGTGTAAACCGTAAACCGCCAGAACAGGAGACGAGCGTGTGTAGCTGTGTGTTAGAGTTATGTCGGCCTTAGTGTAGTTAGTATAGGCTGCTTGGTGAGAAATACCATGGACTGGGGTGGGGGTGGGAGTGGGGGTTGACTTAAGAAACAAACGTATTTCTCACAATTCCAGTGCTGTCTAGGAAACAGCATATTGGAAAGTTCCGTGGCAAATTGTGTTGTTTGGAGCTGTGGTAGGTACCCAAAGCTTCTGTGACCACATAAAGTTAGGGGTTAGTGATAAGTAAGGAGCATTTCAGTTAATCCCCTGGGGGGAGGGTGGCCACAGCAGATGAGAAAACTTTCTTCCCGTTTTTCACTTTAAGAATCTGTGAGGTTTAGAAAGCTGAGTGGGTAGTCAAGTTCTTTGACTATCTTTTTTTGTTCTTATCTTTTTTCTCTCCCTGGAGAGTTATCACTAGAATACACACACACACACACACACACACACACACACACACACACACCTCCATATTGTAGTAGGTAAAGGTAATAATTTATGTTATAATTCTTTTGTGTGTGTTTAAGCAGAGAAAGCATGTGTGATCCTTGTTAGAACCAGGCCCTCCCTATATGAGATGGGGTGGGTGATGGTGGGATGGGCTGTGACCAGGGCAGGAGCATACCCAGTCCCCTTGCCACCAAAGGTCAGCCTGGCTATTTTCATGTATTCTGGGTCACATACACCCCATTCCCCTACAAAGCAATCTCCTGTCTTGGTTACATATTATAGCTCACATAGTAACTAAATCTATTTGTCTATTTGTTTTTCTTTTTTAAATATTTATTTTTTAATTGTGTGAAACAGAGAGAGAGAGAGAGAGAGAGAGAGAGAGAGAGAGAGAGAGAGAGAGAGAGAGAGAGAAAAAACGAACCCAGAAAATCCAGAAGAGGGGGGTTAGATTCTCTGGAGCTGGAGGCTGTGAGCTGCCTGATGTGGGTGCAGGAAAAAGAAATTAGGTCCTGAGCAAGAGCAGTGTGTGCTCTGAACTGTTGATCCATCTTCCCAGCCCCTAAACTATTTTGCAATGCAGGACATCCCTTCCCTTGGAAACCTTTAGGAGTAGACTCTTTGCATTGTCTGGTGGGGCTGGAAGTCATGCAGCTGTCATGCAGCTTGCTAAGAAGTGTATTCAGGTTCTGGCTATTACAAACAATGCTGATATGAACATAGCTGAGCAAATGCCCTTGTGGTATGATTGAGCATTCCTTGGGTATATGTCCAAGAGTGCTACAGCTGGGTCTTGGGGGAGATTGATTCCCAATTTTCTAAGGAAGCGCCATATTGATTTCCAAAGTGGCTGTACAAGCTTTCATTCCCACCAGCAGTGGAGGAGAGTTCCCCTTGCTCCACATCCTGTCCAGCATAAGCTGTCTTCTGTGTTTTTCATCTTAGCCATTCTGACAGGTGTAAGGTTGTATCTCAGAGTCGTTTTGATTTGCATTTCCCAGATAATTAGGGATGTTCAGCAATTCCTTGAATGTCTTTCAGCCATTTGAACTTCCTCTGTGGAGAATTCTCTGTTTAGTTCTATAGCCCATTTCTTAATTGGACTGTTGGGCATTTTGATGTCTAATTTCTTGAGTTCTTTAGATATTCTGGATATCAGCCCTCTGTCAGATGTGGGCTTGGTGAAGACCTTTTCCCATTCTGTAGGCTGTCGCTTTGTCTTGTTGACCATTGGAAAAAGCACAGGGACAAATAGCCAAACTAATGGAAACACATGAATTATGAACCAAAGCTGTGGAGCCCCCAACTGGATCAGGCCCTCTGGATAAGTGAGACAATCAATTAGCTTGAACTGTTTGGGAGGCACCCAGGCAGTGGGACCTGGACCTGTCCTTAGTGCATGAGCTGGCTGTTTGGAACCTTGGGGCTTATGCAGGGACACATGCTCAGCCTGGAAGGAGGGGACTGGACCTACCTGGACTGAATCTACCTGGTTGAGCTGAATCCCCAGGGGAGTCTTGGTCCTGGAGAAGATGGGAATGGAGGGGAGGGGCTGGGGGGAAGGTGGAGGAGTGGGTGGGAGCGGGGAGGACAGGGGAACCCATGGCTGATATGTAAAATTAAAACACAAATATAAAAAATATTAAAAAAATAATAATTAAAAAAAAGTATATTCAACTCAGTCTCCTTCCTCAATACCCCCTCCCCGCCTATCCTCGCCCAAACCTAGCACCTTCCTCCCCTGAGGTAACTACTCTATATGGTGGATGGTTTGGGGGTCTACCTCTACTTACATTATACATGGATTTCTTGGCTCTTCCTTCCATACCTTTTTGCAGCAAGCCTTCCTTTCCTTTCCTTGGAGCGCACTCTGCCCCAGCCAGCCAGTGGGACGCTGTCCAAACCACCTTTTAAGGATGTTTCTTGATTTCCTCTTTACTTTAGGAAGCATCTTTTTTTCCCTTGAGATTTTTTTTTTCATGAAATGTTCTGCTTGTGGAGTGGAGATAAAGGTGGGAAGGAGGGTAGGAAGGAAAATCTTCATGTCGGACTCAATGGGCAGGGCCTTCCTGTGCAGAATGTCTCCTATCACAGATAACAGGTCGTGAGCGTTAAGAGGGCCCGATGCCAGATTTTGCCTCATCTGAAATCATTCTTTGAAACAAGGTGCACCAGGGTTTAGCTTGTGGGCTTTCCTGGAAGGATTTGTCAAGGTGGCTTAGTGCTTTGATTAATTAACGGAATGGGGTTCTATACAAATGCAAACATACTCTCCTTCACTCATCAAATCTCTCCCACAGCTTGAAATTCAAGGCTGTGACTTCATCTGCGTTTGGATCCTGGGACACAGGGATGAAGAGGGGACACTGTGAGAATGTCACACTCACAGTTCAGCCTCGCCTTGGCAAAAAGGAGCTCCCCGAGGTGGAGTTTGCCACCAAGGCCAGTAGCCCAGTACTCGACTAGCTAGCCACACAGGGCTGCCAGAGAAGACTCTTTTGGGCAGGAAGTTCTGATGAATGTTTGTGTGGCCCGCAAACTCCTACGCTGCAATCCTAACTCCCACGAGACAGTGTGGAGAGAACCTCCTGGTCACTTCCTGTGACTGTGATAAAGTACACGAAAAAGACTTATTTTGGCTCAGGGTTCAGAGCTGTCCACAGTCACTTGGCCCCAGCACTTCTGGGACAGAGTGTGGTGGCAGGAAGACCATGGTCCAATAAAGGTGCCCACCTTGCTAGGTAGTGTAGGCCAGGCTAGAGGTTGTTGGATATCAGTGGACATAAGCCTGGCCTCCCAGGAAATCCGCAAGACTTATACAGCCTGAGGAAACTCGGCGAGGCAGGTGTTTCTAAAGTACTCCAGTGCACATGATAACAGCAGCTGGCCTCAAATGGCGTTATAGTGTCCTGGCTTGTAACGTTTTTCCTACCAGGACCACCAGGGGGCGACAGAGTACACCCGTTGCCTGTTCTTCCTGCTTCAGGTTCTTCAGTCTGTTACTTTCTTCTTACCTTCAGCACGGTGCCTGGAAGCCTGACTTATGGACCGGTCTTGAGTTCCTTTAAAATCAGAAAGAACCAAACAATATTAATAAATACAGAACAATGGATCCAGCCTGTTTTATATTAAGCTTTGTACCAACATAGTTGTCAGGTATACTTTTTTTTTTAAAATTTTGTTATTTATTTTTTTTAAATAAGAATGGGCCATGAAGGCAAAACTGCCTTATATTTATGACAGTGACAGTTTTCCCAGATAGGTTCTGGACTGGACTTTGAAGACTGGGTTGGCAGCCTAGGGTTACCACTCGACTTGGTTTGCTCAGGCGACTGATCGGGTAATGTCTAAAGTAGTAGTTCTCAACCTTCCTGATGCTGCGATCCTTTAATGTGGTGACCCCAATGATAAAGTTATTTTTGTTGTTACTTCATTACTGTAGTTTTGCTACTGTTGTGTATCACAGTCTAAATATCTGTGCTTTCCGATGGTCTTAGGCGACCCCTGTGAGAGGGTCATTCCACCCCAAGGGGTCACGACCCACAGGTTGAGAACCCCTGGTCTAAAGGCATCCCTGTGTACTGATCCCCCACTCAGTTCACGTGGGGGTAAGGGTAGCCACATCAGACAGACCGGAAGAGCGGGGGCTTCCATCTTAAATTATGTTAGTGATCAGAAAATGACACCCCAGAGTGAAACGTAGTAAGTAGACTCAGAAAACACGTTCTCCCTGGCTTCTCCTGCCCTCGAAGGTCTCATCCTTCACTCTTCCCCAAAGCAAGGCGAAGAAACCGGCTGTCGCCTTCCTTCCGGAAAGCCAGCCACAAAGGTGAGAACCACACTTTTAACTTGCCCAGCAGGGCTGCTTAGGAGCTGGCCCCCCGGAAGCAGATTGTGAGTCCACAGGGGTCCTGCCCCAGACCCGGGAGGAAAAGGCTGTAACTGAGGGGTGGTGGAGCACCAAAGCAAAAAGGCCTGGCTGCGTTTCTTTATCCAGTGTAGTTCTGGGTACCCCTTCTCTTCTGTCCTCAGGGTTCTCTTTGGCTGTCCCTGGCTCCACGCTGAGCACAGAATCCTGAAGCGTCCTCAGGGTCTTTGGATCTCTGTTCTCCAGGCTCCTATGTGAAGTAAAACATGTATGAAAATCAGTGCTAATGCTTTATTCCCATCTTTGGCTTTGGAGGTGTTGCTGGTCATGACACTTTATCGTAGAAAAAGGCAAAGGGAATTTTTCCCTTCTTCACCTCTACAAATCTACTTCCAATACATCATGCCACCTAACCTTTCAATGGAATATGCAGATACCTTTGTGCGCACACACACACACACACACACACACACACACACACAAAGCTACTTATAGTACATCATATTACCTAACCTTTCAATGGAATATGCAGATACCTTTGTGTGTACACACACACACACACAAATCTACTTACAATACATCATATCACCTAACCTTTCAATGGAATATTCAGATACCTTTGTACACACACACACACACACACACACACACACACACACACACACGAAGCTACTTACAATACATCATATCACCTAACCTTTCAATGGAATATGCAGATACCTTTGTGTACACACACACACACACACACACACACACACACACACACACACGAAGCTACTTACAATACATCATATCACCTAACCTTTCAATGGAATATGCAGATACCTTTGTGTACACACACACACACACACACACACACACCCCTAAAAGGTTTATGACAAATTAAGGGTTTAGGTCATGCCCCAATGTATGGCTGTAGGAGATCAGCCATGTGTGCCTCAATGTACCTCCTTGCATAAGGATATTTTGAGAAACTGCACATGGGGATGAAGCTATGAAATCAAGTGTAGCCATTACCCTTTAGTGAAGGAAATCTCTCTCTGTAGAGGACGCCATTTTCCAAGATGTTTCTCAGTCTTTTCCACTATGAGGAGGTGGCTAGACACCTGTGGGGCTGGAGGAGGCCTAGATTTACTCTGTATGACAAACCTTCTCGTTGGTTGTGTCCTCTTCCTGTATGCAGCTCCAAAAGCAGCCTTTCCCACCGCCCCTGCCTTTTATGGGGTCAGAGCCACCTCTGGAAATTTGCTATCACGATTTACTCATTTCCTGGGTGTCTCCTATGTATACATACATGAGGTATATCATTATTATTAAAGAAATATCTGTTTTTTTCCCCTCTTTTCATTTGATAGAGGCTTACATCCCAAGTAAGAACTTATATTACCAGACGGAGGTCTAGCTGTTTACTTCTAAAGAGCCAATACTGGGTGTCAGAACACAGTCCAAGACCGGAGTTGTGTTAAGAATTCTGAGGGCTTGTGAGAAAATTCCAAGAAAACAAGACAAGAGTCTTATGATCTCAGTTTCTTCAAACCACAGAATTCTTCTTGGAGCATGCTTCCGTGCCCTCCCAGGGGTAGTGGAGGACAGGAATGAGCTGATTTCAGATTATTCATCACAACTGGCTCTTGTTATTGGTTTACATGTCTCTAAGGAAAAAAACAAGTTTTTGCCACAGACGGCTTGTCACTGTGATTGTACTTTACTCACGTGATTCTTCCTAACTCTCGGTATAAATTGTCCGAGGCTCTGAATAAAGTTGGCTGTTGCGTGAAAGTTTAGTTGGCCTCATTTTTCTAGGCTCCCTTCTCCCAGGTTCAACCTCCGGCTAGAGCAGTGAACAACTGGGAAGGCTGGAGTTGGTGAAGGAAATCAGTTTTATTCGATACAGCATCTGGAGAAGATGCCAGAGAAACTTCCCACACAATGGGCTTTTACAGGGAGGGCAATACTATCAGGAGACAGTGGGCAGGAAGGCTGCATGCTTGGTGGGGTCATGCACATCCGGGGTGTGTGTCTTTTTCCTCCTTCTGGCTAGACTATTACAATAGACGTTTACCTCTTGGGCCACGTATGACTTTCTGCAGGTTATGCAATACAGCAATTTCCATGAGTTTTATTAGTTGATGATGCTCAGAATTGAAAAATTAAAAGGGGCTGAAACATTCTGATGTTATCTGAAGGTCACCAGATAGCCTGGGCTCTGACACCTACAAACTGTTATTTAGCAGTTCATGTTTCCATCAACTCTGTGTTGTTTTGCTTTAAAAGTTCCAAAGCCAGACACAGAAGCAATTCTGCCCAGGCCGGTTCCCAAAGGAGCAAATGTTGTTACACTCAGAAAAATCATAGTAAAAATTACTTTTTCCCCAAATGAATAATAGTGGTTCCTTGATTGACGTTTCAATATTTCTACCCCATTTCTGCTCTTGGAGGCAAACACTTAGGTAACTTTCCAAACTGCCAGTACCCCAGAGGTGTATGTGTCTGTGTGAAAACCTCACAGGGAGGGAATAAGATAGTTTACTCTGGATCCATGTATGGGTGACCATGCCTGGGAACACGGATTCAAGTTCCCTCTATTATCACGGTCCAATGTGGCAACAGTGCCATGAAGCTCTGTAGTAAGAGAACAAAAGAATGTCATAAAACAAGGTACTTTTCAAATATACTGCTGGGAATCTTGGGTAGGCAGTTCCAGCCAAGTGTGGAAATCTTCACTGTTGGCTACATGTTCTCTCATGCCATTCTTAACCATGGAGCTAGTGGGGGCTAGGGGGTCTTGTCAATACATTTGGCAAGGGTTTACCTAGTAGTCACAAAGGTGGTGGGTTAGATACCATTGTGAACAATGAATGAATGAATGAATGAATGAATGGGACTAACAATAGCTTAGGATAATAGTTCTCTACAATCGCAGAAGTTCTGATTAGCTAATCAGACTTGTAGAATATTTAATGTAGGCTTAGCTTTTTTTTTTCCCCTCCTGGAAAATTCTAGTTCACAGGTGTTGTCTATAACAAAGCTGTGTGGAGTACATGGTTTGTCTAGATCATCTCTAAAGTTGGTGAGGAAAGTAAGTCATTAAAAGCAGTAGAAACCACAGGGCTTGTCCAATTTCCCCCTCCTTCCAGAAACACTAGTGCTGAGCCTCACACGAACAATCACATTCCCCTTTTATGTAATATTCCAGCTGCCCCAAAGTTGGTATTTATCCACCTCTGAAAATTTACTCATTTTTCTTTTGTGCCTACCCCCTTCCCCTCCTAAACACCTTGTGTAATCTAGAAAACACGATGAAACGTTCTATTAGCATTTTCATCCTTTCTGCTGGATGCTCCGGGTGCCCCTTCCACAGTACACACCACTGCTGGCCATGTGGGCCTCCTTGCCAACCTCCTGGGACTCCCTTTTTATATTCATTCTACTGCTGTTTTCTTCCTGTGTTCTTTTTTTTCTTCTTGCCTTTATAATTTTGACTAATTGCATCCCATGGTTGCTTCCTGAGAAAACATAAACAGGAAACAATCTTTTTTCAGTTATCATTCTTCTGAAAAAATTTCTTAATTCTATGAGTTTAAATGGCAGATTTGGCTCCTGGCCAGGGAAAAGGTCCTATTTTGAAGCACTTCTTCATTGTGTCCTAGCTTACAGCTGAGAAGTCCAAAGTCATGGTCAATTTTAATTTCTTATATGTGATTGTGTTTCCCTGGTGGAAGCTTGTAGGATAATCGCAGGAATTCTGGGGTTTCATTCATTGGGTGCTGTGGGTAGGTTCTTATTCTTCATGATATTGGCAATTGGCTGGGTTCCTCCAAAATGTTCTTTTATTCTTTCTTTAAAATGTCCTTTGGATACAAGTCCCCATCTTTAATCCAGAAGCTATCTGCTGTGGAATAGTCTTTTAGCACACTGGGAAGATGTCACTCTCATTGGTTTAATAAAAATCCAATAGTGACCAATAGTTCAGCAGGATTTCGGGGCACAGAGGATACTGAGAAGGTCAGAGTTTCAAGGAGATGTAGAGGAAGCAGTACATGTAGGAGATGAGGTAACAAGCCATGAGCCACATGGCAGCAGGTAAATTAATAGAAATGGGCTAATTTAAGTTACAAGAGCTAGTTAAAAATAAGCCCAAGCCATTAGCTGAGCTTTCATAATTAATAATAAGTCTCCATGTCATAATTTGGAAGCTGACAGGTGGGACAGAACAAGACTAGCCACAGCTATCTCCAATTGATAATTGATAACTTCTTGTAAAGGAAAAACACCAGCTTTCTCCAATGGAGTCCTCACTGAGTATATAAACCATATTCAGTGGCAAGTTTCATGCCCAGCAGCAGATGGCCAACACAAAATGAACTCAATGGTAATTTCTCATAATTTCTTTTTAAAAAATTTATCTTTACTGGTGTTTTGCTTGTATATTATGGTTTCTGATTTTGTGATCTTATGGTTTTTGTTTTTGTATATGTGTGTTTCCTGTACTTTTAATTTTATTTATTTTTTTGTTTTTGCCTGTTTGTTTTCTAAAGAGAGAGAAAAAATAGTCATGCAGTTGGATGGGTGGGAAGATTTTATTTTATTTTATTTATTTATTTTTGCCTGTTTGTTTTATAAAGAGAGAAAAATAGTCATGCAGTTGGAGTGGGAAGTAGGTAGAACGGGAGGAGATGAGGGAGGGGAAGCTGTGATCAAGATATATTATACAAAAAAGAAAAGCCCTTTCCTGCATGTTCTCCCATTTTGCCACCTAGTTTGACCCTTCCCCTAATTGTGCACCTGTCTGTCCCCTTGTTCTGTGTTTTTAGTCCCAGATGACCTTTAGCTTTCTCGGTTCTCTTGAACAAAAAAGCCCCTGACTGACAATGTCATCATCCTCTCAAACTAGGTCAACTTTGTTTGTTCAGAATTACTTCCTCTTGCATTTCTCTGTTTTTCTTTCTTTTGATTCCTTTTCTTGGTTTATTGAAACAGGATCTCACTGTGTGGTCAAGACTGGCTTGGAACTTATCTCTCTCTCTCTCAGCCTCCATGTGCTGGTAGTGAGCACCACTCAGCTTTTGTATTTCATTCTTTCATCCTTTTTGTTTTTGATTTTCTTTTTTGAGAGACAGCGTTTCTCTGTATAACAGCCCTGGCCATCCTGGAATTCTCTTTGTAGACCAGGCTGGCTTCCAACTCACAGAGATCCACTTGCCTCTGCCTCCCAAGTGCTGGACCAAGATAGAACCCTAAGGTGTCACAGCTGTGTTGGAAGTGACCGTGAAAGAGAAGAGCCAGGAGCTGCAGGAGTAACAGAGAGACCTAAGAAAAGCCTCTTGTCGACACTTTCAGTGAAACTCACTGATGTTGAGTTGGGCGGTGGTGGCACATGCCTTTAATCCCAGCATTTGGGAGGCAGAGACAGCTGGATCTCTGAGTCCAAGGTCAGCCTGGTTTACAGATTTGAGTTCCAGGACAGCCAGGGCTATACAGAGAAACCCTGTCTCGAAAAACCAGGAAAGAAAGAAACCTACCAATTTTAGATGTTACCGTATCAAATAATACATTACTAGTTTTTCATGGGCCTTGCCTTTATTTGACAACTTTAACTAAAGACTCATAAAGGGTTAAAACTCTTTTTCTGGGGAAGTTGGCTTTTTGTGTTCTTTCTTTGTTCTGTGTCAATTAAATGCAAGCCTAGCTATTAGAAGAGGAAGAGGAAGAGGAAAAAGAGGAAGAGGAGGAAGAAGAGGAAGAAGAGGAAGGAGAGGAGGAAGAGGAAGAGGAGGAAGAGGAAGAAGAGGAAGAAGAGGAAGAAGAAGAAGAGAGGAAGAAGGAGAGGAAGAAGGAGAGGAAGAAGAAGAGGAAGAAGAAGAGGAAGAGGAAGAGGAAGAGGAAGAAGAGGAGGAAGAGGAAGAAAAGGAAGAAAAAGAGGAAGAAGAAGAGGAAGAAGAAGAGGAAGAAGAAGAGGAAGAAAAAGAGGAAGAAGAAGAGGAAGAAAAAGAGGAAGAAAAAGAGGAAGAAGAAGAGGAAGAAGAAGAGGAAGAAGAAGAGGAAGAAGAAGAGGAAGGAGGAGGAGGAGGAGGAGGAGGAGGAGGAGAAAATTCCAATCAGAAATGGTAAATACAGATCTCAGAAGATTGGTGACCAGTGAGGTAACAGCAGCATGTGTGTGAGTACTGTAGGATTTATGAGCATTTGTCTCATCTCTTTATTCACCAGGGGTCAACAACCATTAAGAAAGAGGGTTTTGCTGTAGAATAATCCTGTACACTGTGAGTATGTATTACTCTCATTGGTTAATAAAAAGTTGACAGGCCAGTAGCCAGGCAGGAAGTATAGGCCAGACAGCCATACACAGAGGACTCTTGGAGGAGGAAGGGTGGAGTCAGAGGAGTCATCAGGAGCCACAGAGGGAGAAGGGCATGCTGGAGGACAGGTAAAGCCATGAGCCATGTGGCAAAATGTAGGTTAATAGAAATAGGTTAATTAAGTTGTAAGAGCTAGTTAATAATAAACCTGAGCTATTGGCTGAGCATTTATAAATATTATAATCCTTGATGTGGAAACTTGGAAGTGGCTGTTGGGATGGGAAAACTCCACCTACAGGGTTTTGTTTTGACAAGACTCTCTACTTTCCAACATGCCAGCTCGTTACCAATGAAACTCTTTGTTCCCATATAGTTCTATCTCTTCAGTTACTAAAGTGGGAAGCCAGGGAACCAGACATGTCCCAGTTACAGCTGCTTTGGAGGGTCTCCACATTCCGAAGCAGAGCTCATCACTTACTGCTTCCTGGCTGTCTGATTCTTCCATGAATTCCCATTTGTTACAGACACTGACTAGACCATTGAGAACCTTGAACTTGAAAACTCAGTTGACCTTTGTGGATGAAATAAGGATGAATCAACATATGTGGTATAGAATTCCATCCAAGAATAGCCGGAGGTTTCGGATCACCCCTTTCAAGAAATGGGACCAGGATGCCAATATGCAGTCACCAAGACAAGAAGCTGGATGGTGGATGCAAATGAGAGAGTTACAAACGGCATGTCTAAGGAAAGAATGTGCCAGTCTAAGGACTGATCTCGGATTGAAAGGGAGGTCGGAAGCACAAGCTGTCAGTGTCTTCAGAACCACTGAGTAAAGAGGATGCCAGTGTAGGACTGTGCTGTAACAATTACCTCAGCGAGGCAGCTGCATTCTCTTACGTGATGGCTCTGTCAGTTCCCATAAGCCTGCTCAGTCCCAGGAGACGGTAAGAAAATTCTTTGTTCTAAGATTATGTTGATTTAAAAAAGTGCTTCATGAGCTCGGGAGAAGGGCTCAGGAGGAAAAGTGCTTGGCTTGTAATCATGAGAGTCTGATTTCCATCCCCTGAACCCACTGGGTATGGTGGCATATGATGCAATCCCAGCATTGAGGAAGTAAAGACAGGCAGGACCTGGGGATTCACTGGCCAGTCAACCATGTCTGCGTAGTATGCTCCATGTCAGGGAAAGATAGAGGAGAAACAGAGTCCAGAGAAACATGAAGAAGAGCCTTTTAGGGAGGAGAATTGAAAACAGCAAGAAATTGAAAAAATTAGAAAATTTGATTAAAGAAATTAAAAAAAAAAAAAAGGAAAAACAGCATCCAAACATTCCCAACAATGAGAAAATTGAAGATAAGATTAGTTAACACACAAGGTGGGGACTACAATTTAAAACATGGGAGCTTATTACAAAAAGGAACCACAGGGGAAAAAGGAAAAAAGAATAGGAAAAATGAGTAATTATAAAAACTGCATAAGCAAAATTATATGAATGCATGATTGGGAATAAGAAGTAAGAACAACAAAAGAAACCATGACAAACTAGAAATGCCACTGAAGTTTAGTAAGATAAGAAAAGGAGCAGCATTTGGAAACCATCAAGCCCAAAGGAAAGAGGAAGTAAAATAGAGGAAGTGTTGGGATGCCGTTTCTCTGGGTCCTCAGAAATTGGGGACGGCCAGTTCTGTGCACAGGCAGTGTCAAGGGGATGGGTGAGATGGACGTGTGGAGCCTTCTCTTCCCTGTGGTGAAGGCTGGGGTTGAGCCTGTGTGGGACAGTGTTCAGTGTCCACCAGGGTTCTTTCCACATTGATTGCTCCCGTTCTTCACATCTCAGGGGCTTCTGCTGGCCATGGTCAGCACTGGAGTCTCTGTGCTGGGCTGGCTCTCCCATCCTCCTGAGACTCACTCTCCCGATCACATCCCTGTGTGTTGTTAATGTTCTAGTTGGGAGGTGTCTCCAAGTGCACTGGGTGTGGGGAAGCAGCCGGGCCACAGCAGATAGCCTGGATTGGTGCTTCTCAATCCCTCTAAGTATTGATTATCTTATGAAGGGATGCTGCTGTGGGTGTCAAATATTCTGATGGCTGGTTAGTACCCTAAGAAGCTACAGCAATGGATGGCAGGGAAGGCTTCCACTTGTCCACCTCAGGCTCAGGGTTATCAAACTGTCATGAGGTCGATCCCACTGTCTCCCTGACACAGAGGGTGGAACCGGCTTTCCCTGTGCACTTTACCCTTTGGCCAATCCTCCTGCTGCTTATACATTTTCCTTATCAGCTTCTGACCCTCTCAACTCCCTACAAGCGCCTCTCAACTCCCTACCAGTGCCTCTCAGGGGAGTCTTCCACCCTGAGTCTGTGGTAGGTTAAGTTCAGGCCCCATGGCTTAGAGTTTTCCCTTTTCCCATAACTCGGTCTCTCTCAGATGTGGAGAGCCACTGCCCTCTACATCATGGAAGAGGAGGGATTGATAAAGATGTCCCATTGAGCACTCCATCACTTCTCTTCAGCATCTTGACCAGGGGTGAGTTTCTGTGTAGACTGCTACCCACTACAAACAGATGCTTCTCTCACCAAGGTTGAGAGAAGCACAAGTCTGTGGGTATAAACATCCATGTCTAGAAGGTATTGACAATACGGGCCTTTAGTGAGACAGCATGGATAGAGTCCCTTCTAGGTTCTATGAGCTCCCCAGCCCCGGGGCTGTCAACCAGGTTTACAGTGCTAGCCGGGAAGTGACGGCCCCTGGGAAGCAGGCCTCAGATCTCATCAGAAAGTAGTTGGTTACCCCCAAAACGGTGGTTATGGTTTGTTAGAGAGGAGAAATACAGATTACCGTCAGCCATAGCAAAAGGGAAGGAAGGTCGCTACCATCCGGTTTTTCCATCAGTGTAGAAATGTGGACAAGACTTATTCTCCCAGCAACAATGTGTAATCACATGGAAGGCAGTGATAAGAGGGAAGCTCATCTGAGCCATGGTTTCCAGATTTTCTTTAAAAAGAGGTCTTATTTTATTTTTAATTATGTGCCTAGGTGTGAGTATGTGCATGTGAGTACAGTACCCTTGGAAGTCATAAGAAAGCATCGGAGGCCATGGAGCTGGAGTTCTAGGTGGTTGTGAGCTGCCTGATGTGGGTGCTGGGAACTGAACTCTGTTTGAGCAGTAAGTGCTCTTAGCTACTGAACCGTTTCTCTAGCCCACAGAATTTTTTCTCCCTAAAGGTGGGGAGTGTTCTGGCATAGCAGACTGCTAATGTGATTGTCCTTACTCTAGCCTCTCCGGACATCACAGTGAACCTTGTGTCATGGGCCAAGGTTCCAAGCATCAGCCACATTGTTAGCATCAAGCATCTTGGGGGCCCTAGGCTCCCAGACACTCCAAGAATTATTGTTATCTCAGGAGCAGAAAAGGGCCGTACTTTTCTCTGAGATGTGCAGGGCTTGACCACCCAGACTTGCTGAGTTAGTCCTTAATAAATAGCACTCCACAACATTCTCACAGTTAAAAAGGATTCAGACATTATGGGTGGGTGTACCACACAACTTCTAAACACTATCCTTATAAATGCAATGTGTTCCTGGCTGCTGTTCCCAGAAGCTCTTATGCAGGGTGTGACAATCCTCAGGACAGCTTTAACTTATCATAGGAAGAGTGACCGTACATTAGGACGGCCACCTACATACTTCCTGAGGAAGTTCACAACGGGCTTCTTATGAGAGAGACTTTTACATTCCATTTGAATCTAGGTAAATTACGAGAAACATCTTTTCTCTCAGGAGAAGATGACATGAGAAGAAGCATTTGTCCCCATGCCAGGGACACCTCAGAGTGGCTTTTCCTAATCCCATCGGAGCACCAGGGAAGGCTACCTGCATTTAGAAAGCTGCACTCAGAGCTGCATCTGAGCTCTGGCTTTTCTACCTTCTTAGTGACTGCAGTGGGTTGTATGGACCTCAGACATGTCAGAATCCTTCCTTACCCTAAGCATGTGACCTTATGAGGAAATCGGGACTTTGGGGATATAAGTAATCCAGGGAGTTAGAGGCATTTTCCTTGTTTGTTTTCTATTACTGTGATAAAACCTAGACCCAAACCAGCTCCAGGGTAGAAAGGGTTTATTTCATCTTAAAAATTCCAGGTCTCACTCCATCGCTGAGGGAAGTCAGGGCAGGAACTCAAGGCAGGAACCTGGAGGTAGGAACTGAAACAGAGGCAGTAGAGGAAAGCTGCTTACTAGCTTACTCTACAGAGCTTACTCAGCCTACTTTCTCAAAGAACTCAGGACCATCTTCCTGGGGTGCCACCACCCACATTATTAATTAAGAAAATGACCCATGGGCATGCCCATAGGCCAATCTGATGGAAACATTTTCTCCATTGAGGTTCTTCTTTCCAGATGATACTAGCTTATGCTAAATTGACAAAACCCAGCCTATGATGCGATCAGCCTAGAGTTACAGTGAAGCTATAATTTCAATGAGTAGTGTCTTTAGACAATGGAGGGGAGGATGTGATGTACAGAAACACATAAAAAAGACTGGGATGGCAAATCAATGAGCCACAGGACACTGGGGTTTGCTGGCAAGTGACTAGGAGAGCTGCAAGGAAGAACTCTTTCAGGAGCCCCCAGAAGCTTCCAGTCCCCATCATGCATGGAAGACATTCAATAAATACTTGTGAAGTGCATGAATGGAATGAGTGGATGATTCTATTGAGGCAAACCTTTCATGCCAGGGCATAGACCCATCTTGTGATTTTTCACTTCTGGTTTCAAGAAGGGCAAGAGGATGCATTTCTGTCTTGTTAAGCCAAGCTTGTGGGAATTTGCCATGGTAGATGCAGTGATCGAGTTTCACTTTCTGAATGTATGTTGCCTATAGTTTTCTCATCTAGAACATTGTGATATCCACCTATTGAGGGCGTGAAAATGAGATAATGTTTTCAGAAGAATAAGAGGTCTTCTCATTTGCAAGTTCTGTTTCCTTTTGTATGCAAGGCTGTGTGTGTACGTGCATGTGTGAGTGTGTGTGTGTGTGTGTGTGTGTGTGTGTGTGTGTGTGTGTGTACGAATGCATGCAGCTGTGTTTGCCTGAACAGGTAGGTGTTCATAGAGGCCAGAGTTTGATGTTTGGTTGCCTACCTCAATTGCTTCTCCACCTGACCAAGAGATAGGTGCTCTCACTGAACCTGGAGCTCACTGTTTTGGCTAGACTGGCTAGCCAGAGTGCCTGGGACCTGCCTCTGCTCCCCAGTGGGGGGGGGGGCCCTGTTGCCTTCTGGTCTTACATGGATACTGGTAATCTGAACTCAGATCCTCAGGCTTGCTCTCCAAACAGGGTACCCACTGAGCCCTCTCCAGCCTGCTTTCTAGACACTTACAAATATGTCCTTACTTCTTTTAGAGACTTCAGGGTGTGGTTTGTATTTAAATGACATTCCATGAACCTACTGGAATGGGACCTGCGGAGAAACATATTAAGATTTCAGTGCAAAGTAGTAAGAAAAGGGAAGCTGGGTGGGAGAAAATGTCAGCACCCAGGTTCTGTTTAAGAAATATATATGTCTTTGCACTAAGGATGGACGTCACCAAGTGACTTCATTGGCATTTAGAAAGGTAAGTCCCACAATTAGATTGAACCAACCTGTGACTATGTGGCAGTGCCAGTCTGTGGTGGTGAGCAGCCTAGCTTTCTTTCCTCTGGATCTTCTGCTGTTTATGTGCATTGGCATAGGTTTCTAGCAGATGCTGAGAGCAAGCACAATGACATCAATAGTTAGAAATATTGCTCAAACGGAGGAAGGACTGTTGGCTGCAGAAGGCAGGAATTTATCACTCATGGCTCCAGTACTGCCACTCCATAAGGTCACCACGATGCTATGTCATTACTTACCCACAAGCCTGGAAGAGCGGCTTCTGGTATAGGTGCGTGGGGCCCCAGACCATTTGTCTCTGTCACTAGATGCATACAACTCATATGAGAGGAATCTGCAGCGCGCTCCTTCAGGATATTCAAATTCTCTACATACTGCAAAGGAGAGGAGGGATAATTTATCAGGCACCTGTACTGTGCCAGGAGTGGTGTCGGCTGAATCTACATACATTTTCTAATTTAAGCCTCATCTAATTGACTTGGTAAGATCCCAGCTTAAAGTGGATTTGGGGAATATGGCCTGAAAATAAATAGACCATGGAACTCAGACTTCACAGGTCACTGGGAGGGGAATTATTTTCCCCTAAAAGATGCCCATTGTTAAGAAAGGAGATTTCCACTCATTCTCATCCATTCAGTCAACAGGAATTCACTGAGTGCCTTTGCTCGGCTCTCTAAGGATCAAGAAGGAAATTTCTACTCCGGACAGGTTATGTTTCAGCTTTGTGAAAAGACATAAGCTATTGGTAAGCTCTTTAATCTATGACTGGGCACTAATGTGTGGGAAAACCAGAGCTGAGTAAAGAATTTTGGTAGTAAAGAGACTGGTTGATTGTGATTTTAGGAAGGTAATCAAGGCATACCTCACCTGGAAGGTGACAGTACGCAAAGCCTGAAGCAGCTAAGGGAGGAGTCGCGTGAATACTGGAGGCCGGGCCTTCCAGGTAGAGTCAAAGATACTGTGAGAGACTGCTTAGCTTGCTCAAGGGACAGCGAGGAGGCGGGTGACTGTTATGGGATAGGTGAGGGAAAACAGAAGGTGATCAGAGGTGGTTTATTTGCAGCTGGAAGGACTTTGGTAGGGGTGAACTCGGTGGTTTTTAGATACATTTAGCTCTTGTTGGGCTGGGGTGTGTTTTGTTGTTAGTGGACTTGTCTAGCATGCACAAAGCCCTGAATTCGATTCTCTGCACAGCATAAACTGGGCCTGATCATGTATGCCTGTAATAGCAGCATTAGAGAGGTGGAAAGAAGATCAAGAGTTCAAGGCCACCCTCAGCTACTTAGAGTTTGAGGTAGCCTGAGCTACACAAGTCTACAAAAGAAAAAAGTAAAGATTACTCTTGGTTTGATGGCATAGATTATAGAAGGATAAAGTAATTGTCTATGGCTGTTGTAGCAAATGATCACAAACAAGGAGTTTAAAGCTTTAGAAATGTTCTCTGTTCTGGGAGTCACAATTTTTAAAATTCATGTGTTGGTAGACTCCCTTGGAAGACTCTATGGGAGACTCCACTTTTGGAGACATCAGCTTCTGGATGTTGTTGATGGTACTAGCTATTCCCTGGTTTGTGGATAGATAAGTCCTGCCTCTGCTTCCATACACATATAATGTTCCCCAAATCCCCGTGTCTCTGCTCTCTTCCTCTATATAAAGTCACCAGTCATTGGCTAGTGGGCTTTGAGTTTTAGTACACCATCTCATTTTGATTATACCATTGTGCCTGCAGATATTCTATTTTCAAATGAGATCTCAGCCATAGGTACTAGGTGCTATGTATTTTGGGGGGAATGCATTCCAGCCCATAATGAGTGGCAACTATAAAGCCAAGAGTTCAGATGAGAGAGATAGACAGCCTAGACATGAAGAGTGATGAGATGTAGTTTAGCTCTGTGTACTTTTTCAGATCTGCATCAGTAACAGCTCCTATCAGATTGTGTGCATGAGAGAAAAGGAAGCATTATGGACATCCCAACACTGTTCACCTGGGCATTGGAAGGGGGTATAGATGCCATGGATTGAGTGAGGAAGCCTTCAGGAAGAGCATGCTTGGGAGTAATTTAGGGGTTTGATTTTGAACATATTCCAGACATTTAAATATTTTTAAGATATTAACATGGTGATGACAAGTGCGAAACAATCTATGAATCTGTGACATTTCAAGGGAGAGGTCTGAGCTATAGATGACACATCACTGGATCCAGGTATGGGAGGTGTCTTCATCACTGGATCCAGGTGGGGGAGGTATCTTTACCCTCTAGAAAAATGAACTTCCAAGAAATGAGTGGGGAGGAAAGAAAGGCTTTATTCAGAGACCAAATAATGGAAAAGAGGGAACTTTGCTCATTAGTCAGCCTCCTTACCTCCAGGGGGCAGATTGAGAACTTACAGATACAGGGTAGGAGTAAGGTAGGGAAGAGTGGGGATGAACAAGGGGAGAGATATTCCTGTGTTTTTGGAGAGCTGCAAGCTCATCTCCTCTACCTTTTGTGGTCAATGATCATTTCAACCATTTATGGCATTTCTAGTCATGGTAGTTGGTAGGTATCTTTAACCTTGACAAGAGGAGAGAGGTTGAGCAAGTTTGGGTCAAGTTAACCCCCTTACTATGTCCAACATGTCTACCTGCACAGCTGAATAGAATCTGCCTCAAATGTTGAGGCTCAAAGAGGGAAGACACACTCGAAGGTGGAGGTGTGAAGTCTTCTCTTCTTATTCCAGTTACCATGGGACACCTGCAGACCCAGGGGGAAGAGTTGGTGTTTTTAGCAAAAGCAGCCTTCAGGGCTCTGAAAGGTAACCTTGACAACTGTCATTCCAACCCATGTGAACTATGTAGAGCTGGTGGGAAAAATAATAATGTACTGCCCAATGTGTGATCCAAATTTGTGATCTTTAAGTCAACTGAGAGAAAGTCAATTTAGTGTGTTCAGGAATTTATCTATGCAAGAGAGGGAAGGGGAGACAGAAAAAGATAGATAGACAGAGAGACAGACAGACAGAGAGTTTAGTTCTACCCTGACCTGCTCTGATGTCTGAGTCACTTAAGGTAAGGTTCTTTGATCACACAACTGGGAGTCCTGGGTATGTAAATGGTGAACTTTCTGTCTGTTTGTGCTATAGACATAATCGCAAAAATATCCATTAGAGGGGTTGGGGATTTAGCTCAGCGGTAGAGTGCTTGCCTAGCAAGCGCAAGGCCCTGGGTTCGGTCCCCAGCTCCGGAAAAAAAAAAAAAAAAAGAAAATATTCATTCGAATATCTGGACATCTGGAAATGATTCTGACATTGGAAAAGACTGTAAAAGGATAAATCTGTCAGTGTTCTTAGCATAAGTCCCAAAGCTCCTTCCTTTTCGCTGGAAATGGACATGATAAGAATAACTTGGTCCCCTGGGACAACAGCCAACAGCTAGCTCTCTGCTAGACTTGTTTAACACATTCTCTCACTGCTTACAAAGCCCTCTGAGACTGGCCTGGCAGTACAAAGAACAAAACCCAGTTTTGGAGCAGTCAGGTAATTCACCTAGAAATAGCCAGCTTCTCCAGCGGAGATTTCATCCTGTGTTTCTCTGGCAGCAGGACTGGAGATGTTGACCAGCATGTGATTTAACCTCACAAATATCCATATTACTTTGGTCTATCCATCCAAAAAACAAACAAACAAACAAACAAACAAACAAACAAAAACCACATTTCTCATTCGGGAGAGGGCATTGCTCAAGTCACCCCTGGAATCCTCTAGCCTTGTGTTAGTACCAACCATCATGGATCTCCTTGTTATTCTTAACCTGTGGTCCCTCTCAAGGCCTCATTTCTTCTAACATACCTACATTTCCCATGGGAGACTTGAAAACATTTTCTGTCAAGGAAGTAATATTTGCTAAGATGTTGAATGAATGTCTATGTTCTTGCTTTGTGGTCTAGTATCTATTCTTCTCTTCTTAACAGCATACTCTTGATTTTGTTCATAGTAGTCTCCAACCCCCTACCCCATCCTCTTAGAGTAAGGTATGGCCATGCTATCCTTTACTTCTAAATATTTGAGCATGTGCTTTCTAAAAACAAAGAATTTTCTTACACAATGATCCCAACCAGGAAATTAACATTGATATCACATTATTTTTCAACCTACAAACCTTTTATGGAAGTGCATTGGCAGTGGACACAGTAGTAGATTTTGTAGCATAAGAAAATGAAGACCTCTGTTGTTGCCTCTTTGGCCACAAATCCAGAGTTACTATTAAGTTTGTTTTTGTATTTTTGTGATACAGACCTATTTGTGTGTTCATTTGTTTTAGGGGTACAGACGAGTGAGTTTGTAGACTGTCCCTCCGTCTGAGTGTGCCTGGTCATTCCTGGTGATTGGATTCTGGTTATGTGTGTGAGTCAATGTGAAACTGCCTTTCCCATCAGGAGGCATCTGCTTGTTAGCCCCATCAACAGCAGACAGATTTCTTCAACTGATATCACTAGCCATCACTAGCCACACCTTCCCCTTGCCTCTGCTGCTTTGTGACCACTTAGACTCTCTCCTAATTCCTGTTTGTACTAATAGCTCTCCACTTCCTCTGTCTCCTGTCCCCTTGTACAGGAAGCTGCTAATAGCATTGGGTGGAACTGGAGGTCTATTTCTATTTGTTTGTTTTTCAAGAATATTTCTGATCAATCTGGCCATCCTCCTGCACACCATTCTGGTACCCCACAGCCCCAGTCACACTTCAGAATTTGTTCACAAAGCCCCAGGCTTCTGCTGCTTGCTCCAAATAACATCCAAAATGAGAATTTAGGACTCACCATTCCTTTGTAAGGAGTGAAAACTGCAGTTATTGATTTTTTTCCATTTCAAAATGGAATAGGCTGTCCTTTTAACCACAAATATCAGGGACCCTATGACCCTGTCCTGTGGTGGGCTTCAATATTCCTATACCAACCCTAGCACTTGGGACATCTCCTAACCATGCTTCTGTGACCTTCCTCTGTGAGGAGGGGGTTCCATGGCTTCTACTGAACTCACATAGCGTGTGTGAGATAGAAGCCAGGCAATCCTTCACTCTTTTTTTTTTTTTTTTTTTCTTAAATTCTCATTTAAAGAGTAGACACCTTTCTCCTGTCATTTAGGGTTCATCATCCTAGGGGGCCAAGTCAGACTCAAATAGACTCCAGCCTGGCCACCGTGCCTGGGCTCCAGTAATTCCATAGCCCCACAGCGGGTCCCAGAGCTCAAGGTTGATAACAGAATCTTTTGGCCTGGGGAAATAAACTACAGTTGCAAGTTGGTGTGAAGCTTCCCTTGTGAGTGTAGTACACAGTCTCATAAACCCTCCCATGATACTTCTGTTTTCTCTTCCTCAAGTGTAGAGGGGTGTCCTTGGAGAGAGGCATGCCAATGTCTTCTCTTGTGAGTCCCCAAGATGTCCAGGAATGTGGCGTTTACTCAGCTGCCTTTGAGAGATGCCAGGAGCATTCTCAGAGACGGAAGTGAATTTGTTAGCTGATGCGCATATCTGTGCAGGCAGAGCTGAGAGGGGCTTCTGTGGTTGAGGACTGTCTTTAGTGCTCCCCCAGGAAACCGACATGAGGGAGGCTTACATTTTTGTAGCAGCGGTGTGTGCCATTTGCTACCAGCCATGCTTCCCTGCATAGACACTTTCACAAAGAAGTAGAGGGATGGGCGGATGGTTTGGGACCAAGACTTCTCGGTCGAGGTCTGTGACACATGGAAAGGACAAGTTCTATAAAATCATAAAAATGTCAGAGGTTCCAGTCTCAAGAGTAGTGTGGTACCTGAGAATGTGTTCACACACCAAAAACAAAAAACAAAAAACCAAAAAAAACAAAACAAACAAACAAACAAAAAAAACCCACCACCACCACTACCAAAAAAACAAAACCAAAAAAATCCCAACAACAACAAAAACCCAGAAACCTGTGACAACCAGCACACTCCACATAGGCGGTGGAGTCTCTTCAAGGGGGTGGTAAGGATGTTGTACTTTTCCCCATTTAGCTTGAGACTGCTTCCTGCACCATCCCTAGTCTATAAGCTCCCTGCCAGCTTTCTCCCTCATTCAATTTACTATTAAATTAGTTGAAATATAATTTTCAGGGAACTCTGGAAGAGGAGTCAGAAAGAATGTAAGAACCCGTGGAGTGGCGGACACAAAGACAACAAGGGCTTCTGATTACAACTGGACCGACTGACACACACACACATGACCGTGTCAGCATGCACGGTCTAAGCTGGTTGGGGTCCTAGGATTGAGAAGGGAAGTGGACACAAGCCCACAGCCAGAACCCAGAAGCTATCTCCAGTTGATAGCCACTTGCAAAAGCAAATAAGTGTTCTCCAATGGAATCTCATGGGATACAAACCATTCTTCAGGGCAGGCCCCATGCCCAGTAGTAGATGGCCGACACAAAATGAACTCAGTGGTATTTTTGGAGGGTTTTTGTCTCCTAACCATTTGTCTGAGCATTTTTTTAAAACCTTGCAGATGTTTTGCTCATATATTATGTCTTCTGACTTTGTGTTTTTATGGGGTTTCTGTGTCTGTGCGAATGTACGTCTGTGTCTGTATCTCTTGTGTCTGTGTGAGTTTCTTGTTTTTGCCTTGTTCTTTTTCCTGTTTGTTTCTTTTGTCCTGTTCTGGCTTGTATTATTATTATTATTATTATTATTATTATTATTATTAATTATTTTAGTGCCTGTCTGCTTTCTAATGAGACAGACAGAAAAAGTGTGGATCAGGGTGGGTGGGGAAGTGGCCAGGATCTGGGAAGAATTGGGAGAGAGGAAACTGTGATAAGAATACATTGTATGAAAAAAAATTCAATAAAAAAGAGAAAGAAATACAATTGTGTACTGTTCATATCACAATTTATAAATATATAGTCCCATGGTGTTATATATTATGAGTATATAATTCCAGAACATTTTCTTCACTCATTCCAAGTGACCCTAAACAATGAGCAGCCCCTCACCTCTTGGTAATCACAAGTCTACTTTCTAGTTATATGGATTTACATTTTATATAGGTGGAATCATGAAGCATGTGGCCTGTGTGTTTGGTTTCTTTCACTTAGCACAATACTTACAAGGGTTATCCACACTGTACACAAATCAGTGTTTTTCCCTTTGTTTATTGGGTAACATGCTATGGTACAGAAATGCTACATTTTGTTTGTTCATTGGTTGATTGCCGTTTAGACTGTAGTTAGCTTTTGGCCACTGGTGCTGTTGTGAACATTCAATTACAGTTTCATGAGGACATATGTACTCATTTTTGAGTGCATATTTAGGGGTAGACTTGCTGGATTATAGGTTGACTACATAATGAACTTTCTGAGGAACTATGAAATTGTTTTTCATTGTAACTATATCATTTTAGGTTCCCACCTGCAATGCGTGGGATTCCAATTTCTCTACGTCCTTGTCAGCATCTGTTACTTTGGTGCATTACTTTGTCTTTCTTTCTTTCTTTTCTTTCTTTCTTCTTCTTCTTCTTTTTTTTTTTTTTTTTTACTTTGTCTTTCTGTATGTGTATGTGCCAGTGTATGTTCCTGTATGGGATTCCTGCCCTCTCAGTGGATGTAAGTGGTGTCTCATCATAGCTGTGAAGAAACGAATTTTTATTACATTTATTCATTGTATGTGTGTATGTATGTGGGGTACATGCCTGGCACAGTATACGTGTGGAGATCAGAGTACAACTTGAGGCAGGTTCACTTGTTCTATGGCATGAGTCCTGGGGATGGGACATGGGTAGTCAGGTTGTCAGGCTTGGCAACAGGCTTTCTTACCCACTGAGCCAGTCTCATTGGCTGGGCTGTGAATGTTTAACTGTGTTTTTCATTTTTTGTTTTTGTTTTTTGAGACAGGGTTTCTCTGTGTAGTTTTGGTGCCTGTCTTGGAACTCACTCTATAGACCAGGCTGGCCTGGAACTCACAGAGATCTGCCTGGCTCTGCCTCCCAAGTGCTGGTATTAAAGGCGTGCTCCACTGCTGCCCGGCTTAACTGTCTTCTGTGTGTCAGAAGACTAGTTAGCATATAGGAATCCCTCAGTTCATAGTCTCTTGGGGGTACTTTAGCCATTCTCCCACTCAACCAACATTCACCAGGTTTTCTAGGTGTCCAACACTTCTAGGATGGGCTAATATGTTTGCTGGCTCCCCATTACTATTGCAAACAAGTGTAGCCAGTTAGCTTATTGAAGGAAAAGGTTAGGGCTGGGCAGTGGTGCCACATGTCTTTAATCCCAGTACTTAGGAGGCAGAGGCAGGTGGATCTGTGAGTTCAAGGCCAGCCTGGTCTACAGAGTAAGTTCTAGGACAACCAGAGAAACCCTGTCTTGAAAAACCAAAAAGAGAGGTTGGAGAGAAGGCTCAATTGCTCTTCCAGAGGTCCTGAATGTTTAATTCCCAGCATCCACATGGTGGCTCACAACCACCTGTAGTGAGGTCTGGTGCCCTCTTCTGGTCTGTAGGGACACATGCAGGCAGAATACTGTGTACACAATAAATAAATAAATCTTAAAAAAAAAATGAAAGAAAAAAGAAAGGTTAGCTAAGCATAGAGATGCATTCCAAGTTCTTGGGAGGCTAAGGCAGAAGGATTGTGAGTCACACAGTGAGATCATGTCTCCAACAACAAAAAGGATGAAAGACATTTAGGTTCACAGTTGGCCCTGTGGCCTTTATGCCTCTGGTGAGCAACATATCATGGTGGGTAGCACACAAAGCTGCTCATGCTAAAGAGAGACAGTGGAGGAGATCAGGGCCCCCTCAGTCCTTTTGAGGACATACCACAGATTGCCTAAAGATATCCCGCCAGCCCCTACTCTGAACTTTCTATCATCTCCCACTTGTGTCAAGGCTGAGACCCAGCTTTTAACATTTCGGATGGAAACAATACCAGCAGGGACCCAAGTGGAAACAACATGCAGACTCCTGGCCTTCCAGAAGTTCCATTGGAGCAGAGGAACCTTGAACAAAATGCTGTGCATTGGGATGGTGAGTCTTTGAAGGACAAGAACAAGGGCCAAGGTAGAGAATGATGCTAATGTGTGTTTCCAGAAAAACAGGCTCAGTGGCCTGTAAATACAGATATGAATTAGGTTATCAATTATGAAGGGTCTGGAAACCCACAACCTCCTGAGGAAGGCTGGAGGCTGAGAGTTGGGCAAGAGGCACAGCTGGCAAATGCATTCTGCTGTGAAAAAAGAAAAAAGGCTGTGTCTCAGATAAGGTTTAATGAGCATCTTTTGGGGGAACTTTGCCTTGCTTAGTGGAGGCCTGGCATTTATTTAGTGTTTACACTTGACTAGATGAGGCTCAGCCACACTAAGCAAGGCAGTCTGTATTGCTTAAAGTCTACAGGTTTAAGTGTATTCCTTTCTCACAAATATTCTCACAGGAACATCCAGTGTAGCAGTTGGTCAAATATCAGGGCTCTGGTAGGGGTTGGCACAGAATTAATCATCACAGCAGTGTCCATAGTAGACGGGACTGGAGGCGACACGTAGACTGGCATATAGAAAGTGAAAAGAAATCCAGTCTGCAAGGTCTCACAGGCCTCTGTGCGACTTATCTTGATTCTTCTCCCTCTTTTTGCCTGCCACTGAAGTCAGTAAAGAACAGAAGGGAAAAATGGCAGCTCTTTTGATGGACTCAGTGTTGTGGCACCGACTGATGGGCCTGGTCCCTTTTCCTTTTCCAAGTGGGGAAATTTTGTCCCCATCTGGACACTAGGAAAGGTTTCCAAGGAAAGCCACAAGAAGAAAAACAAACACGTAGACCAAACAAGAGACGCAGCTTGAAAGTTCCAGAGACACAATGACATGATGAGAATGTGCCTTGTCACTTCCTTGGTAATGTAAAATCACTGAGTGTCCTGGATAAATAGGACACAAGTATAGATGTAACCTTCTTATTAAATAAGAAACACAGAGTCAAATGCAGAGTTAAAAGCCCAAGAGGTCAGAGCAGTAGCTAAGAGCAGAGACTAAAAACCCTTTCTTACCCTTTGCTGCCACTGTCATCCTTCCCCTCAGAAAGAGGCCTACTTCCTGTGTATTTGTCTTTTTATTGACTTTATGTTCTGCCTTCTCATTGGTTGTAAACCCAACCGCATGACCTCCTTGTCACTGCCTGTCTATACAGACCTCCAGGTCTCTATGGTTGGTATCGAGATTAAAGGCATGTGTCTCCATGTTGACTGTATCCTTGAACACACAGAGATCTGCTTGTCATGTGAACGGTATCAAAGGTGTGTGCCACTACCGCCAAGCTTCTGCTATGGCTTGCTATTAGCTCTGACCCCCAGGCAACTTTATTTATTAACATACAAATAAAATCACATTTCAGTACAAATAAAATATCACCATACACAAGCTATATCTAGAGAGGCAGATCTTTGTCTCACAGGGTAGAGTCCCCCATCCAGACCCATCCCAATGCATAGAGGTCACACTCTCCCTGACCTTGGCTTTGTAACCATCTTTGGCACTTTCCTCTGGCTCAGACACGTATGGTTCTAGATACTTTATGCCATTCATTCAGAGCACAAGCAGAAGAGAGCAAAGCAGTCACAGTCCTATCATGTGTCCCTCTTCCATGTGGCACTGAATGGAAATAGATGCCATTATCTCTTCCTCAAGTAGTAACCAGGGTGGCAAGACACACTGACACCCGAGTCACCAGTTTTGAAATCTTCTAATATATAACACTGATTGTTAATAAAAACATTTACAATGGATCAAAGCATTGCTATGAATCTTTGATGACAGAGCAAACAACGCTCTCATTCCCCAGGGCTCGAGAGTTAGCAGGACCCTAAGTCTTGTCCTCCACTGCAGGTCAGAAAAGGTCAAGTTCAGAGACCTCTCAGGACAGGTCCACTAGGAGTTTGATCCCTCAGGGGCTAAACAGGCCCCTTTACGTTGTACTGTGCTAAGGACCTGGCAAAGTAGGCCTGCTACCATCATGAGGATCACCCTGTGCGTCTGTCCTGGGACTTCATCTTCCATGGCCTAACTGATGTGGGGCCAAAGGTAGAAGGAGAGGTGACAGGTGGAAAGGAAGTGGACACTAAGTATCACCAGCAAGAATGATTTTATCGTGGAATTTAAGGTACTGGGGGGCACAAACAGCATTTTGGGGTGCCATTCGGATAGATTACATGTATTCTCCAGGTCCCTGCCAAAGCTCACTACACTGCTCAACACCCCCAAAGCCTCTAGCATTTAGTGGTTAGTCCTAAGAGAACTAGAAATATCTAAGAGCTTTTATGTCCTAGCATTTAATACTGAGTAGTTTCAAGAAGCAGAAAATCCAAAGTGGCTTGGACACTATTGAATTTAGTAACTCGTATTGTTGGAAAAGTC
Organism: Onychomys torridus; assembly: GCF_903995425.1. Taxonomy (NCBI): domain Eukaryota; kingdom Metazoa; phylum Chordata; class Mammalia; order Rodentia; family Cricetidae; genus Onychomys; species Onychomys torridus. Next base: position 61,366,358 of record NC_050451.1, on the reverse strand, counting down.
TGGAGGTCGATAGGGACTATGCAGGATTCACCCAGGTTCCTCCATTTTGATGAGATTTACTTGGCATTGTTCTTTTTTCTGTGTCTGTTTCATCTGAAGACAGGTGTCAAGATGAGCACAAGACTTTGGCCCATGCACTTGCATGGTACAGTATTTGACTTTTCTCTATGGAAGTCTATGAAGAGTGAGGAAACATTTCCAGGATCCCTCAAAATATTTCTGCTCATATCTCATGGACTTGAGGTTTTAACACCTGCCACATATAGGCATTGTGAGCATGAATTGTTAGAGGGTCTTATTAATAAACTCAAACCTGAGGCCAGTTATTGGGGTGAATGCTGGAAGATTAGAGAAGCAGAACAAGCCACAACTTTCTCACCTTGCCAATTCCTCAGCTGATCCTGTTTCCTCAGACTGGAAGCCTCGCAGTCCTCATCCAGAATGGATCTCAGCTGAACTGCTGCTCAAAAGCCTAAAAGCTTAACTAGGCCAAAAGCTTCTAGTTTTTGATCTTCACACCTTATATATTTTTCTGCTTTCTGCCATCACTCCCTGGGATTAAAGGCTCACTTCTTAGGATTAAAGGCGAGAGTCACCATGCCTGGCTGTTTCCAATGTGGCCTTGAACTCACAGAGATCCAGAGGGATCTCTGCCCTGGAATGCTAGGATTAAAGGTGTGTGCTACCACTGCCTAACCTCTATGTTTAATATTGTGGCTGTTCTTTTTTCTGATAAGTTTATTAGGGTGCACAATATTTTGGGGAACACAATACCACCACAGCATTGTATTAGTCAGTGTTCTCTAGAGTAATAGAACTTATAGAATGAATCGCGCGCTCTCTCTCTCTATATATATATCTTTCTATGTCTGTCTTGTCTATCTATCTATCTATCTATCTATCTATCTATCTATCTATCTATCTATGATTTATGAGAATGACTTACAGGCTGTGGTCCAGCTAATCCAACAATGGCTGGCTATGAACAGAAAGTTCAAGAATCCAATAGTTGCTCAGTCCATGAGGCTAGATGTCTCAGCTCTGTCTATATTATATGCTGGAATCCCAAAGAAGTAGGCACTAATGCCAGTGAAAGAATGGACTTGCTTTTTGCAGGCAAAGAGCAAAAGCTTCCTTTTCCCATGTCTTTATATAGGCTTCCAGCAGAAGGCATGGCACAGATCAGTTCAAATGATCTAGATTAAAGGTGTGTCTTCCCACCTCAAAGCTCTGGATTAGAAGTAGATTTTACTACTTAAAATTAAGCAAAAATCTCTTACAGGTATGCCCTCCATTTTTGGCTTTTAGATAGTTCCAGATGTAGCCAAGTTGATAGCCAAGAATAGCCATCGTAGGCACCATCACCTGTGATTAGTTGAACACAGTGTGCAGACTGCCTTGGTTTCAGGTTTCTGAACTTATTTCTAGCAAGTAACATGGACTTACTCTTAGATCCATCAAAACTCGTTGTATACAATTGAGTTCAATAATTTAAAAGGTTTGTTGTAAGTACAAAGATAATGTGAGTGGGTATGTGAAGACAGGGGCTCTGATCTTAGTTATGCCTTTTTCATGTGTCACTGATCCTTCTGCTTACACCTAAGTGGCAGATCTATACCACTAATCCACATTTAGCTGCAAGAGAGTCTAATAAATAAAACCTTTAATTTTGAGAGAACACATGTCCAGTAAAAATTGTGTTACTGTGGAGAAAGTAGAGAATGAGAAGTGAAGAATGAGCAGCCATCATCGTATGAGTATTAGAAGTGAAATCAAGACATCTGGTATACCAGAGTTTTTCATAAGTAAGACTTATAGCAAAGACTGCTGTTTTCTAGGATGAGTAAGACTGGAAGCAGGTTTTGAGATAAGATGGGTGGAAAGGAGCAAGGGATCTTTTATGCCACATTAAAATTTAACTTATCATTAGAAATTCAAGCCTAACCTTTGATTATAGCAAACAGGAACTCAGAAGACTCATCAATATACTGATTGCATTTAAAGGTCCATGATTGGATGCAGTCATATGTGGAAAGAGTACAAAAGAGAAAAGAACTTTGGGCACAATCTGAAATTCTAACATTTAGGAAGGTCAGGTCTAAGTAGCAAAGAAAGCAACGATTGGTATTTGATGATAGTAAGAAATGTTTTTGAGGTGTGATGGTTGGTAACAATAGTATGTTATGTTTCCTATGTAAGGGTTCTTACTTAAAAATATGTCTAGGACTTGAAAAAATGGGGGGGGTGAGGGAATAGAGGAAACAAAATTGGTCATGATTGAATTGATAAGATGGAAGTTCATCCTAACACTCTGCAGACTTTCCTATATAGCCAAACTTTTTATAATTAAAAAGAAAAATAAATGAGTAGTCACACATGTAGAATGACTACTGGGATCTGTGGTGTCATGAAACCTAGGGAGAGAGGGAGGGGGAAATGTCCAGTCTGCTGAAGGAAAGGGAGATGTTGACAGAGAGTGTATCAGGACCACAGACCTTAGTAGGCCCCCAGACCTTAGCACATCTGACTCCATGGTGGAAGTACCACTTAGGCTGTAAAACTCAGCGTGGAGAAAGCACCACCTGCCAAAACTAAACAAAGGCTTGATCAAAGTCCATAGTTCTGGGAAAATCTCTAAATTTATTAACCTTGCTTTTTGGCTTCTGTAGTCCTGCTTTGGCTAACTGTTCTTGTTAACTGAAATATGTCAACCCAGAACATTGTTTTTGTGGCTAAAAGCTCATTCTGAAGAAAGCTAAGGGCTACGCTGGGATCCTAAACACACAGTGTAGTTGCTGCCCAGATAATAAAGTCTTTCTATTGGCTTAAACCTGTGTCTGAACAGTTCTCTGGTGAACACCCACAAAAGGAGTTGACCTCTGGGTTTGACAAAACATTGGTCATTAGTGATATTATTGTTTTCTTACTGAAAATAGATTTTTCCACAAATATATTCTGATTATGGTTTCCTCTCCCTCAGCTGCTCCCATATCTTCCCCACTTCCCCACCTACCCAAATCCATACCCTTTATCTCTTTTATTAGAATATGAACAGGTATCTAGAATAATAGTAATAATAATAATAATAACAATGATAATTAAAGATAAAATAAAAACAAATAACTAGAATAGGACAAACCAAACAAACAGAAAAAAAGAGACAAAAAAAAAAACCCCAAAAAATTACATACAGAGGCTGAGACATAGAAATCCCATAAAAACAAAATCTGAAACAATAATATATAAGCAAAACATCTGTAAGGTCAAACAAACAAAGACCAGACAAAGCATTTTAAGACAAAAAGCAACAAATGAACAAACAAAACACTGCCCCAAATACCGTTGAGTTCATTTTGTGTTGGCTGTCTATTGCTGACTGTGGGGCCTGCCCTTAAGTGTGGTCTGTATACCCAGTGGAACTCTGTTGGAGAAAACTTATTTTGCCTTTGGAGTAGTTGTCACTTGGAGATAGCTTCTTGTTTGGGATATTGGCTTGTGTTCTCTTCCCCTCTCAGTGCTGGGCCCCCATGTGGCTTAGACCTGGTCAGGCTGCCACAGTCTCTATGGTTCATGTGTGTGTCAGTTCTGACATGTTTAGAAGGCCTTGTTTCTTGATGTCTTCTGTCCCCACTGGCTCTTACAATTTTTTTGCCTCCTTTTCTGCAGAGGTCCCTGGGCTCTGAGGGGAGGGATTTGATGCATATATCCCATTTAGAACTTGGTGTCCCAAGGTTTCTCATTCTCTGCATATTGTCCAGTTGTGAGTTTCTGTATTTGTTCCCATCTAATGCAGGAGGAAGCTTCTCTGTTGAGGGCTGAGAAAGATACTGATTTATGAGTGTCTCAGTCATGATTTTATTGCTGTGAAGAGACACCATGACCAAAGCAACTCTTATAAAAGAAATCACTTAATTGGGGGCTTGCGTACAGTTCAGAGTTTAATCTATTATCACCATGGCAGTGAGCACAGTGGCATGCATGGTGCTGGAGAAATAACTGAAAGCCTTATATGTTGATCTGCAGGCAGAGAGAAAGAGAGAGAGAGAGAGAGAGACTTTTGAAATCTCAAAGCCCACCCTATGACATACTTCCTCTAACAAGGCCACACCTACTCCATCAAGGCAACCTCCTAGTCCTTCTCAAGTAGTGCCACTCCCTGGTGACTCATTCAAATATATGAGCCTGTGGGGGCCATTCTTATTCAAACCACAACATTCTACTTCCTGCCCCCTCCCATAGACTTATAATCATATAACAATGCAAAGTGTATTTAGTTCAACTTCAAAATTTCCCATAGTTTTTCCACAGTCTCAAGACTGTTTGAAAGTTAAAAATTTGCAAATATTTACTGGGCAATTTTACATCTATATTTATAAGGGAAATTGGCCTGCAATTGTTTTTCTGTTGGGTTTTTATGTGTTAATGTATCAGGGTAATTGTAGCCTATAAAACAAAGGGTGAAGTTTCTTCTGTTCCTATTTTGTGGAATAATTTGACAAGTACTGTTGTTAATTCTTCTTTGAAAGTCTGGCAGGATTCTGCAATAAAACCATCTGGCCTTGAGTTCTTAATGGTTGAGAGATTTCTAATGGCTGCTTCTATTTCACTAGGGGGTACAGGTCTGTTTACATTGTTTATCTGATCTTGGTTGTGGTATCTTAACTTTGGAAAATTATTCATTTCTTTCATGTTTTCCAATTTTGTGGAGTAGAGGTTTTTAAAGTATTTCCTTATGATCCTCTCGATTTCCTTCATGTCTGTTCTGACTTCCTGTCTTTTGTGTAATTCTGTTAATGTGTATCTTCTCTCTTTATTTTTTAGTGAATTGGGCTGGGGGATTATTACTCAAAGAACAAACCCTTCATTTCATTGATTCTTTGTATTTTTTTTTTTTTTTGTTGTTTGTTTGTTTTATTGGTTTCAGTTCTGAGTTTGATTCTTTTTTAAAAATTTTTTTAAAACTTGATAATTTCTTTCCATCTACTCCTTTTGGGTGTTATTTCTTCTTTTTCTTCTAGAGCTTCTGGGTGTGCCATTAAGATCTCATTAATTTTATTATATGTAGGCACTTAGTGCTGTGAACTTTCCTCTTAGATCTGCCTTCACTATTTTTTCATTTTTCATTGATTCTATGAAGTTTTTAATTTCTTTCTGGAGTCATTTTTCATTTAGTAGTGTATTGTTTATTTTCCATGAGTTTGTAAGCTTTCTGTTGTTGATATCCAGCTTCAATCCATGGGGGTCAGATAGGATGCAGGATGTTCTTTCAATTTTCTTGTATCCGTTGAAACTTGCTTTGTGTCTGAGTATGTGGTCAATTTTGGAGAAAGTTCCATAAGGCACTGAGAAGAAGATATATTATTTTGTGTCTAGGTGAAATGTTTTGTAAATAGCTGCCAGGTCCATTTGATGTATAACATTGTTTAGCTCCAGCATTTCAGTTTAGATTTTGTCTGGATGACCTGTCTATTGGAGGAAGTGGGGTACTGAAGCCATCTACCTTGTTGTGTGAGGGTCAGTATGTAATTTAAACTGTAGTAGTGTTTCTTTTATGAACTTGGGCACTCTTGTGTTTGGTACATAAGCATTTGGAATTGCAATGTCCTTTTGATGAATTTCTCCTTTGTGTATGTAGTGTCCTTCCCTATTTCTACTGATTACTTTTGGTTTGAAGTCTATTTTGTCAGATATTAAAATGGCTATACTGGTTTGCTTCTTGGGTCCATTTGCTTGTTATCTTTTTCCATCATTTTACCCTGGGACAATATCTATCCTTGATGTTAAGGTATGTTTCTTGGATGCAGCAAATGATGGATCCTGTTTTGAATCCAGTTTGTTGACTGCATCTTTTTATTGGGGGTATTGAACCCATTGATATTGAAGGTTATCAATGAGCAGTGTTTATTGATTCCTGTTATTTTATGGGTATAATTTGGATTTTACTTTCCATATTTGCTAGTCTAGGATTATTCCTTGTCTTTCCTTAGGTGTGGTTAACCCCTTTAGGTTGAAAGTTTCCTTCTAATGCCTTTTGTAGGGTTGGATTGTAGATAGATACTGCTAAATTTGTATTCTTTTCTTTCTTTTTTTTTTTTTTAATCATCAAATGATTTTCTTTCCACATCTGTTGTGACTGAAAGCTTTGATATGTATATTAGTCTGGGCTGGTATCTGTGGTCTCTTAGAGTTTTTAGAATATATGTCTAGGCCCTTCTGGGTTTTAGAGCTCCATTGAAAAGTCAGGTGTTATCCAAAGGGTCTTCTCTAATATGTAACTTAGTCTTTTTGTCTTTCAGTTTTTCATATTTTTCTTTGTTCTGTACATTTAGTGTTTTGATTATTATGTGATGAAGGAATTTATTTTCTGGTCCAGTCTATTTGATACCCTGTATACTTCTTGGTATTTTGATAGACATTTCTTTCTTTAGATCAAGGAAATTTTCTTCTATAATTTTGTTGAAAATATTTTCTGTGCCTTTGACCTGGGTTTCTTCTCCTTTCTCTATTCCTATTATTATTCATAGTTTTTTTTTCATAGTGTCCCAGATTTCCTGGATATTTTGTGCCTGAATGTTTTTAGATTTAACATTTTCTTTGACTGAGTTATTCATTTCTCCTATCTTTTCTTCAAGAGATCTCTCTTCCATCTTTTGTATTCTGTTGGTGTGAGGGTTGCCTCTGAAGTTCCTGTTTGAGTTCCTAAATTTTCCCTCAATTATGAATTTCTTTATTGATTCTATTTCTACTTCCAAATTCTAAACCATTTTCTTCACTTCATTCCAATGTTTGTTTTTGTTTTCATAGATTTTTTTTAAAGGGATACATTAATTCCTCTTTAAGGACCTCTATCATATTTATAAAGGTTATTTTAAGGACTTTGTCCTGTTCTTCAGCTATGGTTCAATTCTCAGGGCCTAATGTGGTAGAGTTGCTGGACTCTAGTGGAGACATATTGTTTTGGTTGTTATCAATTGTGTTTTCATGATGGCATCTAGGCATCTGGGTTGGGGATGGTTGTAATTCTAGGTGTTGATATCTGGTCTTGTCTTTGTTGGGTGGGTTTTCCATTCCTTGGTTTCTGCTGCCTTTTCTGGCTATTAGGAGGGTGTGGTGGGTGTAGGTTTCCTGACAGGAAGTGCTTCTGAGTCCCTGCAAGGAGTGGCCACTAGGGATTCCAGGTAGAATGTGTTTCTTGGTATTAGGGGATGACAGAGAGGAACATGGATGGTCTAGAAAGCAAGGGCTGTGAGGGTCCACAGGAAGGTAGAAAGTTGGATCTGCCATGAGGACCTGAGGATTCCTCAGAAAGTAGAGTCAGAGAGGGAGAGAGGCCTCTGCAAATGGTCTTCTACAAGGCTGGGGGTGAGACTGGGAAGTTTGCAATGAAGGAAAGGAATGCAATGGAGGACTTTCGGGCTGGCTGGCCACCAGGTTCTCTGGTAGATCAATGCTTCCAGGTATTGATAACTGACACAGGCAGTGGGGTCGGGGAGGAAGGCTAGTTCCTGTTAGTGTCTGCGGAGTCTCCAGGGAATGGAGGCTGAGAAGGAAGGCAGACCCTTGCAGGTGGTCTGCTACAGGCTGGGAATGAGCCACTGCTGATGTTAGTAAGATCACTTGATTGGTTGACAAGGGAGAGGTGTTGTGAAGAGAATGAAAGGGGATAGGAAAAGAGAGTCAAGCTCTTGTCTCTGAAGGGACAGAGAAATGGACAAACTGGCCAGAAAGGGTCATGGGGACAAGGAATATACTTAAATGTGCAGGCATATGAATATGGTGATTGATGACCCAGCAAGGAAGACATACTGTGGGAACAAGAGCTTGATTTAGGGAAGATGGTTGGTTGGAGAGAAGTTGGCTTTGGCAAACAGTGAGGTCCTTTATTCCTATGCCCCATTCAGGCACAGGTATTGGTACTGGTCATGAGAGAGTGCACATCTACCTAGAAATATTTTTTTCTGTAAATTATGACATGAGGTCATGAAAACAAGGGAAGAAAGCTGTTGGAGATTTGAGGAAGGAGAAGAAAAGGCCTAACAGTCTCCCTAGACCAGTGGTTCTCAACCTGTGGGTCAAGACCCCTTGGAGTTGAACAACCTTTTCACAGTGGTCACCTAAGACCCTTGGGAAACACAGATATTTACATTATGATTCCATAACAGTAGCAAAATAGCAGTTATGAAGTAGCAATGAAAATAATTTTATGGTTGGGGGTCACCACAACACGAGGAACTATATTAAGGGTCAAAGCATTAGGAAGGTTGAGAAACATTGCTGTAGGTGGAGGGACTGGATTTCTCAGGCAGCTGCAGTGCTGGTTTAGGGAATGTTATGAATTTAAAATAACCAATGGGAGAAACAATGGCTTTTTGTCTCTTTTCAGTGATCAGAGAATGAACAGTGAGGTGCTGTATGTGGCTTCATGAGGGCTGGCATTGTCCCAGGTGAATTTGACAATAGCAGAGAAGTGGCAGGAGACTGTGGGGGTTGGAGAGGATTAGAGCATAGGACCATGGTCTCTGGGTGAGGAGGTGGTAGCTGAGAACAAGTGGCTGATGGGAATAGAAACTTCAGAGGTGATATGGGTGTTGGTGAAGACAGATGTGAGGACAGATAACTGAGGTGGGTGGTCACTGTAGCTAGAGACCAAGGAACCAAGAGCTTGGAGTTCTCTTCCTTCCTTCTCCCTCCAGCATTGAGCACAGGGCTCTCCAGACAGTGGCTCCTTTCTAATTGTTGGCAAATGTCAATCCAGGCCAGCTGCAGAGAGAACAAGGAACAGGAATGAGATTTAATGGAAGGACAGGAAGGAAGAAGCAGAAAGGGTGGAGGCAGTCTCTCCATCACCTCTGTCCCTGGGGTCGGCCCAGGACACTCCTTTGTGGGGCTGAACATCTTCTAATGGAGCGATGTGAACATATTCAACTCATGCCAATTTAAATACTGAGCACTTACTGCATATCAAGTGATGGGCTAGGTGCAGAGAGCGTTGAGGGAAAGTGTATGATCGGGCTGGGGAGAAGGTGGAAAGCATACATAACAACCCCAGGCAGCTTCAAAGTGCCACACAGTGAATAAAATTGGCTGCCTCCTGCTTGGGATGGACCTTCCTTGGATGTTATGTTTGGAATTATAGTCTCAGGAAGGCATGCCTCAGTATCACATGGGCACTGAGGCAAAGGGGGCGTACGTGAGAAGCTTCTGAAGTTGGATCATTTGGTAATTATCCTCAGTGTCTCCATCCTCAGTCTTCCACATAGATTTCCTTAATTTCATGCAATGTGGAAGCTGGCCAGTTAAACAAACAAACAAACAAACAAACAAACAAACAAACAAACAAACAGGATATGCTGGTAAGTTGAACATTCTGGGGAAAGCAGATGCTGTTGTCTTGCGCTCAGATCCCACAGGCACTGGACTGGAAACTTCTATCTTCAGGCTACAGTCTTGAGAACTACTCCGTAAAACCTCAGGCCTTGTTCTCAAGACCTTCATCCAATTGGATGAGGCTCATGCACATTATTGAGGGTTCTCTGATGTTCCAAAAACCTCTGGTTTAAATGTTTGACCTGTTCTCTCAATAAGATGGCTATTGCTGTTGGGACAAGCAACTGAGCCCTATGACACATAAAAATCAGGCACCACACCTGCTTGTAAGACTATCAACATGAAAAACCCTGTGGAACTTTGATTGTGTCTAAGGTGACAGTTATGTACTGTCATATTGAACTACAGATGTTAAGCTCCTTGTTACTAGGCTCTGTTTCTTTTTTATTAGAACACATCTATTAAGAGGCTCTTTGCCTTTATATCTGTCAGAGTTAGACCTGGGCCCTAAAATGCCAGGGGATGGGAAGAGGGTAAGGATGGCATAGCATAGGCTCCAGAACAGATTATGAATCAGAACAGATTCATTTTAGTTATTTGTTTATATTTTGAAGAGAAGCACAATTTTTACTAAACAGGTATATTGATTTACAATTTTGTTAAAACAACAACAACAACAACAGCAACAAACCCCAGAGCTGTTATTCTTAAATCTAATTGTTCCATTTCAAACAAACATACATATTTTATATATGGCTGCTGGTTAACCACGAGGACCTGAATTCAGATCCCAGCAACTACCTAACAGGTTGACCTAACAGGTTGGGCATGGTGTCACACATGTGAGCAGCTACTGCACGTTCTAAGTACCAGAGAGAAAGGGAGAGGGGGAGGGGAAGGTTTGGGAGAGATGTGGGTATTACCTCAGTACAAGTCTCTTAGTTAGAAACCAGTCATTTGAGGGGATCCTGGAAATGGTGAATTGATATTCTCTCCTAAGAAAGCAAGGCACTGGGAAGAAATAGCAGTGAAGCGTACACATTGTATTTACAAGTGAAGGATGTTCAGATGCAAAGACCAGAGACAGCAAGGAAAAGGAAATTCGAATAGTTCAGGTATGTGAGAGGCTCACCGTGGCCAGAGGACCTGCGCAGAAGTGGGTCGGGTTTAAGGGTTTGGCCAACGTAGTGCCATGGGCCATGGGCTCTGACCATCGTGTAGGATTCAGACATGGAAAGGAGCATTGAGAGGGTTTCTAGATGAGCTACTGTGGTTTGACAACATAAGATGAGATCACCCTGGTGTCACAGTCTAGGAAAACCCCAACATGGTGAGGAGGAATAACAAAAAAGGGGGTCAGACACAGAAGAGGAAAACAGGCGGCAGGAAACACCTCCCAAACCGTTATATTCAAGTTGACTCCACAGCCCTAGAGCCCAGCAGCCATAGCCTTGGGACTGAAGCATCTTCTATTACCCAGGAGTCAGGCAGGTTACCCAGGAGTCAGGCATTTTTCCTACTGCTACCTTCTGCCAGTGTTTCCCTGATGTGATAATGAGCTAGCTGCCCAGGACACTCTCAAGGCAATTCTCAAGCTAGTATGGATAATCGTTATCCAATTACATACATGTTTTATTTTTCTCTACTCCTGAGAAATGGCAATTCTTGGCTTGTTACTTGGAGACAGTGTCACATGACCTTAGTAGTGTCAGACGTCTTAAAACACTGGCACTACTGTAAGAGGGGATCAAGATCTTGGAACACTCTAGCATTCCGCTGGGGGAGGAGGGAGGCTGCTTTTGGCTTCTTCACTGATCAGATCTTAACTCTTTCCCATGACACCAGCCTCACATCATGTAATCCCCTCCCTCACAGACTCTTGCAACTAATAGTGTAGATCTGAGACCAGCCAGTGTTCAGATTCTACCAGGCTATTCAGAATACCATTGTTACCTCCAGAGTTTGTAGTTTATTCTTCCCCCAGAGCCCAGGATGCCTCTCTGTTCAAGCACTGTCTCAACATGCTGTGGTTGGCTCTATCAGGGAATTCTCTCTTTTTGGATGTCAGCTCCCTATTTCTCAGATTTTTCTCCATCCTGTGTCAGCTTTTCCTAAGCTCCATGGAGCTTCTCTATGCACTTTTGGGTAACTTCCTTTATGAGTAACCTGTTGGTGACCAGAGTGCCCTTGGGACTGCTCAGAAAGCCAGCAAGGCCTTCTGGCTTCTGTACAGAGGAACAGGTCTTTCTCCACAAGGCTTGTGCAGTCATATGTTTTCTGCCTTTTTCTCCCTTGAGCTTCTCCACAGTGTTGGCTGCACACTGGCTAAGCTGCAAATTCTTAAACTGGAAGCAGAGATGGAGACACCGGGCAGCTGCTCTCCTTAGCCAGGATTCACAGTTCAGTGTAATGGGCCTGGCATGAGCTGCCCCCTAGTCTGTGCTCAGGGGTGCTTCAGGATGGGGCTGCTCAATTCCTCCTTTGCATGCACCACAATGGCCAAAGGCTTAGGTGGCTTTCCCGGCGTCTGCTTTCCTGACCCCCGAGGTTTCTATGCTCAAACGTCTAAGCAATTCCAATGTTTTAAAGTTTCCTGGATTCTGCTCTCCACAAATCCCCCAACACAGCTTCAGGTACTAACACAGAGGCTGTGATTTCCTGGAGTGGTGCAAAGGCAGGGCACAGGTGTTCCTGACTTCCTTACCAAGCCTGACCTCCGCACTGGCCCTCCCTTCAAAATAACTTTAAACAGTTATTTAACAATTATCCAGATACAAAATGGGAACAACAACACTTTTTATAAAAAGATTATAGATTTGTTGAGAAACTTTACCTTGAATTCCCCTCTGTCTTCTGCCTCCAAACTTGGAACTTACCTTATTGTATTGTGTTATGAGGCAGTTGCTAAGCACTTTACATGCAAATTGACTTGACCTTCAGAGCGACCTCATTGCCCTGTAATGATGATCACCTGGTGTAACTATTATCAACTTTTCACAGGGAGCAAAGGGGCTCAGAAAGAGTCATATTCTGTCTTGGCTATTACGACAAAATACCCACAGACTGGTAGGAGAAAAATAACAGAGGTTTAGCCTCCCAGTTCTGGGCTGTTGATTTGGTGTGGGCTGAGGGCTTGCTTACTGGTTTGCAGACAACACAATGCTGTGTTGTCCCATTGTGCCCTCGCACGGGAGGGACATGGGAGCTCCCTGGGGCGGCTTATATAAGGCACCGATTCTGTGCATGAGGCCTTGACCCTCATGAGCTAATCATCCTCCATAAGCATCATCTTCATCTTGGAGGTGAAGGTGTCAACTTATGAATTCTGAGGTGTCAGTGGAGGGAACAGCAAGTGCTATCTTTAGGAGAGAGGGTAAGGCACACTGGACGTGGTGGTGAGGGATTGGAACTTTTTCCTGTGATTCCCAGTGAGCACCGAAGGCCTTCCCTCCACCTGGGGTACTTGCTTTTCTCCTAGAGTCAACTATTGCCTCCCCGCCTTGAAGATGCCTTTTCAGATGCACCCTCCCTCAGGAAGAGGTAACCAGGGTTATCTGGACAGTCTGTCAGGTATGCCCGTGACCAAGGCAGGAGAAGGGTGGAATAATCTGCCTTAGTTTCCAGGCAACTGGTGAGGCCTGCTAAGGCCGAAGGGCCTCTTGGCTGTAATTCTAATGCCCCAAAGGATCTTTTCCACAAGGCAACTGAAAGTTATCTGGGCCCTGAGAATGACCACCCTTCCTCCAGGACCCACTATAACAAGTGTTCAGGAAGGGCTACCTTCTGCCTCTCTCTACCAGGTAGTGACCTTCTAAGGGTCCTCAGTGTTAATGTCTACACCCATCTAGCATGGTATTGACACACCTCTGCTTTAGGTCTGTTAAGCAAATGTGTAGAAGGAAGAATGGAGGAAGATGGGACCCTCTGTGTATCTCTTGAGGTTGAAAAAAAATGATTTAATTTTTTTCTAGAATTTCTTTTTTCCCTTAACTCTTATTTGTTTTTATGTGCGTTGGTGTCAGTGTGAGGGTACCAGATTCCCTGGAACTAGAGTTACAGATGGTTGTGAGCTGCCATGTGGGTGCTGAGAATTGAACCCCGGTCCTCTTAACCATTGAGCCACCTCTCCAGCCCCTCAATTCTATTACTTTATTTATTTACAACAAATATTTGCTGAGCATGTATTATGCACAAATCACAGTATAGATAATGAATACATAAAACATGTAAGATGTTCTGGTTCCAACCCTTAAAGAAAAATTTCATTTTTTTTTTTTTTCTGTCACTTTATACAGAAAGGGAAGACTATAGAGTTCAAAAACTATGTAAAACTACACTGAGCTGGCTTCTTGAAACAACTTCTAGCTCTCCGGGGGTTCCATACTTCTAGGCTCCTAGTGAGTCAGCATGTTCAAAGCCAGGGGTGGGGTGGGGAGTGTTCGGTGTGTACCAGAGGAAGGCAGTGATAAGCACCATCCCCTGCTGTAGTGTGGGAAACCAAGATGTCAGAATGCCTTAGCTGCAGCAGGGTGCTCACTGACTTGTACTTCTGTAGCTCTTGCTGTTCCCCACTGAACAGAGCCCTGACGGGCCTACCAGGCAGAGCCCTCTTCTCACACACAACGCCCGGCCCCCTCCTCTCCAGAGCAGATGGGAGCACTGCATGCATGCTGTCCTGTCGCCAGTGGGCGTCTCATGGCTCATCTGTGAAGAGCACAGTGAACCGCTTTGTCCACCTTGTTCCTAAGTGGCTTGGTGCGAGGACCTCCCTAGTGACTTGGGAGAGATAATGCAATTTCCTTAGCTCCATGGAACAGTGAGGCCTCCAGCTATTAAGGTCACTATGAAAATATGTTTAAACCTCAAATGCATGATACATTTTCTGATATTGTTTTCTTGAACTATTAGGGGGGCCCATTGTATTTGCACACCCCCAGTTTAAGAGGGACCCACAGTTCCTGTTTCAGGGATTTCCTTAACTATGTCATAAATGTAAGTGTCAGATTAGTACAAGCATTATATAAATGCTCAACAACGTTAGGGGGAGCCACAGTTTTTTTTTTTTTTTTTTTGTTTTTGTTTTTGTTTTTTCTTTTCCAGTAAGGAGAATTTCCTAATATGGCGAGATGAGTCTTAATGTCAGTGGGATCTATGGTTCATATCATTAGTATTTTCTAATGACAGAAGCCATTTTACACAGGTAGGTCCTTCATTATTTACATATTGTCAAATGAGTGCACATGGCATGGCCACACACGTAACAAGGTATGCAGCTCGAGACTGGCACAGGAAGGCACCCTGTAGCTGTTGCAGTATTTGACTGTGGGGAACAAGGGCTCCTCCCGTGACTGGGAGCTCATTGGAGGAGCTCATTGGAGTAGTAGTTCCCACAGTGGGGGCGTGGCTGGCCAGCTGGGCAGTATTCAGAGCCACAGAGGATGCACAGCCGTCCCTAGAAGTGCTGTCATCAGAGCCAGTGGAGACAAGTGCTCCGTGTTTTGCTTCTTCTACTTCTCTCCTCCCACCTACGCCCAGTACAGCAAGGAGCTGAGTCAACACGGGAGTCTGAGTTTTAGGGGTGCCCTCACCTCACCACACACACACACACACACACACACACACACACACACACACACACACGCACACACAGAGAGACACACACACACACAGACACACACACACAGAGACAGAGAGACAGAGACAAAGACAGAGAGAGGGAGGCAGAGACAGAGACATAGAGATGGACACACACACACAGATAGAGACAGAGACATAGAGATGGACACACACACACACACACAGATAGAGACAGAGACATAGAGATGGACACACACACACACAGAGAGAGAGACAGAGACATAGAGATGGACACACACACACACAGAGATAGAGACAGAGACATAGAGATGGACACACACACACACACAGACACACACACACACAGATAGAGACAGAGACATAGAGATGGACACACACACACAGAGATAGAGACAGAGACATAGAGATGGACACACACACACACACACACACACACACACACACACAGAGGAATAAGGACAGGTGAAGAAGTGAACTGATAGACTGATAGCAAACAGACCCAGGCTCTGGGCCATTCC
Source organism: Onychomys torridus (assembly GCF_903995425.1). Classification (NCBI taxonomy): domain Eukaryota; kingdom Metazoa; phylum Chordata; class Mammalia; order Rodentia; family Cricetidae; genus Onychomys; species Onychomys torridus. Next base: position 61,350,915 of record NC_050451.1, on the reverse strand, counting down.
CCTCTCCATGGGAGAAGTACCAAATGAAGTCCTTTTTGGGTAGAAAGTCTTCATTTAGGTGGTAATTTGTTTCCAGTCTATCATTTCCTCACTTGCCCATGTCCCTAAATTTTCCCACACTTCCCCATGTCTCCAAGTCCCCAGATTTTTTTGGTCACTCTGTCTACAGATGGCAGGGGATGACAGACAGCAAATGTACTTCATCTGTCATCCCTGATGCCATTGTGATCCGCTGCCTCCACGCATTGGCAGGTTGAAACCCAGAGAGAAGTCTGTTGGCAATGTGGTCCACACGTTTTCTGCCTACAGCTGGGAGGAAATCCCTGGAAGGGATTCACCTGGGGTGCTCTAGGACCAAGACTGGCTACTGGGTTGTGTTATTGGAAAGGGTCCACTTCCTGTCACCTGTACTCATGCTTAAAATTCTGGTTCCAAATTCAGTTCCAATCCAGAGAAAACAGAGAATGGAGAATACGTCATAGTTAATCTTCACTGTCGGCTGGACTGGACCTAGAACCACCATCTCTGGGTGTGTGGATGGGTTAACAAGAGGAAGGACCCACCCTGAAAGTGGGGGGTGAATCTCATGGGCTGTGATTTGGACACTGTAGAAGCGGGAAGGAGAAATCCAGAGGAATGGCCATCATTCCTCTTTTCTCTCTGTCCCAACTTGCCACACTGAGTGGTGCCATTGTGCCCTGCCCTCTCCACCATGAGGAACTGAGAGCTTTGAGACCATCAGGGGCTTTCCTACTGTAAGCTGATGTACGATACTTGGTTATAGCGATGAGAAGCAACTTTTGGATTTGTGATGTTACTCTTCTCGAGCTCTTCCTTCAGCTGTCATGTTCCACATGACTGCAAACTTGTTCTCTGTTCCTCAAGGCAGCCTAGAGTTATCCACACACTCCATTAGCCTCAAGTTGGGGTAAGCTTCATGGATGGAGGGAAATTTAACCATGAAAGCAGTTTTTTTAACTTGGGCGTGTCTTGTCGTTCAAATATGTGATTCACTAAAATATTTATGATGATATGGGAAATGTTTGTGTTTCAAAGTAGATGGGAAAAGGCTGCATGCAAATTTATGTCAACTAGAGGAAGCATTAAATGAACAAATGACAGCACATCAAAGTGTCTACAGGGACATGTACCCACCCACATGTTGTCTTTTTGGGGATGTTACTATGATTAGTTTACATGCAAAAAAAAAGACGCTTGCCTCAGAGATCCCTTGAGTGCAGGAACTGGACTTAATTATCTTGTGTCCATTTTTCCTCCCCATTTCCAGAGAATGGAAGGCTCTCAGTAGGCAGAAGTCTGTGGAGGGCTCTCTGTGTGTCTCCCAGAGTTTTGGTCCAGTTCTTCTTGTTCTTACCCTGCACTTAGGGTTTCCGTCACAGAAGTGGAAGATGAAGGACTCAGGTGTTCAGACTGAAGACCGAGACTCTCAGGAGCAGACCTGATAATGGGGTTCTGGTATAATAGGGCTTGTGACCTCACAGTGAGAACTTGAAGAGACCAAAAGGGGCCGATGAGCCAGCGCAGGTTTGGAACTGAGGTGGTGCGTTTAGCATGTTTTTCACAATGTGTGTTTTGCTGAGGCTCTAGTTGTGCGGTTCTTTTCTGGAATGCTACTGTTGTGGCTTGAGTACGTTCCTCAAATTTCATGTGCCACCAAGTTCATTTCTCTAATTTGCATGTTGCTGGGAGTTCAAAGCAGGGCCGGTGGGTTTATGATTAGAGAGTCTGTGAGATGTGTGTCCTCCAGGAAACATGTTCCACCTAAAGTTTCTAAGTCACGTCCTGGTATGGCCTACTCCCTCCAAGAAATGCTGTTGTGGTTACATGAAACTCCTGTGGAGTTAGTGTTAGAATGGGCCCGGTGCTTGCTAGCATGTGGGTTCATTCCCCAGTACCACCAAAACCAAAATAAGACAAAACAAAATGAAAAGCCTCTCTTTCAGTCTCTCTCTGTCTCTTTAAAGGGAACAACAGATTGCATCCGGCCAAATTGTCACAGCAGGAAAGCATTACATGTCATAGTGTGGAACCCTGTGTAACACTATGTAAGTAACTCTTCTGTCTTGGTGAGTTGTGGTTTTTTTTTTTTTTTGCCAACTTGACACAACTAGAGTCATCTGGGAAGAGGACCCTTAACTGAGGAATGGCTTCCATCAGATTGCTAGTAAGAAGCCTGTGGGGGCATTCCCTAGATTCACGACTGATAATGGAGGTCCAGCCACTATGGGTGCTGCCACCCCTGGGTAGGTAGGTGGTCTTGGGGTTGGTTAGCAAAGCAGGCTCAGCAAGCTGTGGGGAACAAGCCAGTAAGCAGCGCCCCTACCCCCAGAGTCCTCTGCTTCAGTTCCTGCCTCCAATTTTCTACCTTAAGTTCCTGGCTGGATTTCCCTCAATGGTGGTCTGTGATGTGGAAGTGTAAGGCAGATAAACCTTTTTCTCCCTAGGTTGAAGTTTGGTCCTGGTGTTTATCACAGCCACAGAGACCAAACTAGGGCAGGCAGTTGTTAGTGAAGATTTTTATCTTACAGTGCTCAAAAGGTGCTGGGTTGTCCTAAAAGGGCAGAGTCTACTTGACTGCGAAGGGCTTTCCCCATAGTCTTGTTCTAAGTCAAAAATGCCTTTACTGCACCTAACCAAAGAGTCCAGCTTAACAGCATGGCATTCAGGTGTCCTGTTTGTTTGTCCCCATGATCAGAGGGCTCCCTGGGAGCAACAGCTTGGTCCACTGTGGAGACTGAAGATCAGTAGGCCAAGAAAGACCAAATTCAAATTCCAAGTTCAATTTCTAGTGAATACATACCCTACCTGCATCGTTATAAATCAGCATGAAAGCCAGGCATGGTGGCTCATGCCTTAAATCTCAGCACTTGGGAAGCAGACTCTTGAGTCTGGTGCTAGCCTGGTCTACAGAGTGAGTTCCAGGACAGCCAGGACTACACAAAAGTAAACCAGCTTGAGTCAGGGATCTTCACCTTGTTCCTGGTTTACCAGTTCAGAGGGAAGGCAGAAAGAAGCATTTCCACCACATCTTTCTTATATATACACTCAACACACATGTGTAGGAAGGAGCTCTGGGAAGAGAGAGCTATTTTTTTGTTTTTTGTTTTTCTGTTTTGTTTTGTTTTATTCTACTCAAATGATTATCAGTCAGTTTACTGGACTTTTATTATAGGAATAAAAGCCGCTTGCCTAGTGATTATTGCGGAGTTAAATATTTCTTAAAATGTCTTGCTCTTTCCTCACACTTCCTGGTAAATGTACAGACTCTGAGTTTCCAAATGGGGTTATCAACTGTTAGAGTCCCTCTGTCCAGAGGGGACCTTTATCTCAGAGTGGCAGCCTTGGTTCCAGCCCCTTTCCTGAGGCTGTATGAAGAAGGTACATGGTGCTGAAAAGCTCCTGTGTTGTCCTAGCCATAACCATTACCAGAGAGCTTTGAGACATATTTATTATATTTCCAGGAGCCTCCTCTTTTCCGTCATCACAGCACCAGCAGCCTGGAACTTCCAAAGAGGTGTCTTTTCATTCCCCCAACTTTCAAGATTTGGAATGGTTGAGGGAGCTACAGGTAGGGAGAGTAAGGAAGACTTCTTTGTTTCATCTCTTGGCAATAGTGGCGGGAAATGGATGGGGCTGGGTGCTATGATGAGTGGTTTTAAGGGTTGGAGGAGAGCTGAGGTGGAGGAGAGTGGGGTAGGATGGCAGCATGGTAGCTTGTGGGAAAGCCTTTTAGTCACCGCCCTCGGTTCTAGGTCTATGGTAACGCTGCATTCACATGAACTGGTCCGGTGGTTGGGTGTCCATTTTTCCACATGTCCAGTGAAGAGAGGTTGGGGGTCCTTGATGTCCATGCCCTGGTCTCGTTCCCGTAAGGGGGCTACAGAAGCATAATAAACAGTTATTTTGGTTTATTTTCTAAAGTAAGTGCTTGCTAACTCTACCGAACACAACTGGACTCTTTGATGTTTTATTTTCATCCTCTCTCAGGCCTAAAATACTCTTTTGTTTGTTTTGTTCCTGAAAGAAATGAATAGTTCCATTTGGCATAGAGTGACTCTCGGTTGTGGGCCTATTCTGGAGCTAAACATTTTCGACCCCTATGGGGTCCTCATTTAGCTCCTTCTGTCTAAGAGTCTGTGGAGGTAATACAGTATTCTATTTTCCTTTTAAGAAATCACTAACCTGTGCTTAATAGTAGATATTCTGTCTTATGATCTACAAGCGAGCTCAAGTTCCAATTTCTTCACTTGTGTGCCAACATTTGGCATTTTGATTTGTTTTAAAGTAATAGTTGATGGGTACAAAGTAGTATCTTACTATAGTTTTGACTTGTGTACACCATCCCTTGTGTACAAGAAGCATAATTATGTCAAAACTCAACTCAGTTCCCTAATAAACAGTGATAATGAAGTTATTATGGTTTTTTTTCATTGATTGAAAACAAGCTTTTTTTCCTCACATAATATATCCTGATTACAGTTTCGAATCCCTTTACCCTTCCCAGTTCCTCCTCACCTCACCTCCTATCAGTATCTACCCTCTTTCTGTCTTTCATTAGAAAAAAATAGGATTCAAAGGGATAATAATAAAACATATAGTAAATATGACATGATAAAACAAAACCAAGCACGTTGGAATAGGATAAACCAAACCTAAAAGAGCCTAAGAGAAAACAAGAAACAGATATAGATGCAAAGAATTACTCATTTGCTTACTTAAAAAACCTGTAAGAACACAAAACTGGAAGCCATGATATGTATGTAAAGGACCTGCAGTGTTAAAAAGAGGGAAAATATAAATAAAATAAAACAAAAAATAGATAAGATTAAGGGAAAAAAATCCCTGGTATGACATTATGAGACTAGAACCTCCAAAGATGCCATTGAGTTTGTTTTCAGTTGGCTACCTACTGCTGGGCATGCAGCCTGTCATTAGGAGTAGTTTGCTTCCCCAGTGAGACTCTCTTGAAGGAAACTAAATTTTCATTTGCAAGTGGTTATCGGCTGCAGATTGATTCTGAGTCAGGGATGGTGGCTTCTGTCCACTTCTTTCAGCTCTAGGAACCCATCTGGTGCAGACCTGTTCAGGCCCTGTGCATGCCTGCCTCAGTCTCTGTGAGTTCATATGTGCATCTATCCTGTTGATTTTGAGGGACTTATTTTACAGACCATAGTCTGTAAGCCATTCTAATAGATCACATACCTGCGTGCGCATAGATTCATTCTATAAGTACTGTTCCTCTAGAGAACCCTGAAAAATATATATTTTAGGAAGCTTTTACTGTATTGAATCTCTATGCTACCACTGAAATGGCCCTTCATTTTAACTGTCTCTCCTCATATTCCCTCCTTCATCACCTGAAGGGGACCTTGCAGGTGTTTACAGCAGGCAGGAAAATAAAGAGGTAAGAATGAAAACTTGGTTCAGATCGACCTTGTCAACCTGGATCAAGACATCAGGGCGTCTGATGCCAGGTGATTTATTGCTCCCATATTTAAACCCAGTATAATTTGGAAAAAAAATTTCATGGTTAATACCATCCCTTGTGTATAAGAAAGCATAATTACATCAAAACTCAACTCAGGGCACATGCAGTATCTTCCAGGAAGATGGGCTCTGGAGATAGGCTACTTGTACTAGTTCAAGGGAAGTATCTGGCCTGGTCTCAGTCATACAGATAGCATAAAGGTCATTTAGACTATTGGCCACCTCTGGTCCTGGTTGTGGGAGCTTGACATGTCCTGGCCCAACAGATTATGCAGATCACTAGGCTGTTAATCATCTCCAATTCTCAGCTTTCTGGATAGAAGAACAGGTTTTACATCTTTCCCATAATCTCTGCACGCTTGATATTCCTTGTCTCCCTGGTGATCTGTGGACAAAAGGATCTTCTTGCTGTGCTTCCAACATGATAAAGATAGGAAGATCTCCCATTCTCATGAACCAGTAGGATTAATATAGTAAAAATGCCCATCCTACCAAAATCAATCTACAGATTCAATGCAATCCCCATCAAAATTCCAACATAATTCTTCACAGCTCTTGATACGGCAATTTTCAGTTTCATATGGAAACACAAAAAACCCCAGGATAGCTAAAACAATCCTGAACAATAAAACAACTGCTGGAGTATTAATATTCTCAACCTCAGACTGTACTACAGAGCTATAGTAATAAAAACAGCATGTTATTGGCATGAAAAAGGACATGTTGATTAATGGAATTAAAGTGAACATCCAGGCATAAATGCGCACACTTATGATAGAGAACACAGCAATTCTTTGTACTGATTTATATTGCATTAAAATCTTAGCAATATTTAAGTCTTTTAATTCATGAGCATAAGATGTCTTTCTACTTACTCTGTTTTTGTTTTTTTTTTGGGGGGGTGAATGTTTTGAAGCCATCGGTGTGTATGTCTTTCACCTTCTTGTTAAGTTGGTATTTTATTCTTCTTGATGCTTTATAAGTGAAATCCTTCCTTTTGGGATTGGTCATTCATTAATGTAGAGAAATGCAGCTGCTTTGTGTGTTGACTTAGTGTCCCACAACCTTATTCTGTTGGGTTATTAGTTTGAACACATTTTGTGTTTTGTGTCTCTCTACAGGATGATATAATTTACAAACATAATTTTACTTCATCGCAGTTTTGAAAGGTGTATTAAAACCCTTTATTTCCCAGTGTAGCTGTACTTTTTCCCTTGTTTTGCTTTTCTATTTCTTCTTTCTATTTGTGGACTCACACCCAGGGCCTTGCACATGCTAAGCAAATACTTTGCCACTGGGCTATAGTCGTAGCCCATTTCTACAGCTGGCCATTCACAAAACGAGAGGGTTTGGACAGGGTTGGGATATTGGAAATACCTTGCAGGTAGGACAATGGAATGCATTGAATGTAGGGAGTGGGAGACAGGAAAGCACTGAGTGACTTCTGTCTTTATGATTGGATTACTGGGGGGCTTACTGTGGTGCCACTGGCATGGATGGGGAACAAGGGGGTAGTAAGACTTGGGGAGACAAATAAAGACTCTGGGCCATATTAAATGTTGTCTTGTCTGAGGATAAGTTATACATAGGCAAGAGAAGAGCAAAGAGATCAGAAGACAAATCTCTAGGAAAAGTTCACACCTGGCAAATTAGTAGAAAAGGAAGAATCTGAAAAGGAGGCTATTAGTTACTATGCTGTTGCTATAATAAAATATCACGACCAAAGCCAACTTCCGGAAGAAGGAGTTTGTTGGGGTTTATGATTCCAGAGAACGCAAGTGCATCTGACTTGGGAGGCGCCACAGCAGGCAGCCAGAGCAGGAAGCTGAGAGAGAGATCACATCTTTAATTGCAAGCCTGAAGCAGAGAGAACAAATTGGAACTGGAGTGAGGCTATATACACTCTCAGACCCCACCACGGGAGGGGGGGCATGATTCTTCCGCAAGGCTATACCACCTCCCCAAACAGCACCAGGGACTGGGGACCCAGAGTTCAAATACCTGAGCCTTTGCGGGGCATTTCTCATTCAAGCAACCACAGGAGGCAAAGGGGGACCAGGCTGAAAGCTAGGGAAAGAGCTAGATGGACTGAGAACCTGTTGAGAGAGTTTGCACAGTTACCCGTTCAAGCAAGCGGGAAAGGGAAAGGGGAACACATGACACGAGCTTTGAGACCCTCCGTGACCTTTCGAGAGTCTTTTTAGTACCATGAGTAAGGCCTTTGCCCGAGTGCGTGAGGAAGCCAGAGGGCGATGTAAGTGTTTTGATTGAAAGCATTCTGCAGCACTGAATGTAAAAAGCGGTGTTGATGGGCTTGTCATGGAAACAGAAACCCTTTCAGAGAAATAAAAGCCACTTAACTGTCCCTCCACACACCTCCGCTCCCTGCCCATCACATATGATTAAAAAAAGAAAGAAAGAAAGAAAGAAAGAAAGAAAGAATGAAAAAGAAAAGAAAACCCCCAACACAAAAAACCAGTCATTACAGGAGGGCAATTCCTCGGTGACTAGGTAAGAAAGAAAGAAAGAAAGAAAAAGAAAGAAAGAAAGAAAGAAAGAAAGAAAGAAAGAATGAAAAAGAAAAGAAAACCCCCAACACAAAAAACCAGTCATTACAGGAGGGCAATTCCTGGGTGACTAGGTAAGGTAGCCACTAACAGGAAATTCTCTGCCTTCAGGAGAAGGAAGCCAGCACCCATTCCCACGATCCTGCCACAAAGCTGAGGACCTGCTGACCCAAGTTCCTTCTTTTTCTGCTATTGGCTGACACTGTTCATAAACCACAGATGGCTGTTTCGCTTTTGCTTTAAATGAACAAGCAAGCTGCCTTCTACTGGGGAGAAAGCCAGGAGTGAGGGCAGAGACAGACGGCAGGGCGGCTGAAGGCAGACACACAGGTAGGTTGTCTGGTTGGTCGATTTGTTACTGAAAATTGTGCTTGGATGGTTCCTAGAGGAATGGCATATGGAAAGTAAGCTTAGTTTGTTCACCTATCAATGTTTGTTCTAGCACATATGTTTTAGACTTAAAAAAAAAAGTACAAAAAATGCAGAAGGAAGAAGAAAACCACAAGATAGACTTGATTAACAGTTGGGGAGTATTTCCTTCAGGTTTTTTTTTTTTTTTTTTTTTTTTTTTTTGTTTGTTTGTTTGTTTGCACATATGATTTTAGCTTCCTTTCATAGTTGTATCTATAAAATATGAACAAGCTTATATTCATTCCTTCTATTAAAGCTTGTGCCACACTGCCATGAATTCTGCAAAATCACAATTGCAAATTGCCATATAAGGCACTAGAAATTTCCATCTTTCAGGCCATATAGAATTTTTCCATTTTGCATATATTTTATTCCATAAGATTTTTTTTTCTACTCCAAGTCTTGCCTTTGGTAGAGGGATTATGTTTGAAAAAGTGTATTTCCGTGGTTTTGTTCGTTTCGGAACACCTGTAGTGTTTTCAGCTTGGGCTGCACCTCAGTCAGAATCACTCACATCTCATGATAGCAAAAACTGATTTTCTGCTATTAACCAGTCTTTAATGTGTTTTGATTGCTATTGCTTCCCAGATGATATTAATGAATGGTCAGTTTTAAAAAAAATAAGTTGTTTGAAATACTTTGTCTCTAACACATACCTGAACATGATATCAATGGAGAAACAAGATACAATTGAAGGCAAGTCTCTCTTTAACCATGTAAGTAAGCTAAGATATAGAGCTGATTTATGGGACATAGAAGAACTTTAGAAATCTCTGCTGTCTACTTCAACACTTCCACTTCGGAGATTAGAACCTACTTGAGAGCTCCAATCCATCAATGCTTGAAGGAGGTAGGTTTGTTTCTAGGGCTTGAGAAGGTAGGAGCTAGAGAAGGGGAGGCTCTAGAAGGTTCTAAATACACTAACATTGAGTTCATGTGTACCAGTACCTGAAAAGGCAGCCAGACTTCCTTTCTTTTATAACCTTCAAGGTCATTAAAGAGATGGACGTTTAATATCTGGGTGTAGCAGGTAGATAATGGCTTACCCTGCTTCCCAGAAGAAATGATTTTCATTAGATCCCATGTCTCTCTAAGAAAAAAAAAAAAAAAAACAACGGACTGAATTCATATCAGAACTGTGTTCTGGTTTCTCCCTGCAGGAAGAGTAGACAGAAAAAAAGACAACTAAACAGGCTGAAGCCATCCTGGCTGTGCCCTGAGCTCCCCACAGGGGTATATTTGACCTTACTTTGATCAACAGGGTGTCAAACAAATTTCCTCTTGTTTTCATTCCATGGAGGAGAGTGTCTGTTCAGCACCTTTGATGAGAATAAGCATTTATGTAGTTCTTTACTATACAGAAACACGTTTTCATGTATCTGTTCATTTGACCTATGCAACAGTCTTTATAAAGAGTGTATTTCTCATTTTAGAGATGGCAAAAATGAAGCCCTGGGATCATAGGTTATTTCCCAAGGTAGAAACAAATTGGCAAGCCCAGAGTACATGGCTACATCCTTATAACCCCAATAATAATAACTATTTTATGAATATATATATATATATGAATGAATTTTCTTTATATCTGTATATTATTAGATAGGTAAATGATGGCACTGGTATTATATCACTTAGAAAAAAAGAGGTGATCATGTCTCAGTGGCAAGAAAAAGTAGGATACAAAATAGCATTATAATATGCGCTCTCTGTTTTTAAAGATACTTATCTGTATTTGGAGAAAGAGAAAAAGAAGTATACATACAGAATTTCAGACTTGTCTGATTGGCAAAACCTGTCACTTACACACGATTCAGCTTTTTATCTTTTTTCCACTTTAAATTAACATAACACTTGCAACAAAAACAAGAAGTAAATTAAACAGAATTGAATAGAATTGACTGTGCCTGTCTGGTTCTCCAGATGCAGTGGCCGCAACTTGTTTTCCAGTTAGCTAGAAAGAAGCTGTGTATTCCTTTCTGAGTGTTGCCCGTGTCTGTCACACGTTGTATTGTGGCTTGTGTGGACTAGGCGCTTAGTGTGTCAGACTCCATACTGATGGCGCCACTCTCATCCTCTCCTTTACTCTCGCTCCTCCAGCAGATGAGGCTTTTAAGAGGGGTGAAATAATGCGACAGAAAAGCAGAGCTGAGACTTGTAAAATTGGGATTCTTCAGACTCTATCTACCTGGGGCCCCCACAATTGTGGGGAAAGGATCATGGGCATCCTTCCCTATACCGCAGAATCGCTTCAGTTATTGCTAATACCTAGTACCTCCTGTGTACTCCAGACTCCAGGCCCCTTCCTATTTTTCTTGTTTGTCCTGAACAGCAGGCATCAAAGACGTGCTGGTCCCCCAAAAGCAAGCTTATAGGAGAAAAGACTCATAAGGGATTATGCAGCCACTCAGAGCTTAGGCTAATGCAATAGCAAGCTGGATAACACAAAGGAAGATAAGCATTTTGCTTGGACTGCTCATTTTTGCTTGAGAGCCTTTTGAAATGCACTGTACTGTATGCATGCATTGCTCATGCATGGACTAGCTCCCTCCTTATGTAGGAATGATTTATGTGTGTCTTTGTCCACTGTACTGCATGAAGAATCTGAAGATAGAGTCTTGGCATTATATTAAGTATATAGACACCATTGAGAAAAATGGGAAGGTGTAAATAAAGTAACTCACCAATGGCTGTGGACTAGTCACAGCTTATACTCATTACTGATGACCTTTATTTGCCAACTTCTATGAACTGATCCACGGAGAAAATGTACTATTTGACACTATCTAAAGGGAAATTCCCATCGGATTGGAACTGTTTCTTTGCTGTAAGCTCATCTCTTGCCTTTTCAGGAACTCTGCTGCTAGGCAGATCCTGAGATTTGGAAACAGCTTACACTGAACAGGCACAGACCTCTGTCAGGGATCTTGCTGGCACAGAATCAGAAAGAGAATTTGCTGTCCAGCCTGTGTAGCAGCATCATTTCCTACATGTTGAAATCAGAACCTTTGCGTCAGGCCCTGCCTCATTGTCCTTGACCTTAGACTCTTTCTTCCGCCTTGATAGTGTTGGGAATTGAACTCATGACCTCATACATGCTAGGCTACTATTCTACCAATGAGCCAGATTCCAGCCCTCCTGTCTTCGCATCCTATTTGCAGATCTTTGATCTGAATTTTAGAGAAAAAAAATTATAAGGAAAAACACTAACAGCATTTCATTGCAAAACAAACTCAAACAAACAAAATAATAACAACAAAAAAAACTTGACATCCCCCCTTCTCCCCAAATGTTTACTGGGAGACATGAAATGAGGAAGTAATGACGTGGAGGTCATTCATCTCAGCACATTTGTGTGTCACACGTGCTAGGCCTACAGAGGGACTGCAGTAGGCATCCTGGTGGTAGGATGGAATGGAGGCTACTGTGACGCTTTGGGATAACTGCAAAGACCTGACATCTCTGGGCTACAGGCAGTCAAGACCTGGGGTTTAGAAACTTCTCTCTCTGTCTCTGTCGTGTATATATTGTGTGAAAGGAATGATATTTAGAGAGGAATTGAAGATTAGGTAAATGATAACTAGGTGGTGAGGTGGAACTGAAAGTACATACTCAGAAGAGTTTCCTCCCCTTTTCTCCCCTCATTCCCCCTTTTCTTCCCTCCCCTCCCTTACCCTCCCATCTCCTCCCCTTCTCTTCCCTTCCCTTCCCCTGCTCTCCCTTCTCCTCCTCCTCCATCTCCTCTTCCCACTCCACTTAAGCAGTTAACTAGTCTGTATACCCTAGCATTCTCTCAGAGAGTGTTTGCCAATCTTCTGCCTTTAGACAAGCAGGGCACTCAGGAAGGGAGACTCAATGCAGACTAATTGAGGCAAGTGAGCAGCCTTACTTAGATGCCAGATAATAATGGTTATCTACAGTCTCCCTTAATGCACCAATGAAGTGGATTAGAAAACAAGAAAGTTGAGGTTTCAACAATGTAGTATTATCGTATGTGTGTGTGTGTGTGTGTGTGTGTGTGTGTGTGTGTGTGTGTGTGATACATGTCTTGGCAGGGGCATGCACATGTCATGGCGAATGTGGGGGGGCCAGAAGACAACTTTGTGGAGTCTATTCTCTTCTTTTAATGTTACATGAGTTCTGGGCATCAAACCTGGTCATCAGGTTTGCATGGCAAGTGCCTTTATCTCTGAGCCATCTTACCAGCCCCAAAGTTGAGTTTTTTAAATATAATAAAATCTATTGGTTTAATAGATATTGTGGACTCATGATACTAACCAAAGTTAATGAAAGCTATGGGAATTATACAGAAGTCAACACTTAGTAAAAAAAAAAATGCTTTACAAAATTAAGTCTTAGCTCAAGGAGGCCAGAACTTTCTATACATGCTTTCTGAGCACTGATGCATCTATTTACTGTGGTGCTTGAATGTTAGTGGTTAGGATACACATGGCAGAAAAGTTAGCTTTGCAAGTAGCAGAGAAAGGAACAGGGGATTTAGAAGAGAGAAAGGTGAGCTGAAGGAGACAATGCTATCATTGTTCTTGGAGTCAGGGTATCCTTTGCATTTATGGATATTGACCTTCTGTGAGGCTTTAATGCCTGTTGTCTTCTTGCAGATCAGCAATAATTTTAGTTACAGAGTAAACAGTTAGATCTGGCAATTATAAGAAAGAAATTTCTTGGTGCATTTGGAGCCACACAGGGACTTTGGCCTGTTGGAGCAATTATGTATTAAGGTCACTCTGCCACCTGGCCCTCAAGGATTCTCTATTCCCTCAGAGCAGTCCCTGATGGAAACCAGATGGATTTGGAGACTGCTCCTCAGGAGTGTCAAGCCACACAAGGAACCTGTAATATCTCTTGAATAACACTAAAATTTCTCTATGCTGAGTGCCAGGGTGAGTCAGTGTACCCTTGGCTTGGCCTCCAAGAGGAGAGGACATGATAATCCTGAGGCTTCCAATGAGGAATGAACTGGTGGCTGTCCCCAAAAGAAGACAAAAATGAGACACAAAGTGCACAGGCTCCTGAGGGGGAGCTTCAGGCCTGGACACCCCACGAGAAGGCCCTCTGAAGCTCCCGGCAGTCTCTGAAGTAGAGAATGTGACATGGAGAACTAAGGACCTCCTCTCGGGGCTGCCAGGACCATGCATGCTTGTTTGATGAGTTCTGGCTTCCAATGGTGCTGCCAGCAAACCTTTCCCCCACGGACCCAGATATTGACTACACATAAATGGCAGTTGGCAAGCAAAGAGTCTGGTGGCCCATAGAGTGGCTTCTGCTTTGGGAGCCTTTGAGGCACTCTGGGAGTCACAGATGGACGAATGAGGACATCAAAATCCTCCAGGGTGCTGAGTACAGTGGAAATGGAGCCAGGGTGTCCGTTCCTTCTAACAGACTCTGGAAGCCCAGTTCCTCATATAGAGGCTGTCACAATCACAGTTATTTTTATCTGTGTGTGTGTGTGTGTGTGTGTGTGTGTGTGTGTGTGTGTGTGTGTTTTGTCTCCAATAACTTAGTTTGCTTCAACCTTTGGAAAAAAAAAATCTGAAGGGTCTATGAAGCTTTGCATTTGTTTCCAAGATGAGTTCAGGGTCTTCTGCAGCTCAGCTCTACCTTTGTAGCTTAGACTTTAGGGGGAGTCTCAATGCTATGTCCCTGTTTTGAGGGCATATTAGTTATTAGTCCAGTACTCTGCTGTCTAGAATTTGGAGAAACAAATACGCGTGTGGAATTTTCTGGCCTGGAGGAGGGCCACGTTCTCTCTGCATAACAGGGAACTGCTTTGGGGATCCTGTACAATAACAGCAGATACAGTGACCCTTTCTGGTGTTTTCTATGACACAGGCTCTGGCCTATGTGTCATTCATATGTATCCTCCCAGCAAATCCATGAAGTATGCATTTTTACCATCACTCCCATTTCATTGGCAAGAAACGGAGGTAAGAGCTAAAACTACCTGCCCTGGGTCATAGAGCTAGCAAGTGAAAGGACAGAATTCAGATCCTGAGTTTGTGCTGTCCTCTCTGTCTCTCTTGGTGCCTCTTGCTGTGGATGGAAACAGGGAGCACAGCTTTCACAGTTTCTAAATCATTGTACCATCTGTCTGTCTTTGCTTTCATAGTTGTACCAATGTCTGAGGAAAACGTGCCTCCTTAACATTAGACTTGGGGAGGCGGAGGGGAGAGAGTTTGGAGCTAGCCAGCTTAATTCAGTAGTGCTGAAGTAAGAAGGATGGGTGGATTCTGATCTCCATAGATTTAGTGCTGCCCAACAAAGCAAGGGGTCTACTCTTCAAAGCTTCGGAGAAGAGAGGAGGTATTACATTTCAAGGAAGCAGGTTTAGTGAATGTTACCCAAATAGTTATGGGAGTGGAGCGTACATGACTTAGGCCTTGTGACATTGGTCACATTTTCTCTGGCTTGGTTAATGTGTAGCCATGCAATTTGACAGTAGTCAATGCAGTCAATGTGCCCCTGAGCCCTAGATAGTGGTGGTTGTGGGGCATGTTCTTGCCTTGCTTGCAGCCCTCTCTGGTTCACAGTTTGAGCCCCTGAACACTTTTCCTAAGTCATACATTTGAAATCGAATAATAGTAGTGAATATCACCGAGCCCCTCCCCCATCACTCCTCCCCCCACCCCCATTCCCCCTCCCCCATGCTAGCTGCATCCACTGTGGCATTTGTAGATACAGACACTGAGGCCCAGAGAAGAAAAACTACTTGTTCAAGATGCCTCAGTGATGTAGCTTTGGCTCTGTGACCTTCAAAAACCTTCTCCCGTGAACATTCCAGTTGTAGGTTCAATATAAAAAACGTCCTCCATGGGCTCATGTGCTTACACTTGGTTTCTGCTAGTGGTGCTGCTCAGGAGGGTCAAAGACACATTTGTAGCTGGAGTCTTACTAAAGGAATTGGGTCACTGGGGACAGACATTGACGTTTCATTTGGGCTTTACTTCTGGTCTCCTCTTTGCTTCCTGACTGGATTGAATGTGACTTGCCACCTTGTATTCCTGCTGCCATGCCTTCCTGGCTATAATGGACTATGTATCTTTAAATCGTGGCCCCAAATAAACCCTCCCATCCTTAGGTTGCTATGGTGAGAAAGTCATGGAGTCTGCTTAAAGGGCAAGGAATTTATTAGGGGATAAAATTCACTGCAGCATGAGAGATTTATTGTAGGGTCTTGGAAAGCCGAGCTATGGTCCATGCTGTTCTTTGGCCTGGTCCGACTCAGCATCCAAAACCAGGAGGAGAGAGAGGGATGCCTACAAGCATCCCAGGTCTTGAGGGTCCTTGGGGCCACGCCCCAGGGACGTGTACTTCAAGGTCATAGGCAGGTAGAGTAGTTCTACCTGCTGCATCTCTAGGGGCAATGCTTCAAGGTCATAGACAGAACAGCTACCCACTCTAGGTTGCTTTTTGCCAGGCATTTGTTTGTAGCAAGGAGAAAAGAAAGTGTAAGAATTGTAAATCGGGAGGTTCCTCAGTGTGCAGTAGCTGTGGGAGGTAAGATCCAGTTAGGTTCTGAAGTTTGGGGATAAAGTGAAAAAAGAAAATTGTGAGGAGAGTTAGGAACTGCAGGGTGTTAGCAAGACAAAAGCCTCTTAGCACAGAGGAATCAACCCCACAGCTAATAGACCAGATGTAAGGGAGGAGGGGACCTAATAGGACACCAGATTCACCTGGACCATCAAATCCCACCCCCTAAGGGTGTGGTATGGTGACATCCATTGGTTGATGATGGGGTTAGATAAGATCTCTCCAACAGGAGCCTGGCAGAATTGCCTAGGCAGTGCATGGGAAGCTGTTCCTTCCCTGGGCGGTGTGATTCATGGAAGGGCCAGGATTCAGACTTGCCCTGCTTTTCGGGGAAAATGTGTGGAAGTCTTTCCTTATCCACTGTTTAAGTTATTGTGGTCAACTGTGGCTCACAAATAGGAAATGGACAATTTCCAGAAATTATTTCTCAGTTTCAAATACTAAGATGTTTTGAGCAATTTGATAAAAATCTCATGAATCTTGCTGCCTCTGCTGAATATGTGTGTATCAGCTACCTTCCTGTTAGTCATTTGGTGCCTTGAGATTATGTCTAGGTGTCTTGAGAAAGAGGATCTGGTCTGCCCTCTGTGACTCAGCCTCTGTCAGCAGAAAATCCTTCACAGCATTTGCAGAACTGAGGATTAGCTGTTCTGCTTACTGTAGTCACATTTTCAATGGCTTGTGAGAGACTTCCTTAACAAAAGCAGTGGAAAAAATACCTTCTAAAATATGAAGATTTAAGTAAAGTAGGTAGTCTGGGTAAGCAACTAGTTACAGCAAAAACATGATTAATAAAAATGTACACACCTTTAATCCCAGCACTTGGGAGGCAGAGGCAGGTAGATCTCTGTGAGTTCCAGGCCCTCCTGGTCTACAGAGTGAGTTCCAGAATAGCCAAGGCTACACAGAGAAACCTTGTCTTGAAAAAGAAAAGAAAAAAAAAGTGCCTAGTACTATCCTTATTTATAGCTTCATTAAGACTAAGGTTACCATTATTCCTATCACTTAGGAATATACCAAGGAAAGATATCTTAAATGAGTTAAAATATCTAAATATAAAAGGATTCAAAACATAAAAAGTAAGAGCTAGTGAACCTGTGTTAGAGGGTCATACGTTCCATTACTTGGAGTGTTGCCCTGTTGATGTAGTTGAGATCAGTATTATCTAGTTTTTATGGGGTCTGTGTGCTGTGTTCTTTGACATCACTAAGTGTGAGATGAGTAGTATCAGTCCAAGAGTTTGTCTTCTGAAGTTCTTTAAAGCAGGGAGTGGTTAGAAGCGCCTCCCAAGGCCTTTCCCTTCATGCTGAACTGAGTCTTTAATTGGTCCCTTTTCCAGTTGGTGAAACCATCTATCTGCATTTGGTTGTTGTTCCCCTAGTTCTTTGACCCCTGGGAGCTCAACATGTGAAGACTCTGTAATGGGTGTGACCAAAGCTGAATCTGTAAACATCACGTTTAAAAGTCCCTCATGAGCATGTGTAATGTCACTCTTTAGCCGAGATGGCTTAAGGCAGTCCATTGTCCTTTTTGGGTGTATGTGTGTAGAAATTTCTCATTTTATGTATATGAGTGTTTTGCCTACATGTTCATATGTCTGTCTGTGAACTGGTGTGTACCCAGAAGAGGGCTTTGGATCTCCTGGAACTGGAGTTATAGATGGTTGTGAGTCACCATGTAGGTGTCCCCTGCAAGAGTAGCAAGTGCTCTTAACTGCTGAGCTAGCTCTCCAAGCCCTCCTCTGTCCATTTTAATAAGACATCCATGTTTATTTTATAAGGAGATAATTGAGGCTTCCCCAAAGTGCAAGTCATAGATTTAGAAGGACTGATGGGAATGCCTTAGGTCAAGGAAGCTTAAGCCTTAGTCAGTTTTGATGGTCTGTGACATTTGTTTGCTTTACCGCCAACCCGTAGAACTGATGACCATGACACAGTGGACAGTTTCTACAGCAGGACACATTTTTACCAACGGATGCTACTGTCTGTACTAAATTACGTTTATGATTATTATTTAACCTAGCAAGAATGGCATAGGTAGTAATAATTTTTTAATAGGATTTCTCCACTACAAGTGCAGGCAGCGAAGAAAGAGAAGAAACGTGAAGCCTTTACCTGTAGCAAATCTGGTTTTTAATTCGGTCTCAGCATCAGGTTTTAACTGTTCATTTGGTAAAAAGATAAAACATATAATCCATGTTCTCTAAGCCAGTTTTTCTATACATATCACCTGAGAGAGGATCAATAATTAAGAAAACTTTCTTATTGTAAACGGAGAATCAGCCCAGCTCTACCTTTTAACAAATTTAAGTTAACCATGTGTTAAAAATGTGACTCTTATTGTAACAGGTACCTAGAAATTGCTTTTCCTAAAGAGGATTTAAAAAAAATTTAGGCAACTAAAAGCAGAATGAAAGTCAGACATTTCTGTCTCTGCCCTTTAAAAATTTTTCCTTACTTTTGAGTGTCCTGTTTGCCGTAGAAGTAAGCATGAGGATCATTTAACTAGTACATTCCAAATTATTTTACCCCTCTTTAAAGCTGAAGGAGCTGAAGGGGCAGAGATAAATTATTATCCAAAATTCATTGTAAAAGAGAAATGATCTAATGCTTATTGGGCTTATCTGTAAACTGTATGTTATTTTTTGTAAGCCTTTAAGAAGACTGAGCAGGTTTTAAAATAACAATTTTACTTTTTTAGAGGCATGTAAGTTTTAGAGTTGTGTCTATTTTGGATTGGTCAAGAAAACACCTTGACATTTTTTTTCAAGAGTCTGTAATCAGTCAAAAAAATTACCTTAAAAATGTTTGTATTATATAGATATGTATACACACACACACATACACAGACACAGACACACACACACACACACACACACACACACACACACACTCACACACACACACTAACTCTGAGGAAACTATTTCTGTTGTTCCAGTGCAATGCAGGAGTCTTCTCTGACCATCTTGGTTTCTCTGTCAGTTTCAGCTCTGTCTTCAGCACCAGCATGAATGCTCTACCATCTTGAAATCTCCTCTGCAAAATAAATAATCAGTCCATCACCTTTAAGTCAACTCTTCTTAGCCAAAGTATCATGAGGCACCTGATCCAGGTCCTGATTCAGCCCTTGCTCTCCTCTGAACACTCATGAGCTAGGCTTCTGCTGTCTCTATGTCTCCAAACACCACTGTCTTCTAAGCTCCCACCTGAATGGACTGCTAAACCCTGCTTCTAGCACCCAATGGCCTTTCTAGGCCAAAGCTCCAAACTTTTCCATATTCCAGTCATAATGCATCAAAATAAAATTTTCTTAAATTGCTGACAAAACCCACATATCTCCCCTTAGAGATACAATGTATTTTTTTGAGGTAAATTTAGATAACCCTAGCCCAATAACATAGGTTCATGTTGCCCCAAACAACATATTCCAACAAGGAAATGGTTTCATGAAATTTGTGTAGATATAGAAGAGAAGTCATAATTCAAGGATATTCCAAATCTGTAGTTAGATACAACAAAGTGGGGGAAGTCTCTGCTGTAGGCTTCAGATGCTGTCTGGTGACATTCTTAGAGTCTGGGGTGGTGGAAAGTAGTGGGCTGCTAAGTTAATGCATTCCAGAAAGTTTTACCTAATCTTCAAAAAGATGTTAGGTCAGACCCAGAGGTGAATGATTAATGGATATTAAGGGGAGTAAAGACAGCCCCAGATAATCTTGACTCTCTATCTGTGATGTTCCAATTCCTCACAAACACTGCAGCCCATTATCTGAGTAGAATCTTTAACAGGCCCTGTGGTTTTTTCCCTCCCTGGAAATTTCAGTTCGCAATACTTAATACTTAGAATCTGATTTTCTAAGTATAAATAAAGCAATTTCCGTGAGCTTTGGAACAATTGCAGCTTTGCTGGGACTATCAGCACTCTCTCCACAACTCTGCAAGTTACCCATGCCCTCAATGTGTAACTGACCACCCACCATGCCTGGTTGTTTTCCTGACCCATATGTGGCCTCTCCATCTGCTGCTCCAGTTTCTCTTTGTTGTTTGACTGCCAGCATGGATGTGGGGGTCAGCTTTATTCTGTCTTAGTTCTGAGCTCTTCTCTCAGTAGAGTAAGTTGGGCCTGCTTTCCCTCCTCTACCTCATGTGAGACAGTGGAAATTATGTTGCCAAATGATTACCCAATTTCTCTGCCATTTTTCTTCTCCGTATATTTCTCAGCTTCCTGTCATTTCATTGGGCTGGGTGGCTGCTGCTGCTGCT
Source organism: Onychomys torridus (assembly GCF_903995425.1). NCBI lineage: Eukaryota > Metazoa > Chordata > Mammalia > Rodentia > Cricetidae > Onychomys > Onychomys torridus. Next base: position 61,330,624 of record NC_050451.1, on the reverse strand, counting down.
GCTGCTGCTGATGATGATTTTTACAGTCACATCTATCAGGCAGACCCTCCACACTCATTTTTCTCCTCTTTAATTTTATTACCAGCATAGTGAAAGGCTGTTGCAATGTGGTATTCTAAACCCACTCAATTCGGGCAGACGAATCAAAGCAGCTGTGGCACTCAGTGGTACCCTTGGTGTTGATTCTATCCTTTCTTGTTCCCTGGTTCTATGTGGGGGGTCCCTGCAGACACCACAATGGCAGAGCAACAATCCACGTGAGGCAAGAAGGAAATCTGGTTGAACATGGCTTAGAACCAGTGCCAGTTCAAACTTCCAGAGTCTGACACCAGACAGCAAACGTTTAAGTAAGGTTTCCTGGTAACAGTTATCGCAATCCCATGTGCATGATAAAGCTTAAGGCATGACTGCGCTGAAACTCTTTGGCAAAGTACATGTAACCTCTTCCTAAACATGGGTTCTGTAACTGAAGGGACTAGGGGAGGATCTGGTGTGGTCTTGGTTGTACAGATAGTACAGAGGGCAGCAAGCTATAAATCACATGTGACATCTCCCCCAAGAATGGGTTCTATTGACTGAGAAACAAGACTCAAAATAAAGGACTAGGGAGGAAGAGTCTGGGATAAACATAACAGTCTGGGGAGATTCAGGTGTGGCCTGGCCCTACAGACAGCATCGATCGCCTGGCTGTTAACCAAATCCATTCCCAGCCTTTTGGGTGGAAAACAGACATACACATCTCTAGTGAGGAGACAACCCCATGTGTTTAGTATTCCTGGTTCCTGTAGTGCTGATCTGTGAGCACAAGGACACTGTGTCCTCCATGGTTCTAAAAGCAACCTTCTTTCTTCTTCTTGAGATCTGTTCCCCAATTCACCAGTGGCTATGGTCCTCCATATTCCCCACGGGCCAGAGTCTCTGTGTCTTAGGCTTGGTCTGCATGCATACTCTACTGCACTCATGGCATGTCTGCACTGATCAGACCTCTTCCTAGCTCCAGAGTCCTCTGTTTCCACTGTGGTCTGGTGCTAAGTCTGCTTTGTGATCTCTGCATTTTCTAAATGTTCAAGGAGTCCCTGTGGCCGGGTCAAGGTGAATCTGTCTGTTCTTCTCTGTTCCTTGGTGGACCCATCTTTTTTGATGATCTTTTGCATATGGTCATATTTGCTGGCTCCCATGTTATGCTGATGATAAGTACTTTCCTGAAGCACCTGTAATTGATTGTGTACTTGAAGGCCAGCCACACTTCTATGAGGAAAGAGGCCAGGGCTGTGACCTAACCCAAGCCATTCTCCTTATACTCACTAGCTCCGTGGCACATTAGATGGAATGGGGTCTTCATTGTAAAGGAGTTTAAGGACTTGATTGCATACAAATCTGTCTCAACCTTCTTAGACCTTTCTCTGGTCGCTTAGGTATTAGCTTTCATTTTGATTCTAACAGAATCTGGACTCCAATATCAGCATACAAGGAGGGTTAGAAGGAATAGACTTGAGATAAAAGGAGGGAGTGTTTTTGAGCATGTTTCCCTGTAAACTTATTAGAATAACCTGAGAGTAATCAATGTTTCCATGGAGTACACCTTTCTAAAAAACACTCTCAGTATCTCAAGCTAACGTGAAAGTGGAGAAATTCGTCCATGTGACCATTGAGATGACTGGGATTGGAGCTAGATCATTTCTACATTCATTTATGAGGGTGGAGCAGTGAGGGAGCCCTTCACCCAGGGCCAAGAATCATCTGCAGCACATTCTTTCTGTCTCTTGTATTTTCCTTACAATCATTTCATGAGGTAGACAGTATAGATCCCTGTTGTGGGGTGAATTAGGCCCTGCATAACAGCACACATACATATTTAGCTCCGTTTATCTATAAATGCAACCTTATTTGGAGATAGAACCATTGGCAATGTAAGTTAGGACAAGGTAATCTAATAATAGGTAAAGTGAGCACAATATGACCAAGGCCTCTCAAAGAAGAGAAGAGCCAGGGACACAGACACAAATAGAGGGGTGATCTGAAGATACAGAAAAACATCAACAACAAACAACTCCCTCCTATTACACAGATTGGAATGATATAGCTGTAAAGCAAAGATTGCCAAAGACTGCTGGTATCTACCAAAGGCTAGACAGCAATAAATAATAAATAAAATAAAAAGGATTCCTTCTTCCAGTATTTGAAGAAAGCACAGCCCTGATAACTTGAGTACAAACATGTAGCCCAAGACTATAAGAGAATAAGAATAAAGTTCTGGTGTTTTGAGATACCAAGCTTATGTTACATTGCTAAGATAACCCTAGGAAGCCAGCACAGTCTCAAGGCTTAGAAATGCTAATTTACCTGATAGTGAGTGCTTAGAAACACTTAGACCCAGCTCCCTGCTTTTCTTATTGCCTGGTCTCTCCACCAGGTGGTACGCCCTTGCTCTTCTATCAAAGTCACACTGCAGATAAGTTGCACAAAAACTCGAGCAGTTATGTGGGACAGCAGAATGTGTCAATGTTCCAAAAAACTATTTCCTAGGAAAGACAAAATGAAACAGAAGGAGAGAAGCTTTGCCTAAATCAGGCTTCTGCTTTTACAGGGCCCTGTGGAGCATCGTGAATTCCCAAAAGAAAGGGTGACTAGAGATTGCTATATTTCTCAGGCTAATTTGACTATAGCCTTTCCTTTGACAAAGGATCTCATGGGATTCATGTTCAGAAACAAACAAAGAAAGAAAACCAACTTGTTTTACCTTGTATTTATGGTAGTTTGAATGTAATTGGCGCCCATAAGCTCATAGAGAATGGCACTATTAGCTCATAGAGTGTTGGAAATGTGTCACTGTGTGGGTGGACTCTGAGGTCTCCTATGCTCAAACTACTCCTAGTATCACAGACCACTTCTTGTTGCCTGAAAGATGCAGGACTCTCAGCTCCTTCTCCAGTACCATGTCTGCCTGCATGCTGCCATGTTTCGCCATGATGATAATGGACTGAACCTCTGAACTGTATGCAAGCCACCCTAATTAAATATTTTCCTTTATAAGAGTTGCCATGGTCATGTTGTCTCTTCACGGCAACAGAAACCCTAACTAACACAATATATTCATACCAGATAGTTTTCTTAGGACTTAAGTTATTTTATTGGTGTTTATTCATTGCACATAGTGATGAGTTTCATAAAGATAATTTATTCCAAGTATATCATGTGCTTTTAAAAAATAATAAACCAACTATTTCTGTGAGTCATAATTTTACATGAGTGTCTGAAGGAAAATTGGAGAGCATTCCTGCTGCATCTGAAATTAGATTCTATGTCTCTGAGTAGCTTAAACTAGTGCCTTCCTGTCTGTTTCTTATTCTTTGGATTATTATGTGGACTCTCAGGGCCAATGCCATCTAGTCAAAAGTCATTATGAAAATGCCTATAATTGAACAAAGCCGGGTCAGTGGATTTGTACTGAGGGAGAGTGCACATTATTGGTGTGCTGGATTCTTATAATTTTATGTTGCCTAAGGATATATTTTAAATTCAATTGGAAGGACTAGCAGGATTGTTGAGAGTACACACTGTTTTTGTAGAGAATCAGAGTTAGGTTCCTAGCACCCATGTTGGGTAACTCCTGACTGCTAGTTACTCCAGCTTCAGGTGACCTGATACCTCTGGGCTGTTTGGGCACTCATGTACACACACCTATTACCCCTTCCCCCATAATTAAACTAATAAAAATAAATGCACATATTTAATGCTTTCATACCAGAATCAAGACTCAGTCACTCTTGGAGGCTTCTGGTTCTAGCCCCTCACCCAAAGGTCCTCGGGGTGATTGATCCAAATGACTGTAGTCCACATGGTGGCCATTTCCTCCTGCTTCCTGGTGACGGCTCTCTGTAGAATAGCTAATCCACCCTCCGTGGCTGTCCTCACTGGCCACTGTGCTCCACGTGCACTGTGAAGATAGATAGTACTACTTCTGGATCTTGTGTCTGCTCCCATAGCTCGACACGGGAAGCCTGGCCCCAATAAAGTCATTCCTCTGTGAGTTCCTGTCTCTCTCCCTACCTGTACCTTCTGACTTGAGTGTGTCTAGCTTCCAGGCAAGCTCTGTACCTGCCAGGACCTGTAAGTAAAATCTTTTTATTTCTACTTTGTGAATCTCTTAATTGTGGGAGAGGTGCTTCCATCTTCAAGATCTGACATTTAAACAACTGGAAAATGAGGGTCTTGGGAAGAAAGCGTTAGAAGGGAATTGTTACAGGCTCTGTGCTGCTGTGAGATCATTTGGGAATGGAGTTAAAAGGAGACAAGAGTTGGCAGCAATAAACGCAGTCGTTAGTCCTGTAATAGATTCTGGAAACAGAAAACTAGTACCCAGACCATGAGTATACAGTCCTCAAGTCCGTATTTGTGTGTGTGTGTGTGTGTGTGTGTGTGTGTGTGTGTATGTGTGTGTGTGTGTGTGTATGTGTGTATGTGTGTATGTGTGTGTGTGTATGTGTGTATGTGTGTGTATGTGTATGTGTGTATGTGTGTATGTGTGTATGTGTGTGTGTGTATGTGTGTATGTGTGTGTGTGTGTGTGTGTGTATGTGTGTGTGTGTGTGTGTGTGTGTGTGTGTGTTTTCTTCCTAGTTGTCCAGTGGGACTTTTCACACCCAGGGACTGCTCTGTGGTATTTATCCAGGTGCAGCCAGAAATTTTTCCTCTAGTTAAGAAAACACTAAAGTTAATGTGATTACTTGTGACAGGTCTGCTTCATGAATTTAAAAGAAGAACAAAAACACTATGCCTTTTTCTGGGGTCAGACGCAAACTTTAGATGATCATCCTAATTCTATCATGCTGGCTGTGCTAACTGCTACTCATCGCATAATAATATAGAGGGTCTGGGTCTTCCGCCAGCGGTTTTCTCAAGTATCCTGTGATTGCCTTTTTTTGAGGTTTCTCTGAATCCTTTGGGGATAGAGGTTCATAGAAGGGATGGTAGTTAGAACATCTGAACTTCTCTAACTCAGAGGACAAGTTCTTGTGTGTCAATTGACTGTCCCAGTGGGGAAGACTGTATTATTAGGGGCATTTAACAGTCATTGATTATGACAGGAATGAGCTTTGTGGGGGTTATTGTTGGAATGAAATGACTATTTTTTTCTTAACCTGGTAGAGGATAAATTTTTTTTGTTCTCATTTCTAATGATTAGGTTTTTCTGATATGGTGTAAAGACTTTGGCAGATGTGTGTTGGTGATGTGAAGTCAATGTATGATGTTTATAAGATGGTGTCTGTGGCTGGTAATATGGCTCAGTTGGTAAAGGTGCTTGAAGCCAAGCCTGAGGACCTGAGTTCAATCTCCAGGATCCACACTGTAGAAGGACAGAACAAAGTCCCTCAAAATGTCCTCTGATTTTCACACACAGTATGACATCTCTCTCTCTGTGTGTGTGTGTGTGTATGTGTGTGTATGTAAGCACTTGAACATGTCCTCATTTGTAACTGCACACTTGCACACATGTACAATAAATAAAATGTAATTTTAAAAACTAAAAGACTTATGTCTGGAATTAATTATGCAATAGAAACTTAAGCATTGGTGGGATATGGAAAGAAAATTTATTTTTGGAATGCTCTTTCTCCTGAGAGTTATTTAGCTTTGTGAGCAATCAGTTAAATTCAGAACAGTATTTATGGTCTATGTTAAAAACAAAATTACAAAGAAATTAGCTTTCTTCCCCCTGAGCAGCAAAAGACCGAAATTGGCTCAGAATGAGAGAGGGAGAGAAGGGATATTGAATCTGATAATAGAGGTGGCCACAAGTCAATAATGGACAGGTCGGTCATGGAGTGACTGATGGAGATCAGAACACGTGTTTTGTTAATGTCTTATGTGAAACTACCTATTTCTACAATCAATGGCTGTCCCACAGCTTACAGCAGAGGCTGCCTACTTCTGAAACTCAGCAACCAGGGAACTCCCACAAACATTCAGGGTAAGGATTCTTTAAGTAACATACACCTAGTATTTGGCTACAAGTGCCATTTTCGTTGAGTAACATGATGCTGAAGTTTTTTGGCTGGGTTTATTTCTCATGGTTCCCCTGAAATCTTTTCCCTGGAGGTTCATGAGTGTTTCTCTGATGTCATTTCCAAAAGACCAGATATCTAACATGCAAATTACACAGAAGCTGCCCTGGGGAGTTTTTGAAGACACCAGTTTCCTGTAGTCCTTCACTGGGGAATCAAAGAATAGAACCCAGGATTGAAAGCAACCCCCCAAGTTCCCCTCTTAGGAACTCAAAGGGAGGTGATTAGTTACTTCTCCAGGAGAAGGCCCCTGGCATAGCGGGTGTCTTAGTCAGTTGTCTATTGCTGCAAAGAGACACAATGACCATGGCAACTCTTATAAAGGAAAACATTTAATTGGGACTGGCTTATAGTTCAGAGGTTTAGTCCACTGTCATCATGGTGGAAAGCATGGCAGGCCAATATGGTGCTGGAGAGGGGCTGAGAAGTCAACATCTATGTAGTCAGGCATCAGGAAGAGAGAGTGAGCCACTGGGCCTGGCTTGAGCTTCTGAACCTTCAAAGGCCACCCCACCCCCTGTGACATACCTCCTCCAACACAGCCATACCTACTCCAACAAAGCCAAACCTCGGCCTATGGGGGCCCATTTTCATTAAAACCACTTCAGCAGGAGACAGCTGCAGGTTGAGAATTTCACCCCCCCCCCCACTTTTACCATACTGGGGAATCAAACCCAAGACATCCTGCATGCTAGGCAGGCACTCTGCCATTGAGCTACAAGTCCAATCCTTTTTTTTTGTTTGTTTGTTTTTTTGTTTTTTAGAAACAAGATTTCTCTGTGTAGTCCTGGCTGTCCTGTAACTAGCTCAGTACTCACAGAGATCCATCTGCCTCAGAAGGTCTCAAGGCTCTGGCTGTCCATGGTCTGCTCTTATAACACCTCCACAGAGGGAGGTGTTGCTGTAGTCAGGGCATGCATGGGGGTATTTTTGGCAAGCCTTTAAACTACCCCATCAATCCTGGCTTAACATCACTGTAACTGTTGTAGTGGGAGTATCTGGAATCAGTTTTGCCAAATGTAACTTTTATTATAGCTCCTTCAATAATAGCAAATTACCTCTTGGCTCTTGAATTAATTTACTGTTTTATAGAGGTTCTTAGAGTGCCCAGAGAGCCTCCTTCTTCCTCCTGTCCCCCGTCTCCTCTACCCTTTTCTAGTATCTTATTATGTAGCCCATGTTGACCTCAAACTTGAAATTATCCCAGTTTAGCCTTCCAAATCTGGGATTAGATATATGGCCCACTTTAACCTAAAGGATCTCATTTCTAAATATTTTGAAATTATGGAGTCATTAAAATTCATATGCTTTATATCAGCATAAGTATCTTTTCTCTTTTCTCAGCTGGCAGGTCTAGCTGAGGCCAATTTATTCAGCCATCCAAACATTTTGTTTCTAGAAGAAATTTATATTCCAAGAGTAAATTTAAGTCAGTGACAATATAATCTTAGCAATTTCTAGTTTCCTTTTTACTCATGAGCCAGTTACACACAAAAATTAAGTCAGGAATATCTGAGGAGATACTAGAAGGTCTATAGAGTGTATGGTGATTTCCTAATAGAGGTACCCGAACATGGACATGTTTTTCTAAGCACAAGGGTGCATGATTGCAGAGTGTTACAGCAATGCATGGAGGGAAGTCAAGAAAGCTGCAAAGGAGGGGTGACTGAGTTCACCCTCCCCCATCAATAAAAGCAGCAGGGAAATTACTAAGTTTAGTTGGGGGTCCTAGAGCTAACTCAGTTGGGTTGGCTTAAAGCTTCTAAATGCCCTGCTGAAGCAGATATGACTCTTAGCCAAGACAGGCACACAGGGGCCACTAGACCTAAGGAAAGACCAAAATATATAACAGGTCTCCAATGTTTCTCTTGTTAGTTTACTTGACACCCTTGTTGGCTTGTTCAGACTTTGCATGGCTGAAAAGAAAAGTGATGTTGTGAACCTAGACTCTTAAAAGAAAAAAAAATCTCTTGGCACATACCTGTTACAGTAAGTTTGTTGTCTAGGCATAAACATGTTTTTACTAATTTTTTAGTATTTAATTTTAATTATCTATTCTTTGAGGATTTTGTAAACATATACAATGTATGTTGATCATATTCACCCCATATTCCTCCCCAGCTCCTCCCAGAAGCCCCTCATCTCTCTCCCAACTTCATACCTTTCATTTTCTTTATAGCCCACTGAGTCATGAGTAGCTTACTTTTGCCTTTCCAATTCAGAAAGGTCCAAGTCTTACTTAGGGGTTGCTTCCAATCCTGGGTTCTATTCTTTGATTCTCCAATGAAGGACTACAGGAAACTAGTATCTTCAAAAGACTCCCCAGGGCAGCTTCTGTATAATTTGCATGCTAGATATCTGGTCTTTTGGAAATGACATCAGAGAAACACTCATGAAACCTCCAGGGAAAAGATTTCAGGGGAACCATGAGAAACAAACCCAGCCAAAAAACTTCAGCATCATGTTACTCAACGAAAATGGCACTTGTAGCCAAATACTAGGTGTATGTTACTTAAAGAATCCTCACCCTGAATGTTTGTGGGAGTTCCTTGGTCCAAGTAAGAAAGAATTCACATGGCAGGTAAGGCCATCTGTTGGAGCTTGAGTAACTTAGGAGGAGCCTAGGAAGAAAACTTAGCCCTCTCCTTCAGTCCATCAACTGCCAATAACTCTTGGCTAGGGGTTGGGGCCATGTGAACTCTGTCTCCACTCAATAAGCATGCTTTTCAAAACCTAAAACAACAGTATGACCCTTGAAATATATTTTTATTAACATATTTTACTTCTATATATTTAATTTTGAGAAAAAGTCAACCTTCATTTTCATTTGTCAACTTTTTATGACTAAGTTCAATAGGCAAAAGAGAGCTCATATGAGTTTTAAATTAATTAAAATTCAAAGGATATTTAGAAACCTGACTATCCATGTTGTCTTTCTTGTCACAGGATGAAGGCGACCATTTATTAGAGGCCACTTAGAGCAACCTGAAGACAGTTGGAGCTCCAGAAGACATATGATGGCCTTCTTATTGTCATTTGGGGGAATATAAGAGTCAAGAATAGTTGTTCAAGGGACAAGAGGTAAGTCCTACCTATCTAGAATCAAGAAATAATTACTGGCAACATTGTAAAATCACAATTCACAGTTGTTGCTAGGAGCTTAACTTCGATTTTTGGGAAAGCAGGGGAACTTTCTGAAAAATGACTGAAAAGGATATTAAAGAAGACAAAAATAACAATATTTTATTGACAAAAACTCCTTGTGGGCATAAAATAAGAATTATTTTACATAAAGACCCAAACTCTAATTCTACTTGTTTTGCACATTATTTGTGTAACAATGTACAACAGATATTTTATTACTATGCCTTTATATTTGTATATCTAGATGTACACAGACATTCAAATAACTGGTATTTTTAAAATGTTTGGCACAATTCTGCTACTCTACCAGCTACCTGAGCTAGACAGAGAGATGCTAATCTTATCCTTACTCAGAGAAGCTTCTCTTTGCAGTAAAACAGAGATCCATGGTTATCCAAGGTGCTGAAAACAGGTGACAGCTGAGTGCTCAGCCCCAAATAGGATATTGGAGCATCCCCAGAAGCTCAGAGGGGAGCTAGAAGAGAAGGGAAGGCAGGAGATGGGGCAATGTGAAAGTAGGAAGAAAAGGGAAGGGCTACAAAGTACTGTCTTCTGGTCACAACAAAGGCACTGGAAACCCCAGCTCACAGCAGCTGTGATTGGGTGCACGGGGCCTATATGAGACTGGCTTTGCCAACAGCCAACCATCCATTCTATAGGGGCTCATGGCCCTACCGCTCTCTGCTGAGCAATGGTCTGCCGAAGGATTTTAGAGGAGAGGCAGACTCTTGTCTTCAGCTATGCAGCCATGATGTTTCAATGGATGGTTTCAAACCAGTGGTCACACAAAGATCCTGGTTAAAATCAGTGGGTCACAAAAAAGATGTGACTGTAGGTAGGACAATTGTGAGAATGATGCATATGTTCTGTGGGTCCTTGAGAAGAGAGTATATTCTGTGCTTGTTGAATGAATTGATCTGTAGATGCCAGTTCCATCTGTTGGCTTAGATGCTTTTAGTTTCTCAGTTTTCTTTGTCTACTTGCTTTCTATCAGTGGTTGGGGAGTTTGGGGGGGGGGGAGGTCTTAAGGTCACTAATGTAACTGTGGACTCCCCCCACACAATTCTGTTGGTTTTGCTTCACATATTTATAGCTCTGTGGCTTGGTGCATCCCATTAGAATTTGTGTGTCTTCACAGTGGAGAAGTTATTTTTCCAGTACAGACTATTCCTTTATTTTCTGTTTTCTGGTAATTTTTTTTCCTCTTAAATCTGGAGCCATTTCTGATTTGGTTTGATTTGAGTAACTTATTTTTGTTTCCTTTTTCTTTCTACCTGTCAATATTACTATCTGAGGTGAGTTTTTTGAGAAAAGTATCTAGACAGGTCTTTTGTTTTCACATTTCAATCTTCTAATCCATCTTTTTATTTATATATTTAGACCATTGATATAGTGTACTTATCAATAAACTGGGGTTATGAATCCCCATTTTTTTCTGTTTATATTACTTGTTTTCTTTTCCTGCCTTCACATTGGTTACCTGAACCCTTTAAAATTTCATTTTAACTCATCTTTAGAGGCTTAGTATATATTTTTGTATAGTTTTTTAGTTTATGCTATTATATCATGTAAATATTCTTATCACAATCTCTTAGCATAATGTTGCTAAGTTTAAATGGTTAGAGAACCTCACCCCTTCATATATCTTTATTTCTCTTCCTGTAGAATATAGTAATCAATAACTCTTCTACATTCATTTAAAACTGTATCAGACAGTGTTATGGTTTTTGTTTCAATCATCAAATGTAGCTTAAACTTGAAAAAGGAAAGGAAGCTGATGTCCGTACATTCATTGCTCATCATGACCGTTCCTTTTTCCTGATATTCTAAAGTTACCTTTTCACTTATAACTTCCTCCTTGGAGAGCTTTACTTAGCCATTCTTTTAAAAAAGACTTATATATTTTTATTTCATGGTAGGCGTTGCCTGCATGCCTTGTAGGTCCACCGTGAGTATGCCTGATGCCTGCAGAGGTCAGAAGAGGGCGTCAGAAGAATCTGCTTCTCTCCAAGAGAAAATGAATGCTGCAAATGTTTGATCAATGATCAGGAAGAAAAATGGAGTTGAACAAAGTAATGTTTGTGTTTATTTCTTTTTAACCCACTATAGAGAGAAAACGCATGTCCTTTCCTCTATCCAACTCCATATCAGAAATGGAACCAACTAAGGTCCTCAGCAATGATAGTGGCAGGAACTGCACCATAGAAAACTTCAAGAAGGAATTTTACCCTGTCATATACCTGATAATATTTGTCTGGGGAGCCTTGGGAAATGGCTTTTCCATATACGTCTTCCTGCAGACTTACAAGAAGTCCACATCTGTGAATGTTTTCATGCTCAACCTGGCCATTTCAGATTTCCTGTTTATAAGCACCCTGCCCTTCAGGGCTGACTATTATATCAGAGGGTCCAATTGGATATTTGGGGATGTGGCCTGCAGAATTATGTCTTATTCCTTATATGTCAACATGTACACTAGCATTTATTTCCTAACTGTGCTGAGTGTTGTGCGTTTCCTGGCCACTGTCCACCCCTTACAACTGCTCCATGTCACCAGTGTCAAGAGTGCCTGGGTCCTCTGTGGGATCATATGGGTTTTTATCATGGCTTCCTCAGCGATGCTTCTGAATAATGGCTATGAGAAGAAGAAGAACAACATTATATCGTGCCTGGAGCTGAATCCTCAAAAGTTTAATAAGCTACTGATCATGAACCACATTGCATTAGTGGTAGGCTTCCTGCTTCCCTTTATCATACTCACCATCTGCTACCTACTGATCATCCGGGTCTTGTTAAAGGTGGAGATTCCAGAATCGGGTCTTCGGGCTTCTCACAGGAAGGCGTTGATCACCATCATCATTGCCATGATCATCTTCCTCCTCTGTTTCCTGCCTTACCATGCACTGAGGACCCTCCACTTGGTCACATGGAATGCAGATTCATGTGGAGACAAGTTACATAAGGCCATGGTCATCACACTGGCCTTGGCTGCAACCAATAGCTGCTTCAATCCCTTTCTTTACTACTTTGCTGGGGAGAATTTCAAAGATCGATTAAGGGATGTATTCAGCAAAGATAACCTACAGAAAGCAAAGGCAAAGTGTGGCCTTCCCTTTTGTGCATAGCTGAAGAACCGACTTAGAGTTCAGGGAGCAGTTATGCATGTGTGCGCCTGAATCTTGGTGTCCACCTTCATTCATTCATTGTCTCCAAATTACTTTGTATTTGTGTCATAACCAACAAGTGTTGGTTCCCAACATTCAGTTGACCACAATTGTTGCTAATAAAGCCTATTTCAGAAATTTCATTAGATGTATGTTTAGTAGTTGGGCTAAATGAGAAATGTAGGCAAACTATTTTTACTGGAATCTTGCATGCTGAAATGTGACACTGGGAAAACTTGTCAAGCACAGTAAGCTATGCTTTGCATCAGATCCTATGCTAGGTCTCTTAGCCAGGCAGTCTAAATTCCTAATTTTAAGGCATCCTCAAGCACCCCAGCTTCTCCAGATCCTTTTCCTATTAAAGCCCCTGAGACACAGCCAAACCTACTGGGAGCCTCCATGCGGTCTAGAGAACATCCTAAGAACTCAGAGCAGACTTTATTGAAGAGGAAGACTGCCCTGTAACAAAGCAAGTCCAGGCAAGCTTGGTGAGAGAAAAAGGAGAAGAAGGATTAAGGCAAAATAGAGTGATTGATACGTAGAGGTAAAGAGTAATTTCATTTTTGCCCCAAGACATGGGTTCTAGCAACGAAGTTGAAGAATGTGTCTTTTGTGTCTTTCTTGCCAGGGATTAGGAAGACCAAAGAGTGGGGGTGGGCTGGGATGACTTTCCTAGGGCATACAGAAATTGTGTGTGGAATAGGGAAGAGGTGGAGTCATGGGCTTGTGTCTCAGTTTTACTTGAGACTTGGGTTGGGATTGGTGTCATGGTAGTCATTGCCCCCTCCTGTTAACCCACTAGGATGACAATTAAAATAAAGGAGGTGGTGCTATGGTTTGAGTTGAGCCTTGGGAAAAGGCTGGGCAGAACATGAGGAGTGGTATATAGAGAGTCCTTGCTATTAGAAAAAGGCCCTTTCTATTCACAGAAACTGGCTCCAGATACCACCAGTTATTCACATGACCATTGTGTTGACCCTGACCGCCAAGTGCCATCCTCATGCTGAGAAGCCTGAGCAAGTGCGATACAACTATGTAACCCTCACAAGAAAGCACAGGGATTTCACAGGTGAAGAAATGAAAGCTCAGAGAAATTAGAAAGTGCCCAAGTCTACACAGCTAATCAGAACTTTAAAGGGAAAAGTTGCCTGGATGCTCCCTTTCTCCTCCACCATTGTGAACCTCCAGAAATGCTGCTCTAAGGTTCTGGATGAAAACTCCCACTATTGTCAGGCACATATGCCTTCTTATCCTTACAAGAAAACCAACGTTTGGGGGCTGGAGATGGTTTGGGGGTTAAGAGCACTTATGGCTCTTGCAGAGGACCCCAGGTTTGGTTCCTAGCACCCACATGAAGACTCACAGCCATTTGTAATTCCAGCTCCACAGGATTTAATGCCCTCTTGTGGCCTCTGTGGGCATGCACATGGTACACAGACCAGTGCAGACAAAACATTCATGCACATAAAAATTCTTTTTTTTTTTTTTTTTTTGGTGGAGCTGAGGATCAAACCCAGGGCCTTGTGCTTGCTAGGCAAGCACTCTACCACTGAGCTAAATCTGTAAAAATTCTTAACAACAACAACAAGACCAAAAACAAAGCCAAGATTATCTTGCAGTTGTTGACCCCTAGCACAGTTGGGGGTGGGAAGAAGGTTGTGTTCTGAAGTTGGAGGGGTCTACAGGCAGTGTTTATATAAAACAAAGACTGTGACCTTCCTTTAGTCAGCTGCCAGAATGATGACAGGCAGATGTCTGGAACATTTGCCTACAGGACAACTCCCCTATCTCAGAGAAAAGGCTGACAGATACTTGGAAATCTTCCAACATCAAGTCTGGGCATCTGCTCTATCATTTACCTGTCAGTGAAGCCTACAATCTAATACATCCCCTGCGCTTCCAGAAAGCATCTAGCAACTTGGTCCTGCCCCACTCTTGACTGTGCACTATGGCCAGCCACACACTTCCGATGGGAAACCCCTAAAACGCAAGGCACCAGCAAGGAAGAACACAGAGGGAGACATCTTCAGTAGGGAAGGGCTCAGCATTTTATTACTCTTACACTTGTATCAGAAAGCACTGGTGTGCTGCTCCCAAACGAGAGGAGACAGACAACCAAGGAAACAGGATTGGCCAAAGGGGAAGACAACTCCCAGGAGGGTCAGAAAGAAGCGCATACAGGTAGGGCATAGCGCCAGGAACAAGAAACCGCTGGGGGAGCACACACGGAGAGGGAGAGCTGGGGATGGACCAGTGGCAAACACACAGATAAACAGCACAATGTCGTCATTATTGCACTAGAGAAGAAACGTGTTAGCTATGAGAATGAATAATAACTTGAGCACACAATGCAGAATGTTTACATAGAGAATGAGACACAAACATAAAAACACTACAATGGAGTCTTTCTCAGGAAACGAGTCGGGTGAATGTGCATGTAGGGGAAAAGTGCCTGAAGCTTGGCTTTCCATCTTCCATTGGAGAGAATTCACCAAAGCTGGGGAGCAATGGACAGCCACACAAGGTGCTATCTAGCTCTAGGGAGTAAATTCTGAGAGAAGAAGCGAAAAGAACTGGAGGAGGTGCTCTCCGGTGACAAGTTGAGGGTGGGATGTTTGCTTTCAGGAATTGTCAAACCAAATAATTTGTGAATGTGCATGGCTGAAATAAAATTAAAATGAAGATGAAATTAAATTAAAACCTTCAAATCAGTTTCTTGTTTTTAAAGAAGCAAGAGTAAGGATAATAGAAAGGCTACCAAGAAAAAGCCTCTTGCTAGGGTAGAATGTCTCTGAAGCAAGAGGCAGAAAAAATAGAAGTCTGTTTGCCAAAGTGAAGGCCAGGAGCCCTGAGGTTTTCATTAGATAGGGCTCTTTTTGTTTGAGAGATTAGGTGTCTCTTCAAAGAAATATACAAACTCTTCAAGTAGGAGAAAGGATTTTTTTGTTGTGCAAATGCTTTCTCAGCAGAGGCCAGGACTGGATGACACTCTTTTATAATTGTATTGAGTAATAAAGCCTCTGCTTTAGATTTGATCAGTGTTTGTTCTCAAGCAGAGGGGTATTGAACTAGCAGAAAAACAAAACAACAAAACAAAACAAAACAAGTCAGGAGAGGAGACTGGCAGATAGATCATGGGGGAATGCTTTCTATCCAGCATTCACTTTTCTTCCTAGAAAAACATTTGGAAATAGAGGGCCGCTCAGAGAAGAATGGGAGCCCAAGGAACGTGGGGATGAGAAGATCCTCACTCTGACATTCCATGCTAGATGGAGAGAAGCTAATGGAAATCACAAAGGAAAACACACCCAAGAAAGGACTTATAACACCGATATGAGTTTAACATTCGGAAGACCAAAGTAGCATGAGCATAGGCGTCTACAGAGAGGTGAAGAGAAACAGCCCTGAAGAAATGAACCAGGAGGAGTTGGAGAGTCTCTTTCTGAGTGATGTCTGTGGGGAGCTAAAAGCTCTGCCTTACAGACTGCCAGCTCTTACTCCAAGTGCCTCTGCATTCCGGAATGGGTAGACACAATAGGGCGTACTGGCCATAAAGACAACCTTCTCCATGGGTCCGTGCACCAGTGTGAGCTGGTGTCTGGTGTCTGGTGACTGGAGAGGCCTCCCCGATGAGCTGACTCACAGAGTACCTCAGTCCTTTGCACGACCTCAGATTAGAGAACAGCAGACTGTTGTATCGGTCTCACACCAGGACACCAAGGGCCAGATGGAATTTCCCATCCGCGGATGGAATGAAGACTTAGAGTCTGCTGTAAGTTAATGTTCTTAAAATCGGCTGTGATGCTATGTAGCGTTTTGGCTAGAAGCTTCCATGCATCTTTTATTAACAACGTATTTCACACAAAGACATAAGCTAAAGGAGAATCAAATGGCTGGCTCTGTTCTTACTCCTTACTGGAAGAACTAAGCTTTATTAGTATTGCCATGGTCCTTCACACATCTATGACCACAGACATCGCTAATCTCTATTTCATATTACTCTTAGAAGCAGCATTGCCCACCACACAGGTACCAGTGATCAAACTTCCTTGTTTTATATTCTGTTTTATAATTATTTTATAAAGTAATGGATTCCCATAAAGCTTCTTCATACATCCTTGTTTGACTAATCTACTCCCACCCTTTACTCTCTCCTGTCTCCCTGCTCCCGTCCCCACTTAACCTTTAACCCACAGCATTCCCTCCAGCTGTTCTTTCCTGCCACCCTGTGTTCTGCTGTGCCCTCTAATTACATCTTTGACTTGGGCTGCAAGATCATAGGTTTCCACAAGGCCTTTTCATTCACCGTTCATTTTTTAAGCCTTCCTCTACCCCTTTATTTCACCCTCCAAAGCCCTCCATGTATGAACCTTTCTGTTTCCAGTCTGCGCTCTCTACTTTCTTTCTCCCTGTGTTTAAGTATCTCTTCTCCCTTAATCCAGCTACATTCCATCAATTGACATGACTACTTTATAGGAGAGGCCTAAGAATCTACAGCTTTAGGTATTGGTGGAGTCCTGGAGCTAATTCCCCAAGAATAAGGAGGGGTGATTCTGTTTTACTTCTTGATTTTGGAAATTCATTGATCAAGGGGCCTGGCAGTCACATGTTTTCTTGCTATTGTTAATCTCTTCACACTTTGTTGTGTTGGAATGCATGTATTTTTTCTGTTGAATGTTTATTTTAATCAGTAATTGAGTTGCTTATTAAAGCTGACAAGTAAAGGGGGTAAAGAGATGGCTCAGTGGTTAAGAGCACTCACTGCCTCTTGCAGAGGACGAGGATGGAAGACTGAGGGGAAACAGTCTAATGACTAGAGATCTGTGTGAGAAACAGTACCCATCAATGAATACATAAACTGGAATTTTAATATTTATTTAGGATCAACTCCTAAAGTGAAACAGCATTTACTCTTTCTGAAACATTATTTTTAAAATGTCGTGTGTATGTGTATTTTGTCTGCATGCCTGTGTGCCTGGTGCCCACGGAGGCCGGAAGAGTGAGATCCTCTGGAACTGGAGTTACAGATGGTTGTGAGCTGCCATCTGAGTGCTAGGAATTGAACCAGGATCGTCTGGAAGAGCAGCCAGTATTCCTAGACCACTGAGCCGTCACTCCAGCCTCCAGAATTTACTCTTGATCACCTTCTATTTCGTGTGGCTTGTTTGTCTTTCCTCAGCTAGAGAGAACAAACAATTAATTGTGCTGGATTTGCCTGTGAGGAAACTGGCTGGACACTGAGCACAGGCCCATTCAGTTTCACAAGCATCTTCACCAGTCCTGAGAGCATGTCAGGTCATTGTGGTCTCCTTTGTGCCTTCCAGGTTGAGCTGAGAACAACAAACCCGCACTTGGAAATTCTTGTTGAGGCAGAGCTGCCGTACTCATCAGTTTTTAAAGTGTGATAACAGATTTTTATCTGGTTAAACATTTAGTTCTGGGTGGATTTGTGAGGGCATTTCTGGAAGAGGTGAGCATTGGCACTATGGCTCTGAGTCAAGTAGACAGCTCTCTCTAAAGAGGTTGAGCACCGTGCAATTCTCTGTAGCTTGAAGAGAACATGAAGGCAGTTACCTTGGGCCCTGAGACATTGGCCTCTGTCTCTAGAAAGGACCTTTAAGGACCCTGGCTCTCAGGCCTTCAGACTTGTATTAAAAATGTACTGTTATAACCATGGATCTAACTCCAGAGAGAACTCACTGATATTTCCAGGGTCTTGCAACTTGGAACAAAGAATTGGACCAGTGATGCATGGATAACCATAGAAACAGAGACAGATTATTAAGAAAGAGAATGGCATTATGGAGGATATAAGTTGACTAGAGAGCTAGAACAGGCCCCCAAGATCATAACCAACTTTTCATAATTTGAAGAGCACAGAGTCTTTCTTGAGCATGCTCTGTTTTGTTACAAGTGATCCCTGGTGGGGAGTGGTTTCAGTTCTTTTTCTGCCAAACAGCTGGTAGTTAATCTTGATGCTGCCCTCTGTGGCTTGCGTTCCTGCCTAGTACCGCTGCCTCCTCTGGGTCTTCTCCTTGTGACAGACATCATGAGACTTCTCAGCTTCCATAATCCCATGACCTAATTCCTTGTTATGACATTGCTTTGTATGTGTGCGGTAGACATAGACATGACATGGCTATACACGTGTCTAGTCGATTGTATTTCTCAGGAGAGTCACAGTGAGTACACAAAACTCCATTAGTGACTTGGCAGAAAGTTACAGATCTTGGGGCTACAGACATGGCTAAGCGATTAAGAGTACAAACTTCTTGAGGAGAGGACCTGAGTTAGGCTCCCAATACCCATGTCAGTCAACTCACAACTGCCTGTTACTCCAGCTCCAAGGGGATCTGTCATCTACTTCTGGCCTCAGTGGGTACCTGCACTCATGTGCACATACCTGATCCATACACACATATCATTTTTTTTAAAAAAAGAAAGAAACATAGATCTCCAGATAGAAACTTTAGGAATCAAATTACTTTCTACAGTTATATATTTCATACTTAGATATACCCTGAAATGGTTCTAGTATCTGAGTTCTAGGAGCTAGGCATGGTAGTGCAAGCCTGCAACCCAGCACTCAGTAGGCTGAGGCAGGAATATTCAAGTTCAAGGCCAGCCTAGGCTTCAGAGCACAACTCCATCTCAGATAGACAGACACACAGACATAGACACACGGGAGAGAGATAAAGCAGAGGAGATGTAGAGAGATCCCTGGGAACAGCTACCAGGTTTGGAAAGCAATAAGCAGCAAGAGAGAGAACAAAAACTCCTTTTTGCTATATTTAAGAGAATTGTTCTCTTGGGCCTTTTATGTGAAAGTGTTTGTAATAGATATTCTAACTTGCTAGTAAATACTCTTTGGTGCCCAAGCTATGTTTCTTTTAGATGAGATACATATTATGACTGGACCACGAAACTGCCTGTCTTTTCAGAAATAAATGTGCAAGGAAATCCATGAAGTTATTAAAAATGGAATAATTTATCTTGTATCATCCAATAGATCCAAAGGCTTCCTCTGCAGGAATTTTTTTTATTTTTTGCCTTTTATTGAAAATAATTCTTTTCTTGGGGTTGGGGATTTAGCTCAAATGTAGAGCACTTCGCCTAGCAAGCGCAAGGCCCTGGGTTCAGTCCTCTGCTCCAAAAAAAAAAATAAAAGAAAGAAAGAAAGAAAGAAAAGAAAGAAAGAAAGAAAGAAATATTCTTTTTCATACGTGTGCTTTTAGGTCCATTTGCTTGGAGTATCTTTTTTTCAAACTTTTACACCTGAGATAATGTCGCCTTGATGCTGAGGTGTGTTTCTTGAATGCATCAGAAGAGGTGGAACCCTGTTTTCACATCTATTCTGTTAGGTGTGGTCTTCTATTGGGGAAATTGAGACCATTGATATTGAGTGAGATATCCCCATGCACCAATGATGTTGATTCCTGTTTATTTTGTTCTTGGTAGTAGTGGGGTGGGTTATGATTGTGTGAGTGTGAGTGTGAGTGGGTGTGTGTTGTGTTGTGTGTGTTCCCTTCTTTTTGATTTTGCCTGGTCTGAGATATTTATGCCTGTGTTTCATGGCTGTCGTTAACCTCCTTTCATTGGAGTTTCCCTTCCACACACCTTCTGTAGGCGTCTGATTTTTGTAGATAGATATTGTTTAAATTTGGGCTTTATCATGGAATATCTTATTTTCTCTCCATTTATGGTAATGAAAGTTTTAGCAGGGAAATAGTAGTCTTGGCTGGCTATCCATTGGTCCTTGTAGAGTCTGCAGGACAATCCTGTCAGGCCATTCTGACTTTTAGAAGCTCCATTGAGAAGTCAGGTGTCAATTTAACAGGTTTTATTGTTACCTTGGTCTTTTTTCCTTGCAGATTTTAATAATTCTTTTGTTGCTATTGCTGTGGTTGTGTTCTGGTATGTTTAGTGTTTTTGATTATATGTGGTGAGGGATTATTACTTGATGTTCTGTGTGCTTCTTGTGTCTTGCTAGAATCTCCTTCTTTAGGTTAGGAAAATTTTCTTCTATGATTTGTTGATATTTTTTCTGAGCCTTGGAGCTGGGATTTCTTCTCCTTCTCTGCTCCTATTATTCTCATGTTTGGTCTTTTCATGGTATCTCCAGATTTCCTGATTGTGTTTGTGTTCTTGGGAGTTTCTTAATTTTAATATTTTCTTTGACTAATGAATCTATTTCATATCTTCAAAGCCTGCCGATTCTCTCTTAGCTTGTCTCTGAAAGTTCCTGTACAAATTCCTTTTTTTCATTCCAGAATTCCCTCGGTTTGTATTTTCTTTATTGATTCTACCTTCCATTTTTCAGGTCTTGCACCGTTTATTCTTTTTCCTTCACTATTTGTGTTCTCGCGGACTTTCTTAAGGGATTTATTTCATTTCTTCCAATTGTTTTGTTTTCCTGGATTTTGTTAGGGGTAAGTTTGTAGTTGGGGTCAAAAGATACGCAAACAGATCAAACACCATCCACAGATCTAAAATGCAGAGGTTTGGGGTAGCATCTCTGAAACAAGGGTACATAGATTGAGCTGAAGACAACAAAAGAAATAGGAAGAGAGAAGAGAGCCATGGGTGTCCGAGGGATCTTTTAAAGGGTGAGCATCGAGCTAACACACTCACCATGGACATGGAAATGCACCTCACCTGGCCAGGAAGGTGATGATGTAAGGCTGCTGGCACTAAGTAGCTGCAGGAGTTATTAGAGTGCCTGATTTACAAGGGATTTCCCTTTAAGGATCTATTTCCATTTCTTAGGCTTCTACACTTCATGTCATTGTTTTTAAAGGTCTTTTTCTATGCTTCGCTGTGTTGGATATTCAGTGCCCAGCTGTTGTAAAGATAGCTTGGGCTCTAGTGAGAAATTGAATTGTGTTTTAACACTGACATCTGGCAACTGTGTTTTGATGAGTATAGGTCTAGTCTGATTTCCTGGATTCTGTCCTTACGATTCGGTGTAGTGTCCGCTTCTGTATTTCTACGGACTTCTTCCTCCAAACTTTGGTTTTCCTTTCTTCCTTCCTACGTTTTCATGCCCAAGTATTATTCGGATTTTTCTCAGAGAGTCCGTATGCCTTCAAACAGTGATAGGCGAGTGTCTTGTGCTCCTTGTGAACACAGTTGTGCCGGTTTTCCTAGCTGACGTCTGCAGGCAGGCGGCACATAGGAAAACCCCGGCCACACACCCAACCATCCCTTCTGAGATCCAAAGAGAAAAAAAGGATAACAAGAATAAGACACCTACCCATCAAGACAAGTCTCCAAGACAATCGCACTAGACCTATACCTCATCAACGAGCGAGTTCGTAAGATGATCACGAAGTCCGGGCTTTTAGGTAAACAGTCAATGAATGGTTCCTCGCACGGAATAGCCCAGCTATCTACAACAGCTGGGACACTCGAGATCAATTCCAACGCACAGACTGAACGCATAAAAAACCGGGGAAAGGATTAAAACCAGGTTGGGAACATGGGTAAAGAAGAATAGGATGTTTGGCTTAAGATACGAAAAATGTAATTAGGAGGATATCGTTGAGGAGGTGCAAACCACCTTGAATAAAGTCAGAAGAGCGAGACTCGACTAATCAAACCCTGGCCTTGAGGGCGCTAACTCTAGGTGCCGAAGCAGCTTACATCATCACTCTCCTTGCCCTCTATGCGCCAGGGTGAGGGTGACATCTTAGGCCACTGGGTACCTATGGTGAAGGTTTGTGTAGCTTCATACTCAACGGGCCTTTTAAAAGGTGTCGGGCCGGACACCAGATGGTCGGTACTCTCTCTCTCATTCTCTATTTCTTTTCTTTTCTTGTAGGGCGGTTCCCACCCTTCCAGAATCTTAGGTGAGACCTGGGTCTTTGCCGCCCATTGGATGCTACACCCATAAGAAACCCTTTCTAGCATTACGTATTGTCTGTACCTGGATGGTGGTGATCTGTTGCAGTATCTTGACCCAACCTACCAAACTTACCCTAACAATCAGCAAAAAACATTGGGAAGGATATAAAAATCCCTAAAGATTCCCAAGAACACAACATAGTTGGAGGGAGGGAAGAGAATAAGACGGTGTCAGAGCCGTACCTGAAAATTGAGAAGTAGGAATCAGTAAATTAAAAATACAGCAACCGAGGGGAATTCTGGAATGGGATAAAAAGCGAACTCTTGTAGCCATGGAACGTATGCAGGTGGACAGAGGGCTAGGACGGCATGAGGTACCTACAGGCTTTGAAAGATTATGGAGTATATATAGAGGTCATGTAAGGTACGAAGAGATATAAATGATTAAAATTTAAAAAGAGTAACTGACCCAAAAGACAAATCACATCAGGAAATCTGGGATTACCATTAAAAAGACCAAACAACGAGAAATAAAGCGAGCAGAAGAAGGAGAAGAATCCCGGAGCTATCAGAGAATGGCTCAGAAAGGAGCTAATTCAACAAAAAAGTCGATAGAACGAAAATTCATTCCCTGAGACAACATAAAAGAAGCGAGGTGCTCACTAGCAAGTAGCACAAAGGAAGCACTCTCAAGATACATAAGTTAATAATCCTCACCCCACAATACAAATAATCAAACACCTTAGAACCAAGTAACGAGGCACCACCAACCAATCAGCAAGTAGCAGCAAGAAGGAATATTTGAAAAAGGTCATGCTGGAAGAGGAAAAGAATAGCACCTAGAGGGATCTGTGAAGTCAATAAAACATGATTAGAAAAAACCTGGGCACCTTTGAACTTCTCATTGGACTCTAAAGTCAGAATGGCCTGGGACAGACTTGGGCTGACTGCTTAATCTTCATATCAAGACCTATGAGGGTATTTTGACATCCCAAGATCTGATCTTTACCCCTGTTATATATTGACTTCCAATTACTAAACAGACCGAACTCGGCATAAGAGAAACAAGATAAGCAAGACAAGTATTACACCATGATAACACCAGCTCCACAAATTATCAGACAAATACTGAATCTTAACACTCCACACACCTATAACAGCCACGTGCTGAGGAAGAGGACAACTCCAAACACTGAAAGGAGGTTAAACTAACACAGCCACTACACGAAAAACAACCCAAATACACCATACCTCAGACACCCAGCAACAATCACAAAGAAGGAACACACCACACCACACACACACACCACACTCAACACTCCACAATACATAACACCACCACCACTACTACCAGAACAAAATAACAAGCAATCACAACAATCATCTGGTCACATGGCACCTCACTCTCAATATCAAATTGTCTCAATTCCCCAATAGAAAGACACACACAACAGAATAAGATGTGAAAACAGGGTCCACCCTTCTGATCGCATTCCAAGAAACAAACACCTCAGCATCAGGACAAGACATTACTCCAGGGCGTCCCCGCCTCGCCCTTCAGCCGCCACCTACAGGCATCTTTCTCTTTCTTTCTTCTTTCTTTTCTTTCTTTCTTTTTTTTTTTTTCGGGCCACGTCCAGGCTGGCTGTCCGCCGTGCTACTTGCCGTCCTCCCAATCTCACTTCATGTCCATTGGTTTTAAAAAGGTCTTTTCTTATGCTTCACTGTGTGGAATATCCGGTGCCCAGCTGTGAAGATAGCTGGGCCTAGTGAGAATTGATTGTGTTTAACACTGACATCTAGGCAAACGTGTTGATGAGTAATAGGTAGGGATTTTGGATTTGTTCCTTGATTGGGTAGGTGTCTAACCTTGTTTCTTTATCCTCTTTGATTTTCCGAGAGTGTCTGTTGTGTGTTGTGGCGGTTTTCTTTCTCTGCCGCATGTGGTCCCGCAGGGCACAGCCCTGCTGGGGAAGGTGGGCTCTGCTAACTAGGGCGCGGTTAGGAAGTCTTGAGCTCCATGAGATTGGGTCCACGCCAGGGAGCCCAGGTGGACTTGCCACCGCCGTCGGACGGTCGGGCGCGTGCTTCGTTGTGGTGGCTGGTTCGCGTCCTCTGGATGGGGCATCTGGGAGCAGGATTCCAGGAAGCACAGGCACTCGAGCACCATGGCAACGGAAAGTGCAGTTATTCCATCCACAACTTGCGAGCCTGGGTGAGACTGGGACTGGATCCTGGAGATAATAGACTTCCTGGTATTTTCATTTGTTTGATTTTTAAAATAAATAGGATTCCTTTTGGGAAAACTAAACACACTAGACACATAGACAGAAAGACAGACAGACATAGACAGAAACTACTACATACACACACACACACACCACACACAAAGCATCCACACACACACACACATACCCAAGCTGAGGAAAAATTTCATTTCAATTTTGTTCTATTCACAGTTGTCATGTTGCACTCTGTAACAATTTTTCTGACCGTTTTCCTCTTACTAAATAAGCAAGAGTTTCGAGTGTCCACTGTGGACCCAGGTTTTTGCTGGCTGCCACTCTCTATGGCATAGAGTGCTGATTCTCTATGATGTATGAGGCAGTCTTTAGTCCCTCTATGGAGGTGAGTGCCAGACAGGTACTTGGCCCTGCCTGAGATCTCCAGAGCTTGAGCTCGAGGCAGGTCTGCCAAAATGGCTCCTGGTCTCGACCACCACATTCACCTCTTCCCGAAAACCCTTTTCCTGGCATATTTCATGTGATCCATAACTTAGGGCCTCACCTTACAATCTGGTGGATCCTCTTCTTTGGAGATGCTTTGTAAAAGGAAAATAAGACAACAACAAATCAATCAAATAAACTAGGTCTTTATTTTAGGGTGACAAGGTCCAAAGTCCTAAAAAGAAAAGACAGAGGTTGGAAGTAAGTTCCGACTAAAACATTAGTTCCTGCAGGTTTTCAACAACAACAACTTCATGTCTACCACTTCCTTTCTGAGATTAGCAAACTGTCCCACAGGAATAGTAAGTGAGGCTATTGTAAAGAGAGACGACTTCAATAGACCTCTGAGGAACTAAGATCCGCCTGGACGTCTCATGCCCAGGAAGGAAAGGGCTGGGGTCCTGGTGATAGGTCAGAAGGGGGCCGTTTTGTCTCTAAGAAGAGATTTATTATTCATAACAGAAACAGACCTGAAGCAAAGAGGGTTCTAGGCCAGTGACATGTCAGTTCTAAAAGCAGGGCCCACTGACGCCAGGTCAGCTTCTCGTCATGCCCTTGTTAACCAAGATTTCAAATGTTAGGATTCGCAAGGATAGGGGGTGGCGGGCGCCTCGGTCATAGAGAAGAACTCGTCATTTGTCCATTTTTCCCAGTGTGGGCAAACTGAATTAGTCTTTTTTGCTCTACTTTCCACATATTGCATCGTGTCATAAAATGGGAACAATGAGAACAGGTGGTGGCACCCACTTGCTGGGCGGCCCACAGCCCCAAACTGCAGTAACAATATGGCTTTCCTCCTCTCTATTTCTGGGAAGGTCGTAAATGTGCTGAGATAAAAGCTGTTTATAGCCTTCTGCACTTAAGGACAAGCAGAATCCAGTGAACTTTGAGTCATACGAGACTCCTTTACTTCATGCTCACTGTCTTCTCAAGAAGGTGGTTGAAGTCATTTGGTTTCCAGGAGGTCCCAGGGTCACCCTGTAGCTGTTCCACAGTCTGCTTCTTCTCACCTCCCCTCATCCCCAAGTGAATGCCTCGACCTCTGAGCTCCTTTCCGACCACTTGCATTTATGGTAAAGAACTTCACTGTTGGCCTCTTAATGAGAACACAGCATGTGCTATTTTTGGGAACCTGAAACCAAAATTCAGTAAGAACAAGCAAACAAGGGAAGGCCTCCCTAACACAAAATGACCTGTTTGATTTAGGTAAATATTTCACTGAGATGACTTCATTTGTGTAGGCAAGCTCCCCAAAGCAATAAAATGTAAGTGAATAATAAAAAAACCCTGTTGTTTCTTTTTTTTACAGAGTATCGGCAGGTATTCTAGCTTGCTTCTTTAGAATTTTTTTACCTCACCAAAAATGTCACTGTGCTTTTGTCCTTTTTTTTTCTTTTCAGAGCTTGAGAACCGACCAGGACCGCTGTGGCTTGCTAGGCAAGCACTTACCACTGAGCTAATCCCCACCCTGTGCTATGTCTCACAACTACTCAGCGGGGCATGCAACTATTGTTCCATTAGGAATTAGAGCCATGGGTTTGGGAAGTTTGGGAAGACCAGACAAGAAATTACTCTTTGGAGATGTTTTTCCTTAAACGACAGTCCTGCAACCATGAGGGTTCATGACTGGCCCCTAAAGTGCAGGGAGCATAAGAAAGCACAGTCCATCACACCGAGAGACAGCATGACTGAGCCCGTGAGATATAGCAAGCAGAAAGGACATCATAGAACATTAGAGGAGATCCCTTAAGCACAAAGAGGAGGTCAGAAAGCATCACGGATAGCATGGTGGGGGGGAACAGACGATCAGAAAACAATATCCATTATATCTTGAAGAGGATGGACTCTGTGTGTGTACAGCAAGGATTGGCCAGTATCCTTCCTTCAAGAACAAACTGTAGGGACTGTGCCCTGATTTTCTTTTTTTTAGTTTCCCAGGGCTGCAAGATTCCTGAACTCTCTTAAGGAGTAGATTAGGTTCATTCTTTCTTTCAGACGGGGTGAGTTCCAAAAGGCCCATGATCTACATCCTTCTGGGTGACCACAAGAAACAGCAGGGCAAAAAGGGAAAATAGGTTCCTTGCTGAGGTCACATAGCTGCAAGTGACAGAGGGGTGATCTGGGTTCACTGTTCAAAGTGTCTGACAAAGGTAACAAAGGACACTTTCGCCTATAAGAATAAGAACATGACTTGTTTCAGGTTTTGTGCTCTCCCTTTGAGACGAAACGCAGAGTGGTTGTGTGTGTGTCTGTCTGTCTGTCGTATGTATGTATGTTTATGTTTATGGTCCTGTGTGTCTA